>NC_072732.1:86807437-87172766 GCF_026930045.1 Uloborus diversus | reverse complement strand
GTCCTTACACACATACGCACACGTAACCGCCCAGGAGGACATGAGCCGTTTCTAGAAACAATAGCCTCCAATGAGTACGGTCCTGTCGCAACTCGTGATTGCGAAAAACATAATTCGAATTCAAAGTGTCAGAATTCAAATTATATATATATATATATATATATATATATATATATATATATATATATATATATATATATATATATATATATATATATATATATATATATATATATATATATATATATATATATATATATATATATATATATATATATATATATATATATATATATATATAATTTTTTGTTAATGCTCTGCCGTTTAGTTAAATTACGTGTAAAAGAATCCTAACTAACCAAATTATTTTAATAGAATGAAAAAACTCTTTAAAAAATTATTTTCCCTTTCAAGAGCTCCTAACGTCACTTTAAAAAGGTCAATGTATTTTCGGAAATGTTTGCAGGAATTTATCCATTTGAACTCGACTCTTTTCTGCTCACCCCTTCATAATCATTTGGTAAAAGTCTATTATGTAGCTTTTTAATTTAAAAAACATATTGCTTATTAAAGAAATGGAACTTTTCTCTATCACTTTCAAGGCAGATTTTAATTCCTTAAAGAAAAGTTTTTTTTTCTTTTTTTTTTTGAAAGAATGATTTTTTTTCTGTAAAAAGACACATTTTTTTTTTTTTTTCAAAAATGGAAAACATTTTTGATGAGGAGAAAACTTTTAGTCATGAGAACAATCATTTGTTTTAGGACTTTCGTCGTAACAAGAACATAAGCATCCGCAGGACTTTTTCCTGAAGGATTTAAGTTTTAAAAAATAATTACCCAAAAAAATACTTCTCTTAAAGTTGCAATAAAAACTCATTGGTTTATCAATGCACATTAGTTAAAATAGTATTATGATTTATTTTTCAGCTTTTAAGCTGCTAACTTTTGCTGCCGTTTTATAGTTCTTTCAAAAAGCACAAACTGTGCTAAGTGGCAACAAAATAACTTTACATGCTGTGTTACATACTGTTATATATATTCTGCTCGGGGATCATATTTCAGATTTGTCAGAAGAGAGGGAAAATGCTTGTTCCCCTTCTAAATATGAGTCCCATATTTGTAAGGTAGAGATTAAAAAAAAAAAAAAGAACTAGTTTTTATTAAATGTGAATATAAGTTTAAGAAAAAAAAGATAAGAGTTATTGAGTTCAAATTTCTTCGTGACCGAATCAATTTTACTATTGGAATCAAAAATCTTGCATGTCGATTCGCTAGAATTACAGTGAAGAAGACGTTGTAAGATTGTTTGATAAGTATATTAAAAGAATTTATAAAGGCAACAGCTTTGAACTGTTATATTGAACTTTGAACTATGTTATATATTATAATCTAAGAGATATTGAAAAGGAGAGGGACGGGATCAAATAAACAGCAGAAATATTATTTAAATGCAGGAAAAGTTGTAAGATCAAACGTTATGTGCGCCAAAGTAATATTTTGATATCGAATATGTTCTTAAAAAATATTTTAAATTTTTTGCTTTTTCTTTGTTTCTGTTTCAGAATGTTTATAAACATGTCACATAAAAGTGAGTACACAAATGTACAACTTGTAGTGCTGGTTTCCAGTTGAATTTCTGAAATATTTAATGAAGCGGAAAGTAATAAACCGACCGATTAATAAGATACTTACATAAAGCGATTTTAAATTCCGCTAAACTCACTTTAAAAAGCAAAGACGTGGATTGCTTTCTTAGGAGACTAGGTATAAACATGCATTTTAGTTTTCTATAATAAAGTTACTCAAAATAAGATTCTAAAAAATATTACTTGCATTTGATTAAATTCGTTTTTCAAATATAAAAACTGAAAGTGAAATTACAATTGTGTTTCATCGTTTGCTTTCCAGCCCGTTGATTATGAAGGACCCAACAACACAGCCCGATATTCCCAACGTTATTACCCTGATGGATACGTTGTAGGAGATCCTCTGGTTGCCCCACAAGAACACTCTCCAAGGAGACCAGCCCCACCTCCCCAACCATCCTATCATCCAGAACCAGCTCCTGCTCCCAGACCACCCCCTAGACAAGTAGCTCCAGCCCCACCTCCGCAACCACAGCCATCCTACAGGCCAGCACCACCTCAACACAGTCAATCCAGGCCTGCATCCAGACCATCACGGCCTGTTGAGTCTTATCCAGCTGAAGCTGCTCCACCACAAGGATACAGATCCGTGCCTGCAAGTCAGCCTGAAGCTGTACCACAAAGATACCGTCCCCAACAAGCACCTCCTCAGGGATACAGGGTGGTGCAAGCTCAGGCACCACAGGCCGCACCACCACAGCACGCCTCGTACGGCAGCAGCAGCAGTGAAGAACACCAATATCCACCACAGCAGCCCCAACAAAGTCGAAGGCCTGTAGCTTCCCAACGACCTACTGCTGCTTATGGCCCTTCATCAAGGCAACAATATCGTCAACCAATAAGTGCCAGGTCCGCTGCAGCCGCTTACCAACCATATGCTTCCAATCAAGCTGCAGGTGTTGAATACGATGAAGATTACTAAACTCAGTCATTTCTTGTAGGATTTTGATGAACTAAGTATTTTTATATCAGCGTGTGGTGTGCATTTTCCATTTCACGTACGTCCATTCATCCATCGCGCAGTCAACGAACTTGCTTAATGATTTCCCACTTGCCGGTACGTGCCATGTCTTCGAAATCTTCCGCCAAAATCAATTACGTAGTTAATCAATGGCAGAGGTCCTTGAGCACACCGACACAACAAGGGTGAGGAAACGCTCTTCCCTTTTCCTCTAATGAAACGAACAAAAAGAACGAGGTTTAAGCAGCTGTAGATTAATAGATCACTTGTTAAAATTACTCAAGCGAAGAAAAACTACGGAGACTTGCCGGTAGGTGTTTTGGGAAATCTATTGAATGTATTTTTTTTCTTCATCCACTTTCTGAGCTTCTTTCGATTGAATTTCCCATTATGGTGTTTAAAATTGTTTACACTTTTGTTAATTGTTAAAGCACACTTTAATGTGAAATTTTTCGATTTTATTTGATATTTAAGTTTTGTTAACCTGAAAAATTGGATGCAGTGAAGTTTTTAAATTATTTACAATCTTGACTAATTATTGAATTCTGTGAGTAATATTGTTTCGCGGAATATTAGTTGGTAACGACATTGATATTTTGGAACAAATATTTTTGTAAACTATCTCACATCATGCAGTACAGCAACAGAATTATAAGGATTTTTTTTTTTTTTTTTGTAAAATAACTTCTGATGTCATTTTGTTTAAGATCATCTTTTACATTTGATACCTAAAATTAGAATAATGTTATTTGAAATCACATAACTGACATCTTTAGTCAAAATTAAATATACGCGAAATTCAAAGTAAAAGCAAAGTTTAAATAAATGAATTCAAATAATAATAAGAATAATAAATAAATAAATGAATTAGGTTAGAGCTTTTTAGTCAACTAAGTGTTTACGAACGATTCGTAACGAAAACTGTGTAATTACATTTGGAAATATAGAACGCATGAAAAACTCATAATTTAACGTGAATTAGAAATACAGTTCAACCAGTCCAGTGCAAAATTAAGTAAAACACCAATGTGTACTTTTTTCCTTATTTTGATGCAAGAATGCCAACATAATCTAACGATTACTTATTAGAAAAAAGATCAAATTGATTTTCCAAAATGCTCAATACAATTTGAAAACATTCTAAAGACGTCTCACATTGCAATTTAACATTTACTTGAGGGAAAATTCATAAATAAAACACAACTCAATTGAAGCACTTGTAGCTTCAATTTTTTGAAGTTACCATAAGTGCACAACAGTATACATTTCAGGACATGTTATTTCTATTTCATACAATTTTACTTTCTTGTAATTACATACATAATAAATACTATTCTAGCCAAATATCAAAAATTTTCGAACACACTTAAAACTTTTTATCAAAAGTTATTGTATTAAAATAACCAAATTTGATAAAACTTCAAAGCATTTTGTACTGTGCCGTACATTAGTATTAAATCAATGTTTCATACAAGGTTTCATTTACGAAGCAAAATTGTGTATTTTAGTTTTTTTGATGTTGTGAAATGCATGATGTCAATTGCAATTGTTTTTGTACAAATAATTTTTGCAAAATAAAGAAATGTTTTGTAATTTGTTAGTTTATAATAACTATAAATATTTACATAGATTTCTAACACTTATAATTATCTGCACTAACATTCATAGCATGGTAAGTCTGCGGGAACTGTTAATATGTGCCGTAGATAGATGTTATGTTCACAAGTGTCCCATCATTCGTAGGGCTAACATGAAAAAATATAGAATGTTTAAAGCAATGAAATTTTTTAACATTGTCATAAATTTACCTAATTGTTTATACAAAAGTTTGCAATAATTAAGTTTAGCTTATTAGTCATTTTAAAAATGTAATTTTCACGTGAAGAACACAGTGATGAAATTACATGCAAAAATCGCTAAAACAAAGAAATTGCCACCACACAAGCACGAAATGGCTCATTGCTCTAAAACTTTTACCAAGAAGAAAGACTGATACTGACACATCACTGCAGAATTTTTCTAGATTTTTTGCTTCAAGTTTATCATATTAACGCATGCAATGCTTACATCTTAGAGCAGGAATTAGTTAATGGAGGGAGTAAGTCCGATCATTTGCTTAGCAAAAACTGAGGCACAGACCTCAAGTCACGTGATTCAACAACGACGATCGGTTGATACGTTCTGCGTCAAACCAACGAAAGAAACTTGATTTCTTCCAATGATTTGCTTTAAAATCTATCATGTGACTTGGGATCCTTGCTTCACGAACGAAAGTCTTCCCTCCCTCCACTTTATACCTTCTCAATGGTTTACATGTGACTCCCTTTCCCCTACGAATAACCTTTATTACTTTCTTTTAGAAGTTCAATTATTTTATTAATCGAGCATTATTAACAATGTTTAATTGTCAAAAAGTAAGTAAAGGGCCATTCCATAGAAATGTCAACCTCAGCCTCAGAATTTTTTTTTTCTACAAAGCCCTAATTATGACCTATTATTTCATTCAGCATACTTTCTAGTTGGGAAAGCTGCTGTACCCACGTACGGCTGTTGGTCGGGAAATTCCGGGTATCGTCGGGAGGGATCCTAATTGGGGTTCAACGTGTGTGTCACAGCTCTCTCCAATACCCCAGAAAGTTTCAACCCCATTAAACGAACATTTAAGATTCTATCACATTTTTCCCGTTTTAGTAGGATCTAAGTAAAAAAATAACATGATCCATTTCTTTTCTTTTTTTTTTTTCGTCCGTCGTGTATTGTATTATTCATTTTTGTTGTAGGTATCATGACTCCCTATATTTTGAAGGTTTTGTTTCTGATTTTTAATGTCGTAAAACTGTGGTCCTGTCGATGTGACTGCCTTGCAAAACCAAAATGGCATACCTTTGTACCCAAGGACACGCAACCATGTGTAACCACGGACAGCACTTTTTAGTCTCCTTGGGTCACACTTGAGTCTTCTTACAATGTGAAGTACCTCAAAATGGTGCCTTGTCATTAACGTTCAAAATTTGCTTTTAACAATGATGATGAATTTGAAGTAGGGCTTGAAGATATAGTGTTGTAGGATCTACAAACCGTCAATCCCACCTCTTTTCATTTGAAGTCGACTTTTCTAGATTTTTGTTGATTAAATCTAAATTGAGTTTTTTGTAATGGATTAGTTTTGGTTAAAGGTTTCAATCTCTACATAGTATAAAATGAAGTGTCCAAAAAGCGTCTGTGTGTTTGAACTCGCAAAACTCGAGAACTACCCGGCAGATTTCGCTGAAATTTTCACAATTCGTTCCTTTAAGTCCTGAGAAGGTTTGCAGACCAGTTCGAAAACAATTCGATGGATAGTTCATTTTTTATTCCAATTTAGATCCAATTTTCACATTAATTCCCGAATATGGGGAGGAAAAATTACTCGCAATTAGTAATATTATATATCGTTGGAAAGGGAAGAATTTTCCGCGTTCTACGCAATTGGTTCCAATGCTCTAACTTAATTGCGGCGGGAGTTATTTACGTTTTTAGTTTGAATTTGTTTAGGCTTAGCTGAAATTTAGGCACTTCTTTCTTCATTAAATTTCACAATAAAAAGTGAAGGAATTGTCCTACAGTTTTCTTTTTGACACCATTGAAAAGAGCTACCTTTTTTACTCCAGATCTAACTCGACCCATGGTCGGAAGTTTAACTCTCTATCTCCATTCGAAAAAAAGTTACAAGCGAATTAAATGAAGTTCAAAAATTTGTTCTCTATTCAAGTTTTTAACCATTTTATTTTGCGTTTCCGCGGTAACGTTTTTTGAATCCATTATCCATCTTTTTCATTTTCAATTCTGAAACTTATTTTATTTTGTGTTTCTATGGTTTCGCTTTTTAAATCCATCTTTCTCATTTTATTTTAATTTCTTAAAAGTATTTTTAATATCTGTCGTCATTGTTTGGAGGGGAAATTTTGCATGATGATTTTTTTTCTTTTATTTATGCCTGATTGTTGAATATACGTCGCTTGACACAATTTTTGTTTTCAAAATAGACCGGGCAAAGCCGGGCAACGCAGCTAGTTTACGTATAAATTGAAGTTATTATGTAGGTACATAGAGAGCCATACTATCATAAATCTAGTTATTATTTTTTTTTTTTTTGTTTAAAAACATATTAATTATTCATAACATCATTAACTCTCTTAAGACTAATAACTTTTTTAAAGAGTTCACTGATGTTAATGAGTAAGGAAAATTAAAAAAAGGGAAAAAAAACTTCGATTAATTTTCAAAGTTTAATTTCTGTTGCATATTTTATTTGATGTTATTTTCAATGGATGTTTGAAGTATTTCAACATAAAATGGCTTATGAAAATGTATTGGGTATAATTGAGTTCTTCAGACCTAGTTATATATTATTTTTTTGTCCATGGGTACAAAGGCACCTGTCCGCGGGGTGAACGGGTTGTTGTACCCACGGACAAAAAAGATGGTTTTTAAGAAATTATTTTTGAGGTTGAAAGCTTTGAGATTTTCACCTGACGAAAATTGCCAAATTAGATGATAAGCTCTAGATTGTGCCAGAAAATGTTTCCGACCGATTATCCATTCCCAGAGACCAGCAAAAATTGAAAAGTAAATTTTGTCCGTGGGTACAGCAGCTTCTCTTATATAAATCCAGTAACAGTTTGCAAAAATTGCATTCGGCGTTTTTCTTCTGGCTCTAAACTTGCAAGGTTGTAAAAAGGTTTAGAATACGCAAAAAGCATATGCCTAAGTTTTCCAGCTTAATGTAAAAAAATTTGCAAATTTTTAAAAGAACTATGTTTATTCTAAAAGATTAGATATTGTTCCAATAAAGTTGACTTCTTTTTACATATTAATATGAAATAAGTATTTTAATTTGTTTGGCTATTTCACTGAAAATATTTGCGTTAGTCGCGAAAATACTATTTTCTGTTCAAAAACTAAACCAGATAACTTACCAGTCATTAATTTTTATTTTCTTACACATGTGTCATACCTACTTAAAAAGTGCAAAATATTTATTTTAGATACAGTAGATACAAAATAAGTAGGGTGACTAACGTAACATTTGAGCTGTGGCTAACGAACAGTTTGGATGTGACTAACGCAATAACTTTTAAATGACTGCTATTATTTAAAACTTATTTAATTTAATGCACATTTTCATTACAATTTTGAATAAGTGGAAATTCTGCTCTGATTCAAAATATATAAGATGAAAAATACCTCTAGTAATGCAGCAAAGTAGACCTGCTGTCTACTTAAGAAAGGCTTTTTAAAAGGTCTTCTTTAAAAAAGAAATGCTTCCAATTTGAAGGAGAATTATTATTTTTAAGAAAGAAGGGTGTGTAAAGCAAAATGAGTACTCTGCTACTGAATGCATTCCAAGATAAAGAGTCAAGAAAATAGATATACGATATTAACAAAGGAGAACGTTAATATTTTTTAGAAAATATCTCCACTAATTATTAAAATGAAGTAATGGCAGCTCGTTGGAAAACATTTGAAGATGCTATATCTTACAGTGACAATAAACGCTGCTGTAGCATACTACAGAAAGTGCATGAATGATGATTTAGAAATTTAAACATATGCGGTGATATTTGGAATTAAAATGCATTTGTGCAACAATGATTGAACATTTTTTTAAATATTACATAATTTTTACAATATTAATTAATTTAGGATATACATCACTATTTGTTCGATGAATAAGTAAACATTGAAGAATAATATGTCGTTGAAAAGCACTACGGAGTTTCTTATGACGATAACTAATATATTGGCAGAATAGTAGAATTTGGTGAAACTATCAACTTGTATAAAGTTAACTTTTAAAAGAGAGATATTTAGAGTTTAATTAGCCCAAAATTAATGTTATTCAGTTAGTAAAAGCAGTTTTTTTTCCTTTGGCACATTAAAATGAGTTAATTAAACTAAACCCTTCCATTCAATTTCTTATACTTATATAACCATAATGCAACATAAAAAGTTCCTAAGAAGTGTAAAAATAATGTATAAGTGCAAGAGATTAATTACAAAAAGTTTTTTATATGTATGCATTGATTGTTATTCGATGGTTACGTTAGTCACGTTACGTTAGTCACACACAGTCTTTCGTAAAAGTACCACTAAGGGCAAAAAAAAAAAAGGCTGTAATAAATGTGTTGTTTATTTTTTAAAATAGACTGTTTACCTTTCACAAATTTATCAGCTAATTTTAAAAGATAGCGCAACTTTCAGAAAAATTTGCCTCGTAACATAAGCATTGTTTCTCATCGTTGCAAAAATGTTACATTAGTCACAACGTCTTTTTTACTGAAAAAATACCAATCAGCGATAATTTTGCTTCAAATTACTGGTAGAAATGAAAAATAGCCACCTTGTACATATTAAATCTGCACACTAAACCAAAAAAAAAATGTCCTTTTACTTCAGGTTTTAAGTAAAAATAGCTAGAAAATCAGCTGCGAATGTTACGTTAGTCACTATGGAATGACTCAAACACTAATTTTAGAAAAAAAAGAAAGAAAACGCTTCGAGGTGCACACACCCATACTCGAAACTACTTTTAGGCCAAATTTCATGAAAACTGACAGAAAAAATCACGGACATAACATATATGCAGACTGACAAAAATTGATCATTCGTGGAGAAAATAAAAACTGAATATAAAGGGGGGGGGGGGGGGGGGAGGACTGCATGATTTTAGCGACCCTTTTTTTTTTCACTTCGAGTTCATTTGTGCAAATATTTGTTGTTATTAAAACTATTGTTTATTGAAAAACATTCAGAGAGACAAACTTTCTGCTCTATTAATAGTAGAGAAGATGAAAGTTGAACTTAAAAATGAATTATAAAAAAACTATACTTTTTGCAGTTTTTCTTCTTCTTTTTTTTATTATAGGAATTTATTCGTGCTATTGCTTCTGTAGAGCTAATCTGGCGGTGGAACTTAAATTTTAGAAGAATAGAAGAAATATATGATAAAATTGTGCAATAAAAAAAGAGTAAGAAAATGTAAAAAGAAAAAAATGATTACTTATGAATGAACGCTTTTAGGGAAAATTAAAAGGAAAATCTATCGTTAAAATGGACGTTGGGAGCGTGCTTTTTCATGTCACCTTTTACCAAATATAATTTTTAAAAAAGCAATTAAATTTCTTTTTTCCTTTACCGAGACCTTTTTTGCTCACGTAGGATTTTTAATGCAACTTTTGACAAAACCATTTGAACATAACTAACTTAATTGCGGAAGTGAAAGAAAATTAGTCCTTCGCATTATTTCATAACGCCCCTAAAGGCGTTAGTGTCACATGTTTTTGAAAAATTGATATTCACAACGCCCTCAGAAAGGCGTCACAATGCATTGAATTCATACAGCTCTGTATAAATGTTAATATTCATTTAGTTTCTTTTCTTTTTTTTTCAGTTGCTTTTGTTGCTGTTAATTATTTTGACACAATTTTAAAATCTGACAACTAAAATAATTTATTATTCTATAACCAACGCGATATAATCGTCATTATCTGACCGAAAATAAAAATGGGGGAGTGACTGATGAACAAATAAGAAGGTTAACTGAAACATAGAAAGAATAAACTGACTTGCATTTCTAATTTTAAAAATTAAAAACTGTAACAATTTTTCGAAAAACCACAGAAAAAAAATCCGTATTATAAAAAAGTTTGTGAACCGTTTAAAAATATTGCACCCAAAAGAATATGTTAAAATTAGCAAAACTTCTAGAATACTTCCAGTTGGGGGTGTGGCAGAAACATTGACTGACTGATACAATCAAAAAAATATTTTGATTTTCTTCATTTATATTTTGTCGGTATTTTTTGAAGATTTTAAGGGCTAACTGATTGAGTTTTTATTTTTTACTTTTTTATTTTTTATTTATTTATTTTTTTTTTTTTTTTTTACAGCAAGGAAAACTAGAAAATGTCATCAAAGGCACTATAAAATCGATACTTAATTAGCTTTTCCTGCACGTTTTCTCGTAAACTTTTTAAAAATAAATAACATTTAAAGTAGAAATTATTTTCTCTGCTCCTATGGTCTGATAATATTTGTTTTGCAGTTTGATTTTAAGTGTAAAAAATCTGCTGGATATAATCCAAGAACTAATTGTGGTTTAAAGTATAAAAAATATCTTTCACACAACATAGAAAGATGAAGTTTTGTCAAAGAAAATTGCCGAGCTTTGTTCTGAACCAAAAACTTTGCATTTAAAGAAATTATGCTCTTCAAGGTGGCCATTCAAAATATGATGAACGTTAAAATATGACGCTATTGGATTAAAAACTGTAAATTGGAAATAATTACCTTTTCACTGGATGTACCTTGAAGTAAAACAACATATCTAAGACACGAATTGAAATGGAAATTAAAGACAAGTGTTACAGAGTTATGAGGAGTAATCAATTTTCTTCTGAGTAAGGAAATGGAGAAAAACTTAGACGGTCGCAAAGCATGCAGCGAAATAACTCAGAACAAATTGCACAAATATGAGAATTCAGTTAAAACAAGAAAAAATATTCCAGGAAATAAGGTTCGAAGCTTGTACAGATTTTTTGAAGTTCAAGCTGCTCTGTTTAACTTTAACTTAGGCAAAATTATAAGCAAAAATGCTAATCTTTTTTACATATTGAAGAACCAAAGAGTTCCATTTTCCACAATAAGTTTTGGCTTCGTTTCTTCGTCCATCGATTTTGTCAAACGAATTGTGTTTCATAACTTTCTGATGCACATTATACAGTTTTTGGGAAGCCATTTATATTTTCCATACATGCATAATACTGCAGAAATCGTCATAAACTGATTATACTCCGAAGCTTATTTACGGTACCTGAAATCACTGAGCTCTAATAGTGTGCATATTCTTCTTAAAATAGGTGAACAAAACTGTTTCTTTTAAGTTATTTTCAGTTGAGAAATCTTAGAAGAGAAGGATGTATAACTTTGTATGTACAGCTTTGCAAACTATGTGTCAATGACGAGCTGATGTGTGCATCACATGACTTCCTTTTACTCCAATTTAATGTCATTTCCCCATTACTGGCAATTTTAATGTGATTCAATAGTTTACTCTCTAAATACCATCAACAGTGGCCAAATTAAAACCAGATTTAAAAAAAAAATCGCCAATTTTGTCGCCAAGTTGACGACAAAACTTGACAAAAAAAACACTAGCGATATATTGCCAAGTGTCAGCCAAATTATAACACCACTCGAGTTTACATCGAAATTAACAATGATTCCCCCCCCCCCCAAAAAAAAGGGGCAAAAGACCCCTTTGGAAACACCCGAATGCAACCAAAAGGGGAGGTGCACAACTAGACCTCACTAGAAATCTACGTACCAAATTTCAACTTTCTAGGACATACCGTTCTTGAGTTATAGATGCGAGATACATACACACATACGCACAAACGCACATACATACGTACATACAGACGTCACAAGAAATCTCGTTGTAATTAACACGTTGAAATCGTGAAAATGGATATTTCGCGTGTCTATATACGTTCTTAGGCCCTTATCCACGTGTGGTCGAGTCGAAAAAAAATACTCAACATTCATTCGGGGGTGAGTAAAATGGAAATTGTCGATTTTTAAGTGAATTTTTTTTTCGCGAATACAATACTTCCATTTTTGTAAAAGGGAGTAAAAATGAGTTCTTGAGTTGTGTGAAATAGCATAGTGAAGCCTCGCTAGTTCGCCTCTCTACTCATACTACTCGGTAATCGTACAACTAGTTCAAGTAAAATTGAACTCGTCATTCGTAGTTTTCTTCTCTATTTGGACAGCGTAACTTAAGAATCGGTCGAAAGTACCACAGAAAAGCCAAAAATGGGGTTGTTTCCATCAATCAAAAATACTAGTACACTAAAATTGGTAGAGTGAAAAAAAAAAAAAAAAGCGTGAAAAATCTTTCATTTTCAAAATTTTTAGTTTTTTTTTTTTGTTCGATTTTTCACACTTGGCGTGGTCTTTATGACGTCACAAGGGATGAACTTTTTCGCGTATTCCACTGGAGCGCTGAATGCTTACGCTTGCTGTCTATCGCGTTTCCAGCTTATGGTAATTCAGAAGCGAATTAAATATTGCGCTCTACGCTTGCTATTAACCATATCGTTGCCAGTACATATGAGTAAAGATGCGAATTAAATATTGCGCTCTGCGCTAATGGCATCAGTGAATGGCATTTCATCACTTGTGATGTCATGTGCAGAAGCATAAAAAATGAAATTGAATCTGCGCACCAATTAAAATAATTTTTAAAAAATACTAAACTTTGTCAAATTATTTTAAAAATGGTCAATTCCTATGTTTTTAAGCATGCTCTTTCAGAAAAAAAAAAAAAAAAACTTTTCTTTCAGAAACGATCCCATTGAAGAACTCCAAGAACTGTTCAGGGAGCAGCAACAAGAAGTGGTTGAAGTATCTTCAGGTGAGGAGGAATGTCACAGGAGAAGCATTTCCACAGCAGAAATTGAGGAACTGTGTTACCTTTGGGATTATATAAACATAGAGAGTGGCGGGAAAACGACACGGCACCGTAATGCTGCTGTGGTCAATAGGAGCATCCACTTGTTCTACGACAATATCATTGGTCAAAGACGGACAACATTACATAGGTTTTTAGAAAAAAAAATCCCAAGATTCTTGCAGTGCAAAAAAAAAAAAAAGAAAAGAAAAGTAAGAAAAAAAAAAGAAAAAGACGCAGAAAAGAAATAACAACTGAAAGAGAAAAAAATATCTGAACGGCTGTTATTATCTGATAATTTTATGGAAGAAGACTCCACTTTTAAACAGAAACATCAACATCCCTCTTCCTCCTCTCCACATTACACTTATGCCATGCCATCAGTTCATCTCAGTACAAGCTAAGTATAGTTACATTTTTATTTATGTATTCCGCGTACAGAACGCTATATTTATTGTTTTTCATAGGTTTAAATAGATGATCATCCGTGGTTTAGAACGTATTAATCCAATTTACATTCTACCTTGGGTGACAAATTGATTCGCCATTAGAACTGCCTTGTGGAACGAATTGTGTACGAATAGAGAGGTTCCACAATATTTTTTTATAAATGCCATATTTTACGACTGAAATCAATATGACTCAGGTTCCAACTACACATTTTCGTTACGGTCAAACTAAATCAAGATGCCAGTTCAGTATTAAGAAGGTTTTAATCGGTGGCATACTTTTATTATCGCTTGTTTTAAGTCAGTGTGGTATTTTCATGAATCCATGTATTACCGTACCTTGTAAAAGTGGGGAGATAAGTTACAAGGAAGAAATCAAAAGCTTATAATTCCTTTTTGTACGCCAACGAACAAATAAATTTATTTATCTTGATATCAGATTTGGAACGAGCCTCAAATGAAAACGAAGGATGTTCGAAAATGCTTCGGCCGGAAATAAAAAGAAAACAAGAAAGAAATCTGGTTTCCATAATCAAAAGCAAGCATTCTTGGGATCTCATATGATTGATATCTTGAAAAACCGGAAGGCTTCCCCACTCCATGAGCAGGTGTATTGAGGGCGAAAGCGGGTGTCTGTTCCATGTGCTGACACATATGAGAAACCGGTAGGAATTGTTCTAAATTTAAGATTGTAGAAAACTTTCTTTTGTTTGTGTTGGGTTGGGAAAACACGTGTTAGGAGATGGTTCGCGCGTTAAAGTGGATGAATAATAAATGTTTTACTACTTACAAATTATTTAAGACAATTTTTAAAAGCTATTCCTTGTTGAAGAAACGTCAAAACACGTGTTTTTTACTTCCTTTTACAAAAAAGGAAGTATTGTATTCGCGAAAAAATTTTCACTCAAAAATCGGCATTAATTTTCATTTTGCTCGCCCCCGAATAAATATTGAATTTTTTTTTCAACCCGAATACACGTGGATATATGCCTAAGAACGTACAGATACCTGAAGTATCCATTTTGACGCTTCCCGAGTTAATTACGAGTTTTCTCGTGACGTCTGTATGTACGTATGTATGTGCGTATGTGTGTATGTATCTCGCATAACTCAAAAACGGTATGTCCTAGAAAGTTGCAATTTGGTACGTAGACTCTTAGTGGGGTCTAGTTGTGCACCTTCCCTTCTAGTTGCATTCAGATGTTTCGAAGGGAGTCTTTTACACCTTCTTGGGGTAAAATCAGTGCTAATTTCAATGCAAACTCAAGTGCTGTTATAATTTTGCAAACACTTGGCAATAAATCGCCAAGCTTTTGGTCGCCAAGTTTTGTAGCCAACTTGGCGACAAATTGGGCGTTTTTTTTTTTAAATTTGCTTTTAATTTGACCATATTTAGAGAGTTAACAATTGAATCAAATTTATCTGTATAAAACGTTTTCTTTGCTTCGATTCGCAACAAACTTGGGGTAAAAACATTTAAAGTGTTTCTCTGCTTACTCCGATTCACTATTATCATTAAACTGGAGTAAAAGGAAGTCATGTGATGCACACATCAGCTCGTTTATTATAAAAATAACTAAGTAAGAAATAAAAGTAGATAAAAAAAATCAACAAAACAAATAATAACAATGAAGAATTTATGTTATACCTTCAACATTTTATTTTCGACGGGTGTTTTATTTGGGAAACATTATTAATTATGATCTTTTTAATTTCATCTAATTGTACTTAAATATCAGTATGGACATGTAACTTATGACAAATCATTCAGTGCAAAATTTTATAAATATTTTCTACGGAATAAACAATTTCTTCAACTTTTTTTTTGTTGTTGTTAAGGATGCTTCCTTTGCTTTGGTCATTTTCCTGAAACTGAAAGTTACCATGATGTGTACGGTTTGGTAAAACTTGTTTTCCCTGTGAGCATTGAATTTCTAAGTAATTGAAAAGCTCAAACCGAAAATTCAGTCCGATTTCAAATGTATCCCGAAATTTTATAAAAGGAAAACGAAACAAAATCTTCAATGAGCACAATTAAAAATTTGTCTTCCCTCTGAACGAGTCATAGGCAGGGCTGGATCTGCGTACCCGCAGACACCACAGTGGGGGCACACTACTACGGGGCCCACTGCTTAAGAAACCAAACAATCTTTAAAAGAATAAATAAATAACCTATATTCAAATTCTTAAAGTTGGAAACATTTTTATGCTTTCGCAAACATTTGCAGAAGAAAGGAAGCTCAACACATGGAGGACTTAAGGAATTAGGGTTTTCCGTTTTAACCTGCAAGACCTTTATTTTCGCAACCATTAGTTCTAGATGTATACTTCCAACTGCAAAAATGTTCAAAATCAGATGCAGAGTTAAGATATTGAAAATTTGAAGCAAAAATAACTAGTATGTTGTGGCCATCACGAAACTTTCTTCTATATTTTTCCTTTTTCTGATCCCTCCCCATGCTTGACGAGGAAGCAATATTCCTAACAGAAACAAAATTACACATGCAAAAACTTGACGACCATCCCAATGTCTGAATTATTGTAAAAACAAAACAAAGAGCGAAAATTGAAAGTTACTTTAAAAGCCTTACTTGAATTAATTACAAATATTTTATTTATTAACAAACATAAGATGGCAACAGTTAAAAATTTTAAATCATTGAGATAATATTTCCGATCATTTCCATACAATTACTAGTATGTTGTGGCCATCACGAAACTTTCTTCTATATTTTTCCTTTTTCTGATCCCTCCCCATGCTTGACGAGGAAGCAATATTCCTAACAGAAAGAAAATTACACATGCAAAAACTTGACGACCATCCCAATGTCTGAATTATTGTAAAAACAAAACAAAGAGCGAAAATTGAAAGTTACTTTAAAAGACTTACTTGAATTAATTACAAATATTTTATTTGTTAACAAACATAAGATGGCAACAGTTAAAAATTTTAAATCATTGAGATAATATTTCCGATCATTTCCATACAATTAAAATCACGAGAAATACGCAGACGACAATCTATTACGATTTATCTTTCTTATTGTTGCATTCATAAAACTATTTTTATTCGCAAAAAAAAAAAAAAAAAATCAACACCTCTTGGAGCGATTGGAGTCAAAATTGAACCAAAGCCTGTTTACGTATGGATTCACATATATTCCAAATTTCAACCAGAACGTAGCATTACTTCTTGACATAGGGCACTCACAATGGAAAAAAAGAACGGGCGATTGCGCTACCCCCTTTTTAGCTGTTGACACCAAAATAAAATCAGCTCTTATACCCACTAAGGGCTACTTGTTAAAAAATTTTTGTTTGATTCCGTTTGTTATTTCTTGAGATACAGCAGTCACAATTGACGACAAAAAACGTTCTATAGCTCAACCCCCCTTTGAGTTATTGACACCAAAATTGAATCAGCACCTGCTCCTGTTAATGGCAACATATGGACCAAATTTTGTTTGATTCCGCCAGTTACTTCCTGAGGAATAGCAAGCACGCGTAACTCAAAAAACGTCCTATTGCTCCACCCCCCTTGGAGGAATTCGCGCCAAAAACTAATGGGCACAAGTTCACATACGGGCACATATGTGTACCAAATTTCGTTCGATTTCATGCGGTAGTTTTTGCTGTAGAGCGGCCACAAAAAGCTGGTCACACACAGACGTGACACACATACATACACACACACACACATACATACATACACACACACACACATACATACATACACACACACACATACATACACACACACACACACACAGACAGACAGACATTTTCCAAAAATAGTCGAAATGGACTCAGCACACCTCAAAACGTTCGAATCCGTCAAAATTCGAAATTCGAAAATTTGCACGAATCCAATACTTTCTTCTATATATTAGATATAGAAGAAAGTAAAAATGAGTCAAAAAATACAAACTTAACTTTTTACACGGGCCCTGCGTCACCTAACTTATATTTAGGGAAATAATCTCCATTGAAAGATATTACTAACACAAAAAATTTGACATTTGTGCGACCAAAACTCAGGGAGATATTCCAGTTGAAAGTTTTACGGGACCATACAAAAGATGAGATTGGAACTTACCGCCCTTTCAGAAGAATGACAAGTCGTCAAGTAAGAAAAACAGGGTATATATTTGTCATTGCTATTCAAAAATAAATGCAAATGTTATGCCATGATGCGCAAAAACACACGACAACACGTCGAACAATTTGAAAAACCACACTCATTGCACAAATATAATTTAAACACGTGTTAGCTGCTATATTTTCCCCCAAAAAAGGCGTTTTTGACGGCAAGTGAAAAGTGGTGTAAGTCACAACAATTTGAAAGAAAACTATGTCCCGAAAATCTCAAAAACCACTACTGAACTTAGCATAAGCGTAGCCAGAGGTAGGGAAAACTGTCCGTCATTTGAGAAGAGTTTTCAAATTTCACTTTCCTCCCTAAAGTCACCAAAGGTAGTTCAGAATTGCATTTCTGAAACATAAATTTCAAAAAACTTCTGGACGAATTCCAAATGATTTTCGGATATAGCCACCAACCCCTTCCCGAACGTCTCAACATACAAATATTGCTAAAAATTGCGTTTTTAAAACTTCGATATCAAAAGATTTCCGGCACAGTTCCCAAATTCCGACTGCTCTTCTAAAATCATTAACGAAGTTCAAATTATATTTTTCTAAAACTTCATTCCCAAAAAGTTTTCGAAGAGAGTATTTGCATTCTCATTTCTTTAAGAACACAATTCACCAAAGATAGTCTAAAATTGAGTTTTTAAAACTAATTTGCAAGGGAAAAAGCTTTGACGTCTAAAGTTGATTTCATTTTTGAAAAATAATTGGATGAGTAAATCGCTTCCCCTTTTTCCCCTCATTTTACTAAAATAATTGCCTAACAATGCGAATTTTGAACATTTCTCTTTAGGTGGACTCTAAAATCTGTCCTCCGACAATCTCTAACACTGCAAAGATATTGACTAGAACTGCGTTTCAAGGGTTTCAAATCGGAAAAATTTCCGGGAGATATCACTTGATTCGCCCACCTCCATCTCTCTTCTGATTCAAAGACAGTCTAAAACTTTAAGGACGCATAACTTTTGATATCTATCTTTTGGTATAAGGAGGCAACTAAAAACGGCCATCTTGCTGAGCTCTGGTTTGCATCTCCTTAATTACTGAGCGCTTGTTCAAAAAAAAAAAAAAAAATGTTGAGGTTGTAGGGAGGGGGAGGGGGAGTTTTTGGAACGAACACTATTGCGGGATTGCTGGCCCGCATCGCCTTCAAAAATTTACAATGGCCCTCGAGTAAAAAAGTTTGGAGACCTCAATTCCTTATTTACATATATGGACTGCATATATCTCACACTGCCAAGCTTCACTCACGAAAATTTTCTAAAGTAATTTATTTTTTCTTACTTCTTGTGGTATTTTTAGTTTGCCAGCTATTCGTCTCTTTCTCGACAATAAAGCTAATAAATTGTAGTCCATGTGGTGTGATAATTAATTGCAACAAACAGCAACGCGATCACACTTCTAACACTCATTCTCGGCTTACTACAGAAGTACGCTAGCTTCTCCTTGCACTCAAATGATAAATAAACTAAACATCAAAAATTAACTTTGAGACGCTCTCATATACTTCATGTAATGTTAATGTTTTCATCGAGTTTAATTGATTTCTTGGATAAAAAGCTACGGAGAAAACTAATGCTTTCATATTTTTTTATCTGAAGACATTGTATTCAAGATTGAAGCTTTTTCGACGTGGCTTCAGTGCTATCATTCTCGATGAAAGCGGTGCAGCCGGCGCTTTGTAACAACAGAGTTACTAATTCTTTAAAGGTAAAATATATCAACAAGTATGCAAATAATTTCATGCAGAGTATCGAATGTGCGAGAGTCAAATAAATAAATAATGAACGAAAAATTTGCTTTAAACCGTTTGAACTGTAGACTTTATTTAAAACAAGCACGTTAAAATTCCACCATTACAATATTATTTTCGCGAACCCCCTTTATACTTCTCGCGAATCCCAGTGTTTCAGAGCCTAACTTAAAAAAAGGTTTTTTGTGTTTAATTACATTTTTTCAGGTAAAAACACCTATATAGATGAACTTATAAACAGTAAAACTTCATCTAAATACAAAGTTTCCAGAACACTAGTTCTCATCATTTAAGATTGGTGAGAAAGAGAAATACATAATGTTATATCCTAAATTCATCTTTATGATAAGTGCACGGGTGGATATCGGCCAAAAGAAAAAAAAAAAAACTTATCTTTATTACCGCATCCTAATAAATCACCATTTTTTTTTTATGGATATACCACCTTATTTCCTATTCTGGAAAATAACCCCTCATAAAATGACAAGTGCACATTTCTTGGCCATTTCCATTCCATTTGAGGCAGTGAGAAGCAAAGCGATGTAAGTGCCAAAATTAAAAATGTGGAGAAAATCACAAATGGTAGGAGAGCCTCATCTTTGCTTTGGGGTAATCCTGGTAGTTGCTGCTATACAGCATGATTTAGAAAAAAAAAATTCAATTAACGTCTACCTAGACGTAGAAACAAGAAACCCAACGAGTAGGGTCCTATCGCAGTTGCGAATGACATAATTTGAATTCAAGATGTCAAAATTCAAATGAATGGAGTTTTTTTTTTTTTTTTTTGAACTACTCAAAATTGAACGAAAAATTGTTCAAATCAAAAAGTGAAATGCGGGAATGAGGTGTCCTTGCCGAGATCTTTCTAGAAAGAAAAATTTGTTCTTGGCACTCAAAAGATATAAAAGGGAACAGAGAGACGGAAAATACACGTTAATCTTTATTGATTTCTAGGTATTTTTCTTTGTTTTTAACGATATTTTAAAGATACATTGCGCCTAATTTCATAATTTTGTTTCTTTTATTTTTACAGGAAAGGAGGCTAAAAAAGAAAAAGGGGAAAATTAGGGGGGGGGGGGGGAGGCGTTTTTTTTTTTTTTCATCTTGAAGATTTTTTTTTCAGGCATTATTTTTTACATAACGTATGTTCACATTTCACTTATTTTTCACATTAAAAAATTATATTTCAAGAGATAGAAAAGCAACAGCACACAAAACAAAGAAAGCAAACAACAAAAAAAAAAGGTAAAACTATAAAATATTTTCTAAATATTGAAAAATTAAAAATGTGTGACTGTTGGTTGGTTATCTGCAGCCCCCCCCCCCCCCTCCTCCAATAACGTTTGAGTAAACAGCCCGAATCAAACTAGCATCAACTGTTAAAGGAAACTCGATGAGGGTAGGTCAGCTGAAGTTGAATCTTAAGACAATATGTATGGTTTTTATGAAATTTAGTTTAGCATCTTTTTTTTTTGGTTTCAATAGGAAGTTCCAGAGGCTCTTTACTCCTTTTTATATTTTCTCTTTCACAAATTTTATTAATTTCAATACCAGATAAAATAATGTCATAAATTGGAGACCACTTCAAAGTGTTGTCATCAGCTTGGTGGTACATCTTTAAGTCTTCAACAAATTTTTGTGACAAAAATGAGACGATATTTAACAATACTGCTGCAGAATAAAAGTTAAAATAGTCGATACTTACAGTATGAATCTCTGCAAAACGGTCATGCTTCAATAAGTCTTCAAGTTTCACTGAAACAAGGTTTGCTGATCATTGAAAACATGACTTCAGCGCTTAATAAATATAAAAGCAATAGCAAATAATAATAATATTTGAGCTTTTTAATTTATTTTAAAATCAATTTCTTGATTTAACTTTTGAAATGAAGAGGTCACTAATTAATGCAAAGTAAATGGAAATCAAACAGTAACTATAAAGAACTCATTAGATATAAAAATTAGGTACACATGGTTTTGGCAAGTTAAAGGTCAAAACTCACATGATTAAAAATTTTGGAACATAAGAAAGTAAACTTTCTCATACTAAAGTGTTTTTTTTTTTTAATTTCTTTTATTTTCATCAAAAATATTTACAGAAACTATCAAAAATAAAACAGTAAATACACTTTGGTAAATAATCTCCATTCGAAAAGTAATTTAGACCTATATCTTACAGAAACTATACAAAAACATGGATATAAATGATGATTCAATTCTATTTGTAAAATGATATGTACTTATTTACAAATATGATTCTATACAAAAGTTTTTCATTATTTTTCCATTACATTTCTTGATCACAGTCATAGATACAAAATTTACATTTGTATCATGGAACAAAGAGTAACAAGAAAAATCATTTTTCTGAAAACCTAAGAAATTGTATCATCTGAAACACATATACTTATTCCCAGGGGTGATTGTGACTCCATAAAAAAATACCTGAACTTTTTTTTCCAAGAAGAAAAAGGGTTTTGAAGGGCATATATATACACATTACGTGTATGCACACATTATTTATATGCATAATTATTTGTTGGGGCTAAAACTCGAAGTTTTAATGGGACTTAATGCATCCATGTGCATGGAAGGAATTAAATTCTTTTAATTTTTCTCATCTCTTAAAATTTTTCAAACAATGTTTATTTTTCTCCACTGTATCTGAATCCTTAACCATTAATTACATTCATTTACTAAAAGTGCATAAAGATTTCAGAATTAAATAAGTTTGGGGCAAAAGGGGCAGCATGCATTATGATCACTGTGCAATAGAGCTAGGCGATATGAGAATTTTAATACCACGATATATCGCTCTCCAAATATCGATATTTTCGATACATATAGGTCGTTAAATTTCAACATTTTATGGAGGAAGGGGGACTGCAAAGACTATTACATAAGCATCTGCAACCGAGAAAAGCCATAGACCATCTTGGTGAATCGCTACAGCAAGGATTTTCATGTGTTTGTGTCGTGGGGGGGGGGGGGGGTGATTATGAGGCAGATTATACCACAGAAACTTTTGGAGAAATTAATTTAGAAGAATTTAAGTCTTTTTATTAGTGGGTGGCAATTCTTGAGGGAAAAGGGGGCTTGGTAAAATTGAGGGGTGCCATCGCAGTCGGGGGGGAATGGGCACCCCTAATTACATCATCTGCATATAAGATATGCAACAGAGAAACGCTATTAGCCATCTTGAAAAGAAAATATTAAGGGGGAAAAATCAAGTAATCCTCCTTTCTCATCTTGTGTAGCCTTTATTCCGTCTCCCACCCCAGCTGTTCTTCGATAATTACCATAGAGCTTGCAAAACATGAAGAAAGCTTACGCTTTATACCAAACAAAACGTCTTCAATTTGGACTTTCGGCGTTTCATTAAACATCAACCAAAATTTTACAAAAGTGAGTTTTTCTGAAAATATAGGAGTTCCGGTATTTTCGAAGATGAAGATACCAGAAATCAAGATGAAAATACCGGAAAACCGGTAAAATACCGGAACACAATCACCCCTGTTATTCCATTGGTAGGATAATTTAATCTAGTTTTTAAATATTTATTCAAAAATCCATTTACACATTGCACACCACATTGTTTCACTTGATGTTCCAAATTGAAAAATGGCAGTTGTAGCTAAACAAATGTTTTATTTCAATACAAAAGTCAAATAAATAAATTAAGTGAATAAATAAATAAGTAGATAAACAACCTTCTTTATTAAATGGAACAAATTATTACATAAATTTTTCTACTTTGACGGCTTTATCCTTTTTAAAAAGCTGCATCATAATATGCATTCTCTTCAAAGCAATATTACAAAAAATGTATTACTTAAAATAAGTATATTATTTACATAAATTTTATATATATGTATATAAATATACACATAATGTACAAGGCAAAGATATATTTTGCTATTTTTGCACCAAATTCACACTGAAGAAATTTTTTTTCTTCATTTTCTTTTCTAAGCAACAACTACAAATACCAAAAAGTGACACCCCAGCAACAAGCTCTGGGTCCAGCCAAAGCTGGTCCTACTTAATTTAGCAATCCATAATGAAGATCAAGAGCCCTCTTAAAACTAATCACCCAATTTCAAATATTAGTTGCTTTTGATTCGGCAAACTATTCCCAATGCCTACAACCCTGTTGAAGAAGATATTTTTTCCTGATTTCAAAATTAACTTAGGACAAACCAACACACTCAAATCAACTCTTTCTTGATTGAAATAAGAGGCATTTGGGTCGGCAAAATGATAAGCTGTTGATATATAAAAAACTTCAGAAAATACATTGCTGACATTCAAACAATGGAATAAAGGAATAAGGTTTTAAGCATTTGTAAGAAATGCATGGAAGTCGAAATTGTGAGCTGAGTAAATATTGCTACATGTTTCCTAAGGAAATCAAATTGTAGGTGATCAGCCGGAGGGTTAAAGTACAGTAGACCCTCGTTTCACGCGGGTTCATTTTATGCGGTTTTGATTATAGTACGTGGTTTAAGATTTAACACCTTTTATTTTGCTTTACGCGAATGAGTTTTGGTTTTTTTTTGCGGTTGCAGCAATGCAAACAGATGAAATTCTCCCCTCTTTCAAAATCCAATCCAAACTCCTAAAGATTGCAGATTACACATAATACACTGCATTTTGGCCTGCTAATAATGGAGCTTGTGCCACTGGAGATATTTTATACAATTGGTTCCAGAGCTCTTTCCAGAAGTAAAGTTGTTAAACTCACACAGTTCAGAACTCACTGGAAGAAGAGGCTTTTAGGGGTGGCAGAAAGGCGGCCAAAAGCAACGAGGATACCTACATCGGTGACAATTTGTGACTGCATTTTTTCTGTTTTGTGTTTATGTATTGCTCAATTTCAATTTATACAGTAGGATATTCAAAAATCATTTCTAAATCTTTTCAGTAGGAAACTGCCAACTTTGTAGTTAGAGATTTCTTTTATACCTGTAATAAATATGGCATTGATTACTTAAAGCAATTTTAGATTTGTTTGATGATTACTTTAAGTAGATTTCATTTAGTGCTTTAACATTTACAACCTTTAATGCCACTAGTGTCTCCAAATAAGTGCTTTTTTAATGTCTGTTTGGGCGAAATCTTATGATTGGTTTCAAAAAATTGGTTATCAAACTTCTCAATGAGGTACAGACTTGCAATATTGAACATAGTTCAGAATCGGATAGGCAATGCAATAAAATAAGTTTAAAATGTGACGAAATGTTTGAAATTTAAAGCCAAAAAGTTGCGTACAAAAGCTATTTTGCACACAACAAAAGAATCTAGTATAAAGGCAAATGTCAGAAAAGCCCATGCTTGCAGCAACTTTTGCTGTAGCCTATTGGGATGCAAATAGCATTGTATATGATTAGGATATGCTTTTGCTGGTTTATTTTAAGTTTTGCACATTCAATGGCGGCCCATTGGCTTTTACTACAGAGTTATACATGGTTATGCACTTGTAATAATTGCTTCAGAAACATTTTAAACAAAGATATTCAAATGCTCTACTTCATCCAATAGAATTTGTTGTACAGAATAATTGTCATGACTATTGAATTTCTAATGTAACAAAATAAGTGCCACCTCTTTAAAGTTGATAACATTATTTTGTTTTCATTTTGTTAGGTACTGTGAATATTTCTTGGGGAGCTTGGCATGGTTAGTACTTTAACTGATAAGTACCAAATCAAGCTCATGCTCAAAAACGTTTTCATAAAATTAGAATTACAATACAAGAAGATAAATTTCAAAAAGCAATTTAAAACATTTTAAAATTAGTATATGCAATGCATATTACAGATTACTGCACTTTCAACATAAATGTTAGAACAGGGAAGATTTCAATAAGTGAGAAGGTCTTAGCAATATTCCCAACCGTCAACCATTTTTTTTGACACTGTTACACTAAGCGCAAATGTATTTCGGCTATGCTTATACTTTCAGACTTTTCTAACCAATTGAAGTGATTAGATCACCGATAAGTGTCAAATTCAAAATATTCGACAGACAATACTAAAAAGCAAAAAAAATAATAATTAAAACAAAAACTTTTTCAATTAACTATGCTTTTGAAACAGACTAAAAATAGATAATAATTAATCAAAGTTTTCATGTGGATTTCGAGTCCAATACAAATTCAGAACTTCTTACAGATTGAATGGAAAATTTGTGATTGTTATTTTTTTTAATAGCAATCAAAATGCATGTAAGGTTCAAAAGGAAAAAAATGAGGCACATGTACTACATAACTGTTGGAAGTTGTAAACAGTAGCTATCAATCAAAACTTATACATCAATTTATGTAATTTGCAGAGAAATAAAATTGTAAGTTAAATTATAAAGAAATCATCTGTGTTGTGTATCCTTAGTTTTTAATTTAAATCTAACAAGTTTACACATATGTATTAAAACTTAAATAAATACTATGTAAGTTTTTCAGATAAGATTTCTCATATCTGTTCTCAAAATATCGCATAAAAGAAACATTTGTTTTCAAAATATTACAAAAAAAAAAAAAAAGAAAGAAAGAAAGATAATGAATAAAATAAATAGTATATGCAAAATTCAATTTGTTAAGCACTTAATGTGCTTGGGAAAAACTCTCTGCAAGGATTTTTTAATAGGCAGGCAAAATATACTTTATCATGAATATACTTCACAATAGTTTTATAATAATTTTCAGTATGTGTGATAATGAAATACTTCGGCATCTTTTAAACTTATACAGCAGCGGTCTGCAACCTAAATTGACTGAAAATCGACTTTCTGAGTTTGGTGAACACAAAGATCAACTGGAAAGCTGTGGGTGGGAGGCAGGGTTGTCCTACTTTGTCTATCCCAGAAAAAAATCACTGGAAAAAGCCTGGAAAAAAAGTCCCGGACAAAATTTCATTTTGTCCACATCATCAATAAACTGAAAGTTTTTAGTTAAAAATTTAAAGTTTGAAAATAATAAATATTTATATGTATTTTTCCTATTCAAGTAATATTTTAATATGATAATAGCATTCACAAATCTGTGTATAAACAATTAGTAAGATCAGTTGAAGTTTATGTGTGTTAATAAATCAAATGAGTGTTAAAATAAATTATAATGCATGTAATAGCATTTATAAAACAAGCACATCAGCTGTAAATTTTAAGATGTTTATCTGTGATATGGAGGTTTATTGCATACAATAAGTGCATTTATAAAATTAAAAAGTAGAAATAAAAAGTTTTTTAAGCTTGGAGTTTCAAAATATTAAAAAATCATATTTAAAAAAAAAAAAAAAGAAAAACTACTTGATATTAATAAAAGAAATGTTGGCATGAAGTGAAATCTGTTCCTGCAATACAAATACAAATGTGATGATAAGCAACAGGCATGGGCGGATTAATGGGGGGCAGAGGGGGCAATGCCCCCCCCCCCAGTTTTGGGAGGACTTTATGTAGTAACAACACATCTTCCAAAATTTTTTTAAAAAAATCATTATTATTTTTTTCTTTTTTGACTAGTTCAGAAGGGCATGGGTGAATTTATAGGAGGGGGCATAGGGGGCAATGCCCCCCAGTTTTGGGAGGACTTTAAAATAGTAACAACACATCTTCCAAAATCTTAAAACGAAAAATCATTATTATTTTTTTCTTTTTTTGAATAGTTCAATGAAAATGAAGAAGATAGTGAATGTCCTTTTCTGATGGGAGAAAAGAAAAAAAAAGAACATTAAATACAAATAGTACAGCTGTCACTGAGGTGCTGAAAATATACCTAAATTACCTATTTTGGACTGAAAACCATTTGGGCTAGTATACAAATGAAAATATAGGCTAAAGGAGCTATGCATTCAGCTGCAACACTTATAATAATTGACGATTATTTTTAAATTAGAACCTAAAACAAAGGGAACCCCCCCCCTCCCCTAGTTGCGCTAAGAACGATCTGCTCGTTATGATTTTTTAATTTCTTTTCAGAATGTTTATTTTCAATTTGCCTGATTTTAAAAACTAGATATTTTGTGTTGTTAAAGACGAAAGATTTTGAAGAACCTTCTGGATTCACACGTTCAGATTGGTAAAATTATAAAAATCTTTTAACCGTAAAAACTGACGAACTTTCGTAAAAATTACAAAAATCTGCAGGTAATAGGGTCGGATTTGCCTATAAGATAAACAAGCTATAGCTTAGGGCCACTGCTTTGAAGTAGGTCCGTAACTCGCAAAAATTTGCATGATTTGTTCCTTAAAAAATGGAAAGTGCTCAAAAAACTAATTTCATCTTCAAGTGCTAGAAAACCTTGAATATTTGGAAAAGTGTGGCTACAAATCTTAAATTTCTAACAAATGGTAGGGGGAGGAATGCCAAAATATGTCAAACTTAGTTCCTTGCTACATCGTGCATCAAAAGTGTAAAAATCATGGTTTTTACGCTTGTGACATATTACTTTAAATAACTTTTTGTGACTCACATGTTTCAAATCTTGCTATTTATTTAATCCCGAATGCAGTATTTTCGAATTTCTTTTGTATTGATTGCTTTTATCTTGCTGCTACTGCATATTGTTAATCCGTTTAGTCCGGAAAAATGATACACTACCTCTATTCCTTTTCGTTTTCTGCACTGCTTATAATTTTTTTAAAAAAAAGGTTGTTGTAATGAGAGAATTCTATAGTTTATTTTTTCTTTTAAGCTTAAAATAGCTTTTTTTTTTTTTTTTTTTTGCAAAGTTTGAATAATACTGTACAACTGTATAATCTATTACTTAATTTCAGAGACTGGAAAGTGCAAATGAGGTGGCTTAAATTATTAAATGTTCAAAAATCCTTAAAAAGAATTGGCGCAGTATAACCTACTAGGGCTCTTGTGCCAAAATACCCAATCTAACCAACCAAACCTTGAAAATTATTAGACAAGTCTTTGAAACTCCTAAGCAAAGTGTGCTTCGATTTTATTTCTTATCAAGTGTATAAATTATGAATTGTTCTAATAAGTAGTATGTTACTCTCATGTTACATATTTTCTAAACTTGTACAGCATTTCTTTTAAAGTATTAACTTACATCACAAAGCACATTTAAATCATAAAACTTAAAAAAAAAATTATTTGTCTTTTTTTTCCCGAGATTTTTGTCTCTCCAATTAACTCTTATAAGGCTTCAAAATGAAGAATTTTATATCCATTTTACAAAATTTCCTCCCCTAAAATTGGAAATATTCTTTATCTCACTTAAGAGGGATCCCTACATCACTCTCTTGATATCAGTCACCTCTCTTAAGGTCAATTCAAAAAGGACAGCATGAAAACATACATTAATGAAAACGACACACAACAACAGAAGAGTAAAAGCATGGCCTTATGCATCGCAGGAAAACAGACCAAAAACATGGGGGGGGGGGGGGAGAATTTAAGATGTTGCTCAAAAAAAAATCCTGCCTCCCCAGGAACTCTGTCCTAAATCCACCTATGGCAACAGGCTCTGACTAGGCTGTTCGTAGTCAATTTATTAGTTCCCAGTGAAGATTAATGGTCCTTTTAAAGCTATCTACCCTCTTGCCTATCATAGCTTCTTCCGGTACTCTGTTCTGAGTACCCACAAACCTGCTAAAGTAGTAATTTTTCTTAATTTGTAAGACATTAACATATCGGTAAAATATGCTGAGTACATAAATATTTTACAATGAGGTGAAATCAATAAAAACTAGAAAAATATTACACTAGTCATAAAATATTTTTAGTTTATAAATCTTTGTTTCGTACATATGTCTCCAAACATTTCATTTGACTTTCCCATTGAGTTTATTTTCTACTATTGTATATAATAGTCTAATCATGCCCAATAGCTTATTCACACTGTTAAATTTTATTACTTTTAAGCATGTTATGATCTAAAATTAGCTGCACCAATGTGCAATTATTACTTTTTTTTAAAATTTATGAAATTCTAAAGTTAATGATTCTATTTTAATAATAAAATGGTTAATTCATAATCGAAAATGTATTAGAACAATATACTAATATTATTATACCATAGCAATAATTTTATGTATGTATAATCAGTTTCTTTTTCATTTCGTCCATTTTCTCCAGTTTCTTCTGGCGTCCCGCACTGTTTACAAAAAAGTGGACAAAATATAAACCCTGATGGGAAGTGATGTATACAATACACTATAGGAGTAAACGGCTGTGTTGCACACACACGGTTAAGTTGAGACTGTACTGACTACAAAGTGTTGGTTAACTATGATAAAAACATACTTTGATACTTATTACAAAGTTGTTTTAAATTGCTAGAATAATTTCATGTGAACACTATTAACTTACATCAAACTATTTTCAAACAGCTATTATTGCTTTCTTTAAAATTGAGAAAATAATGACAGTAAAAATTCCAGTGAGCATTAAAAAGTTGGAAGTTTTTCAAACAACTACCGATTCATTCGATATTAAACCCAGGGCTGCAGAATCAGAGAAAAAGTGACTGACTCTGGGCTCTGACACTGTGATTAAACTTACTTTTGATCCGGAAAATTATGTTTTCCATGGCACACTCCGACTGGAAGAAAAAACCAAACTAATATCGTGATCGACTGAAAATGGTCTCGAGACCGATGGGTTGCCGACCACTGTTATACAGCATTTGTGATTCAAATTTTGCTTTTGGAGTCAGGGTCACAATCAAGATTTTTTACTGGGGAGCCTGGTAGTGCAAAGAGCGCGATGCTATGACATGCGTCACAGATTCTAGAGAAAGTCTAAAGACTATTTCCAAGTTGGGGGAGAAAAAAAAGGAAAAATTTCAGAAAATATTTGTACAATGAAACCTGTGTAAGTTGACCACTTGCAGTGCACTACTTTAGTGGTCAATTTAAACAGGTGGTCAACTGATAGAGGTTGAATTATATGATATAGGTATAATTCTGTGCCTGAAAATAACGGTCAACTAACAAGGGTGGTCAACTTGACAGGTTTTACTGTACTATATATTCTTGGAAAACATTCATAGATAGCAGATACTTGTATTAGCATCTTATTACCACCAGGTTGTGGAGAGAAGTTTTGGCTAACATTCACAAAAATCTTTATATGAGGCAGTGAGACTTTGTAGTGGTTAAAAAAATAAATAAATAAATTAAAAATCAGGACACAATCTTAAAAGAATATCAGGACAGTTTTGAAGTGTGTACATATGAGGCAGTTAGAAGCAAAGGGATGTAAGTGGACCTTTTCAAGTTTTGAGTAAAACATGTTTAAAGATAAGGTCCTTGGTAGGCTTTTATTAAGTTTTTTTTAAAAAAAATCTTGCTGTATAACAGCACCAAACAGGGCTACTAGTACTAACTCTTGCGCAAAGACAGAGGAGTGCTTCACCTACCATTTGTACTGGTTATCTCCAAATTTTTAATTTTGCCACTTGCATCCCTTTGCTTCTTACTGCCTCATATATACAAATGCACATAAAATATTGGATTCAATATTGTCCCCATATATCATACGATGGGAAGCACATCATCACATGCTGTAATCAAGCTGATAGTGTATTTTTTTTCGATACTTTTTTCTGTGCTGGAAACACTGGGATAAATAATATCAGTGCAAACTCCAGGGCTTCTAGCTAGTCCCTTTTTTAGTTTCAAGTCTTTAAAAGCGCATTTTTTCACAATTTTGCATCGCTAAAATTAAACTTTAAAAGTTAAAATTAAAATCCGTATTTGGTGCAGTTTTCCCAAGGGACAAACTAAAAACCTGTTAGGAGCACTGAATTTTTTTTTATTATTATTTTTAATTTTAAATCAGAAATATCAAGACAACTACGAAATCTGCAGTGAGAAGCAGAGAGGGGGGAGAGGGAAGTGATGAAATTTAAAGTTTGGAATAAACTATTACAAATGGTAGGAGAAACTTTCCCCTGTTTTGGGACAAGATATTGTACTAGAAGCTCTGTTAGGTATTGCCATACAGCATGACATAATATTTTTCAATGAAAGCCTACCTGTACTTTAAACATGTTTTACTCAGAACTTTAAAAAGTTTCCTCTTATCCTCTCCCTTACTTCTTACTACCTCATATGTACAGATTACTAAGTACAGCTCGAGGCCAAATGCCCTCAATTGACTCTATACCCCTGCACTGTTTGGAGCATTAGAACTAATTATTCAAAAATATTCTTTTAAATTTCCTTTCAGCTTTCGTTATATGAAGATCTTCTCATTCAATCTTTTTAGTTAATGCTTGATTTTCTTCCTAAATTAAATATAAAACGTATATTAGACATTTGTTACAGACACTTCTGCTATTGTTTAATATATGCTCCAGAACTTCTGAAATTTCATCACCAAAAATGCAATAAAAACTCACTAAAATCATCATTTAAGTCTCTAGCAAAAAAAAACTTCCACATTGAGAGGTGGCTTCACTAAAAGAGTAGCTTAGAATGTTTTTATTTAGTAAGTATTCTTTGAGTAAAAAAAGATGAACAACAACACATAGCAATGAAACATTATTTTTTCTTCTGTGAAGAGTGAATAGTAGCCATTTCACACAAACACCAAATTACTACAGATAGTTCATTGGTTTTGGGGCGATTCTTGAAAAAATTTCCCGCGCGTAACATTACGTTTTTTATTTTTTCCAGCTAAACAAATACTGCAGTTGGAGAATAATACATGCTTTAATATACTACCAAAGCATAACAGTTATTCTCTTATTTAATTAATAGTTACTAGAATAAAATAAAAAACTTAGGATTACGCACAGGACATTTTTTCGAGAATCGCCCTTTGAAATACTATACATTCAAAAATATTACAGGTACAGCAATGAGAAACATCTCAAGCTCAGACTCAATAAGGAGGCGAGTCAAATGATACTGGTGAAATATCTGTTTTTATAAATGGCAGAAGTTGGGGGGGAAAATAAATCTTGTGGAATTATACTCTCAATCCCACAACCATTGATATTCCATCAATTTTTCTGAAGGTATACTCCCAGTAATCCACTAGGCACAATATGTACATGCGATCATATACATAATATGTCAAAATATGAAAATTTTTGAAGCTTGAGAGTATACGCTATATGTCTAAAAAATGTTTGAGAGTATATGCCGTTTTGGAAGTATACCTTATGGGAACACCACTGCTCACAACAAATCGTGCTGGCTCCCGCAGGATTTATGATTGAAAAACGTATTGAGGATTGATTCAGGATAAATTTTGCAAACCGTGTTGGCATTATCTAACTTGGATGCAACTGGTCAGAAATTTTCAATCGGGTGAGGCAAAAAGATGAGCATGCAAGTTTATCTCAACAGAAGATAAATACAGGAATGAAGGATTATAACTAATTCTCAAAACAAAGGTATTGATATCTAGGCAACACAATCACAGAACACATAAAAATGAGCAAGTGTTACAGAAGCAGATGCAAAAGTATTAGAAAATGCATAAAAAATCTGGACTACTGCATAAAAGCGTAACAACAGCTAAAATGCAGAAATTTTACCTCAAATGTATAAAAGTTGGAAGGTATGCAAAATGGACTGTAAGGTAATAAAAGAGAAGTTTTTTTACTGTCCAATTTTGGTTCGTTAGATTTTAGTTAAACAACAAAATCTTAAAACAGTAGATGTATGGAAAAAAAAAGGAATTTTTTTCCTGTGATACAATTATATTATTTTTCATAAAATCAAGGAAATAGGACAAAATAACAAATGGGTTTAAAAAACCCTAATTAAGAGAAAATTGGGTAAAAAGCATAATAAAAGTGGAAAGCAGGAGGGGGGAGGAATCACAAAAAAGCACAATTGAGAGAAAGCACTGGGTTCTCAGTTTTATGTCCAATAGAATTGTAGGTGCTTGAAAAAATTCATACATCGTATGAAAAATCATAAGTTGGTAGCTTGGTAATTTAAAAGCAGCAAAACTTTTCTTCCTATACCTTAACATCAATTGTTGGTCACAATACCAATGCACTGCGAAAGATGATGATTCAAAATTTTAGCTGTAAAACTGGCACCTGGGTTTAGAGATCTGGACTTAAAACAAAATGTTTGGTTACAAAACACACATGACTGATAATTTCTAACATTGATACATATACAGACAGATACAAAATGAAACAATAAGAATCAGTCGGTATTGTTAAATGGTAAATATAGTGTATTTAAGTAAAATTTGATTTTCTTTATATGATTTAAAAAATAGGAAAAACAATATGAAAAGTAGTTATGCTTACCTTATGCAAAATGTATGATAAAAATACATCATATGCTAGACAAAGAGCACTCACATATAAAAATCTATATCTTATTGGAACATAAAAGAAATTCAAGGCTTGCAGTGGAGCATAAACTCCCCAGTCTGCCTGCAAAAAAGAAATGAAAATCTTAGGTGAAAGGTTAGGTTATGGTCAATTCAATGAAGCACAGTAAAGTTGACATTTTAAGGAACAAAAAAGATTCTATAGCTAGGGAAAAAGCTAACTTGGGAGCATTGTGAAAGCTATGAAGATCCCTTACCACACCATAAGGTTGCTGCCAGGTTACGTTTGCTGCCAATAGTAAGCAAGGCTTTGAGATATGTAAGGTACAGTTAAGTCTTGAATTGTACACAATACTCTCATAAGAGATAATGTTCCAAGACATTTAGAAATAACATGGAGCCCACAGTTCAAACCATTGGACAAAAATTAGTATATTGAAGAAGCAAGTCTAATACACTATTTAGAACACATTGTGGCTAAGATCTCAACTCACATAGTTACAATACAGAAGGTGTCCAATGAAACCTTCTGAATGAAACTAATGAAAGAAACCTTCCAATATATCTCCAAGATATCTTCCAATGCTCCACTGGTGAAGACTTGAGATTGCAATGAAGAGGATATTGGTTCACACTTCTTTCATCCCTCATCTCATTTCAAAGGTTCAAACAGTAATACTATTAGCTACTTTTAAACAAACATTAAAGAACTAATTGACAGGTATTTGAAGAAATAACCAAATTTTGGAAAAACATAATGCATTAAAAGCAATATACTTTGAGAGCTCACAACTTGGCATGAAGTCAAGCTTGTTTATCTCAAAAACCTTGAAATTTTTCATTTTCCCGGCACTTATAGCATTATTTCAATGTTTTTATCTATGTGTGTTTCAAATGAAATTTTCCAAAACTTTTATATCTTGAATTCCGACTACACTGTCTCTTTTGATTTTGAACCCCACTGATCTTTTATCAACTATGGAACTTGGAGACAAAAAGCATTTTTCCTAATGTTAGCAGTCAAATAAAATTTTCTCAAGTCTTGTGAGACAGGTAGCTCAAGGAAAACTATATGACAAGGAGCAAGTTTTCTAGCAATTTCATTCACTCAGATCATTTTAATGTCACTTGGAGGATTTTAATGTTTAAATTATTTTGAATGAGGGAAAAGTTTCAATGTTATTAACTTAAAACAAAATATAATGCTTAAAATCATATACTAAACAAATACTTACACAAATTATAATTTGACAAGTTTAAATATTAAAGGGCAGTCAGAGCAAACATGGAGCTCTGACTGCCATATAATCAGAGGTTCAGTTCCTCAAATTTACTAATATGAAAGATGTTGAAGAGTTAAATTTTAGCACAGGAGACAGAATCAGAAGTCTTAAAATTCCATGCTATTAAAAATTCTCAAAATTAATTAAAAGTTAAGAAGAATTAATTCTTAAGTGCTGTAGGAATAGTTTACTGGAAGACGTCATCACTTGCAATGAAACAAATAGTTTGAAGAAAGTTCTTAATATCAATGAACTTGATAAACTGACTTTAAACAGCCTAGTTAGAGCTAGATTCATTAGCTATTCATCTGCTTAGTACTTGGATAAACAAAGCATACTTACCACACATATTAATAAAAAGTTCTTTTTAAATTCTTCGAAACTTTTCTTAGGTGGTTTTTTCTCAAGAAAACCAATAGCTATGAAAAATCCCAGAAAGATTGGAGGACCGACAACCATCTCTGATAGCAACTTTTTGGACACAGCTTTCACAGTTTGTCCGGGGAATTTGAATTCCAAGAACTGGTACCAATAATGTCCTGCTACTCCAAAAACACAGCCCGAAATCATCATATTACCTGAAAAAAAATTTCCTTAGTTAAAATTATTTCAAAACTGTGTAGGGGAAGAAAAAAGAAAGAAATGATTGTGTAATTCTAAAATGAATAACGTCATTCTAACAAAAAAAGTTGTCATGTTAATACTGTATTAAACAGCATCAGAAAGCATGCCAAAAATAAATACAAATACAATACAAATACAAAAGTGACGACCAGCAACAGGCTCTGGGCCCAGCTAGACTGGTCCTAGTCAATTTACAATCCCCAGTGAAGATCAATGGCCCTCTTAAAACTGTCTACTCCTTTGCTCATTACCACCTCTTCCGGTAAGCTGTTGCAAGGTTCCACTACCCTGCTAAAATAATAATTTTTCCTAATATCCATGTTAGCCTGAGATTTAAATAGCTTAAAACAATGACCCCTTGTCCTGTTTTCAGTGCTAAACTTTAGCCCTGTAACATCTTTCGTTTTAATAAATTTAAACAGCTGAATCATGTCCCCTCGGTCTCTTCTTTGCTCAAGACTGTACATTTTTAGCCTTCTAAGCCTGGAATCATAATCTAAGTGGGAAAGTCCACTTATTAGCCTTGTAGCCCGCCTTTGAACCCTTTCCAATACATTAATGTCTTTCTTAAGATAAGGAGACCAAAACTGAACAGCATACTCCAAATGGGGTCTTACCATACTTCTATATAAGGGCAGAAGAACTTCTTTAGATTTATTTGAAATAGATCTATTGATAAACCCAAGCATCTTATTGGCTTTGTTGCTAGCAATGCTGCACTGTTGGCTAAACTTTAAATCCTGACTTATTAGGACCCCCAGATCAGTAACTTTGTCTGCCTGACTAATGACTGAACCTTGCAAATAATAACTTGTACACTTATTTCCATGCCCTAAATGTAGCACTTGACATTTCCCAACATTAACAGCCCACTCCGTAATATGATCTAGATCCTCTTGCAGCTGATTTGCTTGTTCTTCATTTTCTGCAGTCCCCATAACTTTGACATCATCAGCAAAACAGTTCATGTTCCCAGAAATATTTTTGTGAATATCGTTCATAAAGACAATGAACAAAACAGGCCCTAACACTGATCCTTGAGGATCCCCGCTTAAGACCTCACTCCAATTAGAATAATTTCCCCTTACAACTACTCTTTGTTTCCTTCCGGTCAGCCAATTTTTTACCCAAATGAAAGTTTTCCCTCCTATTCCTATATCAGCTAATTTGCTAAGTAGAGCAACATGCGGTACCTTATCAAAAGCTTTTTGAAAATCAATGTAAACAACATCTACAGGCTTCTTATTGTCCAAAGCCATGGTAACTTTGTCATAGAAATGTAATAAATTAGTTGCACAAGATTTACCTTTCTTAAAACCGTACTGAAAACTAGTCAATAGATTATTAGTCTCTAGAAAATTTACTATCTTAATTTTTATCAATGTTTCAAAAATTTTGCAAACCACCGAAGTTAGACTCACAGGTCTATAATTTCCCACACTCCCTTTAGACCCTTTCTTGAAGAGCGGTGTAATGTTAGCCAGCTTCCAGTCCTCTGGCACTGTCCCCGAATTATAAGAAGCATTGAAAATGTTTGCGATTACATCTGCTAATTCCTCTGCACATTCAACTAAAATTTTCGGATAAATATTATCTGGCCCCGGAGCCTTAGTCTCTTTAATTTTTTTCAAATGAAGTAAAACGTCATCCCTGGAAAATACAAAGTCCTCAAGCTGTAGTATAGCTTGTGTCTTGTTGGTGTCAATGAGTCACTACCAAAAACTAGAAAAGCTGCAAGCAGCACGGGAGCCCATATAGGAGGGCAAGGGGGGGGGGGGCGGCTCGAGCTCCTCCTTAGAAATTAGAACTTCCTTGCTTTTAGTACTTTTTTCTTTTTAAAAATGTAAAAACATTCCCCAGTCATTAATGAATAAGTTATTAAAAATATCCAATTTTAATGACTAATCTGTCCTGAAATCTGTTTCCATGGGGAAAATATCCAGCTAAACCATGGGGAAAATATCTGAGCATCCCCTTACAATTTTGCATATGGGTACCCTTGGCCAGCAGTGATAGATATAGCCTAAACTTTTAGGGAGAGTCTTGCTAAGAAACATATGTTTTGGGTGTGAAAAATTTCTGGAACTGTTCAGAAGTCAATAGAGGCATCAAATTAGCCGAGAATAACTCATCTCCTAGGCCGTATACCATTAAAATGTTTAAGCTCTTATATCTCATTCATTAAGTAATTTAACACAATGTGTAATGTTATATTTGAATGATATTTAAAATCCAATCATCCTGTATACAACAACCATTACATTATGATCATATACAGTAATAATTTATGATTAATACTGTTGATGGTTGGGGGGGAGGGTCAGAATTTTAAAAACATTTCGCCGATAATGCACTTTTAGTGCTTTTGAAATTATTAAACAACAGCTGGAACTCTGGAGTGCCTGCTATTTGAAAGAAGGCTAGTGTTATACCAATTTGTAAAAGGAAAAAAACCTACAGATGATTTAAATAGTTATCGCCAGATTTTTTTGACCTGCATTCTATCAAAAGTCAGAGCTATTAATAGTTTCCTGTTTCATTTGGCTTATTGAAACAATCTTCTATTTCTAACCAAGGCAGGTTTTAGGGTATTTCAATCAATTAATCAACAGGACCAATCCATAAAAAATGATTATTCTGGTGCCCATCTCTTTTGTGTTGGTATTGCCGACTCACCTGTGTATTTTATGTTCAACCAGACAAGATATGAGTGCTTCCTACCATAGACCAATGCCCTGCACTGTTTCACTGTAATTCTATTGTGGAACAATATTGAAGAGCAAGAAGCCAAATGACATAAAAGTAACAGGCTGGAATTTGATGAATAAATCTTAAAAACTGCAAGCATGCTGTCTGCGGATTATATCAAAGAAATATAGTAAACATTTTTGCCAGCAAAATGTATAGGTTTTTGTTTTTCTCCAACTAAGGAATAGTTTGCAGACTGTCCCCAGAATCTGCGACGCGCGTTGTGCTGTTTCTTTAGTGTTGTACAATAATAATAAAAACGTCATACCGTGGGGTAGATTACTGGGAGCAATTACAAATGATACGTATCATAATTTTTGTAAAAAGGTTGAGGAGACAACGGGGAAAGTTATTTATCCTTTTAGTTGTAGTAGTTTAAATCTGCTCTAGTCAGTGTCTGCAGATGGCATGCCGGTTTATAAAAAATACATTAGAGTTCAAGATCAAGATTTTGAGACAAGACACAAGTTAAAAAAATATTGTAATGAGTAAATAAATAAATTAACCCATTCACCAGAGGTGGTGGGGTTATATTTTATGTCAGAGACACTTTAACTTGCAATGAATTGGTAATTAATGATAAACCTAATGAGATTGATATGATTTGGCTGGAGTTGATGAGCAATAAGGGAAATAAACTACATTTAGGGAACATTTATAGGCCACCCAACTTAGGCCAGGGTCAAGATGAACAGATGTTTAGTATTATTAGTAACATTTCAAGCAAGGGGTCAGTCATTATAATGGGAGATTTTAATTTTCCAGGAATTGATTGGAATAATTTTTACCATAGTAATAGCAGAGAAGAGGAATTTTTGAAAGTAATTGGTGACTGTTTTTTAGATCAAATTGTAACTCAGGGTACTCGACAGGACGTGATTTTGGACCTAGTTTTCTGTGATATGGAAGGTTCTGTTCAGGGGTTATGTGTAGGGGAACACATTGGAGACAGTGACCACAACAGTATTAGGTTTGGGATTAAATTTGATAAGCACAAAGTAGAGAATTTTAGGTTTGTGCCCAATTTCAGAAATGCTGATTTTGTGGCACTTAGGCAGAGTTTGAAAGCAGTTTTTTCTTCTGGACTGGACAATAGCGATGTGAATCTTCAGTGGGCAGAGTTTAAGGAAAAGCTAGCGAAAATGGTTGGGGATCATGTTCCTTTAAGGAGAAAAGGTGTCAACACTAAAATTTGGCCAATGTGGTTCTCCAGGGAAACTAAAGACGCTCTAAATTACAAGCAAGCTGCTTTTCATAGGTTTAGAGAAACTGGTCACAGTGCAGATAGGCTCCAATATTGTAAGGCAAGGCGTAAATTTAAGTATTTCGTACGGATTCAGAAAAGAGAGTTGGAGCAAAGACTGGCAGATAACATAAACAGGAATCCCAAGAGGTTTTTTGCATACGCTAATTCGGGGAAAGTTCGAAATAGTCATATTGGGCCACTGGTTGATGAGCATGGAATTTTAATTTAGGACGATAGTGATATTGCTAATGTTCTTAATAACTTTTTTCGAGTGTTTTTAACGATAACTGTATCTCAACAGTTGACACCAACAAGACACAAGCTATAGTACAGCTTGAGGACTTTGTATTTTCCAGGGATGAGGTTTTACTTCATTTGAAAAAAAATTAAAGAGACTAAGGCTCCGGGAAGTGATAATATTTATCCAAAAATTTTAGTTGAATGTGCGGAGGAATTAGCAGATGTAATCGTAAATATTTTCAATGCTTCTTATAACTCGGGGACAGTGCCAGAGGACTGGAAGCTGGCTAACATTACACCGCTCTTCAAGAAAGGGTCTAAAGGGAGTGTGGGAAATTATAGACCTGTGAGTCTAACTTCGGTGGTTTGCAAAATTTTTGAAACATAGATAAAAATTAAGATAGTAAATTTTCTAGAGACTAATAATCTATTGACTAGTTTTCAGTACGGTTTCAGGAAAGGCAAATCTTGTGCAACTAATTTATTACATTTCTATGACAAAGTTACCATGGCTTTGGACAATAATCAGCCTGTAGATGTTGTTTACATTGATTTTCAAAAAGCTTTTGATAAGGTACCGCATGTTGCTCTACTTAGCAAATTAGCTGATATAGGAATAGGAGGGAAAACTTTCATTTGGGTAAAAGACTGGCTGACCGGAAGGAAACTAAGGGTAGTTGTAAGGGGAAATTACTCTAATTGGAGTGAGGTTTTAAGCAGGGTTCCTCAAGGATCAGTGTTAGGGCCTGTTTTGTTCATTGTTTTTATGAACGATATTCACAAAAATATTTCTGGGAACATGAATTGTTTTGCTGATGATGTCAAAGTTATGGGGACTGTAGATAATGAAGAACAAGCAAAACAGCTGCAAGAGGATCTAGATCATATTACGGAGTGGGCTGATAAATGGGGTATGGCTGTTAATGTTGGGAAATGTCAAGTGCTACATTTAGGGCATGGAAATAAGTGTACAAGTTATTATTTGCAAGGTTCAGTCATTAGTCAGGCAGACAAAGTTACTGATCTGGGGGTCTTAATAAGTCAGGATTTAAAGTTTAGCCAACAGTGCAGCATTGCTAGTAACAAGGCCAATAAGATGCTTGGGGTTTATCAATAGATCTACTTCAAACAAATCTAAAGAAGTTCTTCTGCCCTTATATAGAAGTTTGGTAAGACCTCATTTGGAGTATGCTGTTCAGTTTTGGTCTTCTTATCTTAAGAAAGACATTAATGTATTGGAAAGGGTTCAAAGGCGAGGTACAAGGCTAATAAATGGACTTTCTCACTTAGACTATGATTCGAGGCTTAGAAGGTTAAAAATGTACAGTCTTGAGCAAAGAAGAGACCGAGGGGACATGATTCAGTTGTTTAAATTTATTAAAATGAAAGATGTCACGGGGCTGAAGTTTAGCACTGAAAACAGGACAAGGGGTCATTGTTTTAAGCTATTTAAATCTCAGGCTAACATGGATATTAGGAAAAATTATTATTATAGCAGGGTAGTGGAACCTTGGAACAGTTTACCGGAAGAGGTGGTAATGAGCAAGGGAGTAGATAGTTTTAAGAGGGCCATTGATCTTCACTGGGGATTGTAAATTGACTAGGACCAGTCTAGCTGGGCCCAGAGCCTGTTGCTGGTCGTCACTTTTTATTTGTATTTGTATTTACATAGGAATAGGAGGAAAGACTTTACTTTGGGTTAGAAATTGGCTCACTGGTAGGAAGCAAAGAGCAGTTGTGAGAGGAAATCATTCTAATTGGAGTGATGTTTTAAGTGGGGTTCCTCACGGATCAGTTTTAGGGTCTCTTTTGTTTATTATATTCATGAATGACATCAATGAAAATATTTCTGGAAGCATGAATTGTTTTGCTGATGATGTAAAAGTTATGGGAATTGTCGAAAATGATGAACAAGTAAAACAGCTTCAAGAGGATTTAGATCATATTACTAAATGGACAGATAAATGGGGTATGGCAGTTAATGTAGGGAAATGCAAGTGCTACACTTAGGTCATGGAAATAAGCGTATGAGATATCGTTTACAGGGTTCAGTCATAAATCAGGCAGAAAATGTTATGGATCTGGGTATCTTAATAAATCAGGACTTCAAGTTTAGTCAACAGTGCAGTATTGCTAGTAACAAAGCCAACAAAATGCTTGGGTTTATCAATAGATCTATTTCAAACAAATCTAAGAAGGTTCTTCTGCCTTTATATAGGAGTTTAGTAAGACCTCATTTGGAGTACGCTGTTCAGTTTTGGTCGCCTTATCTGAAGAGAGATATTTTTGTATTGGAAAGGGTTCAAAGAAGGGTAACTAAATTAGTAAGGGGGCTCTCAGATTTAGATTATGATACCAGACTTAATAAGCTTAACATGTATAGCCTGGAGCAAAGGAGAGTCAGGGAGGACATGATTCAGTTATTTAAATTTATCAAAATGGAAGATGTAAATGGATTAAATTTTTGCTGGGAAAGCAGGACAAGGGGTCATTGTTTTAAGCTATTTAAATCTCAGGGTAACTTGGAAATTAGGAAAAACTACTACTTTAGCAGGGTCGTGGGCACTTGGAATAGCTTACCAGAAGAGGCGGTAATGAGCAAGGGGGTGGATAGCTTTAAGAAGGCCATTGATCTTCATTGGGGACTAATTAATTAACTAGGACCAGCCTAGCTGGGCCCAGAGCCTGTTGCTGGTCGTCAGATTTGTATTTGTATTTGTACTTTGCCGCCGACAATTCAGTTTCTATTTTCTTTCCTGAAATTAAGTGTACATGGATTTAAAATTTTCTTACGAGTTCGTTTAGTTTCGAAAGTTTTCCCTTCAAACTGGTGTTTCTCTATCATTTGTTGAATAACATCTCCAGCACCTAAGAATAAAATTCCCACCGAGGTGTTAGTTACAAAAAGATGCTTCGTAAATAAACGGTCCACTAAATTCTTAAAGCGTGAAAAATATTTCATCTTCTGCAATTTTCAATGATTCACATAGCCATACAAGTAGATGGTAAAAATGCACATTTCATTGTCAAATCAACTGTTTGTTTTGAAAATTTCATGATTCGGCTCAGGAGGAACCTGCCGTCTGATGATGAATGACGCAATCCATATTTTACCTTAAAAGTAAAAACTCCTGATACATTACAAATACTTGTGACGTAATTAAATTTAAAATGAAATCAAAATATATATCTAAACAAATTACAAACTGATTGAGTAACTGAGTACGAAAATCTGTCTTGCAATGGATTGGTATTTTATATCAAATTGAAATAATTAAAAAGATGGCAACAATGTGAACATATTTGTTTTCAACTTTTTTCTGCTGTCCCCAAGATCTGCTGAATTCTGAAGGGAAATTGACTTTCTTTAATATTTTAGATTACTGCACATTGCTTTATTTATTTTTTCAAAAATGTTAAACATATCTCGTTCTAGAGTACAACAGGTATAATTAATGTTAAAAGTTTTTTTAACTTTATTCATAATGATATTGTTTATGTGCTTGGTAATTTAAATACTCTTATTAATGAGATAATATTTATTCTATTCAGTAGTTTAGATGTGTCTTAATTTTATGATATTATGTGAATCCCTTTTGCTTAACTCATTGTTTTATTTTAATTAAGCTTTGGCTTTTCTTTTCCATGCGTTAGATAAGCCATCATACCTTACTTCAATTTGCCATAACATGTTTACGTAATTGTCTGTTCACTAAGTCACGAAGTTTCAATTAGATTACTTTTACACTTTTTGTGTTCTTAATATTTTGTTTATTGAGCTTTTAATTTGTAAGCTTCTGTCTTTTTAAGTCTACTTTTTAATTCTAATGATATTTTTATACCAAATTCCATCACTTCAAGTACCCTAATGAAACCAAGGTAAAATGTCTTGGAGATCAGATGGACGCAGGTGTTACCCTACTCGTTTTGAACTAAACATATTGTCATATATGTATGTTTTTTCTCATAAATTGAGAATTTTATCATAGAACATAGCAGAAAGGGAAGGGGGGGGGGGTATAGCCCCATGAAGAAACGACACAATTCACAAATGTTGAACTAAATTTATATGTACCTATCAATTTATTTATATTGATTAATGTAACTCTATTTATCTGCCTATTTATTTCTATCTGTCTAAATGTATTTATATTTATCTATCGATCCATTTATCTCTATATCCCCCAAAGCAGAATACTACTAAATTTGCGATGTACCTCACAGAACAGATGCATGAGCTGCAGAACAACTCTGTTCAAATTTGAGAGGAAAACTCAGACAAATTTTCTGCAGAAATTCTACAGGTTTCTGTGAAATTTCTGCAGAAACTGCAGATTTTCTCCAAATATCTTCCTACTCAGGATAGAATTTTGCACAAATTCTGCAGATTTCTTTAAATAAGAAGAAAATTTAAAATTCTCGGAAAGCGATAGTTCGCTGGAAAGATCGCAAAAAATGTAGAATTTGGTTCGTCATCTGCAGGAACTTTAGATTTATTTTGAACTTAAAGAAATCTGCAGAATTTGTGCAAAATTCTATCTTGAGTTGGAAGATATTTGTTGAAAAGCGGCAGTTTCTTCAGATTTTCTGCAGCAATTTCATATTCTAAATCTGAAAAGATTCTGATTTTTCAAGCGTTTTTTTCCCCCTTTTCCTTATTTATCCCAATCGATCTTCACCACTGCAATTTCTTCCATTATTGAAGCACGTTCATCGCCGAAAATTGCGTATCTTAATCGAGATTTCAATCCTTTTGCATCCTGAAAATATTTTAATTACTTAGAAAGTTTTGAAATGTTTATCATGTGCTACCCTAACTCGACTAATTTTATTTATTATTTTAGTAATTTATTTAATTTCAATTGTTTCTTCATGATATGTAAAATTAACCAAAAAAAACCTAGTTTGACACCTAGGCTCGAATTTTTATAAAATGTTCTATCTTTGCTCTTTCTATGCATTTGAGAAAGCATACAAAATATTTTTAGAGAATCTCAATCGGTTAAGGTTCCACAGAAATGCATAGCAACGGTAAAGTTTTAAAACTAAAAAAAATAACCCTCCTGCATGAAACGATTTTTATTTAGCGCTCCCGATTTGTAGACAAGGACATGTTGGTTGCTTGTGTATATAAAATGCTTGAAGTACTTGCAGAACAATTTTGGTCAAATGATTTTAAGTTGCTTAACATCGTCAAGTATTCTGCTTTGGGGTCTATATCTGTTTATCTGCCGAGTTATATCTGTCTATCAATGTAATTATCTCTCAAAACTGATGTCATATACCCCACCTTTGGCAATTTTTTCCTGTTGGCGCCAAGAAAGCGTCGCCAAGAAAACGATGTATGACGACATATGTCATACATCGTTCTTGGCGATGCTTTTTTAGCGCCAACAGGAAAAATTCAAATAAAAACATGATCAGACAGGGCTGGCAAGTTTCTGCTGAAATGGATAAAACCACTGGTAGAAACCAGTTAAAACCGTCATGGCAAAAACCACTTTCTGCCACATTTTTGGCAGAAACTGGCAAAATCTCTCAAAATGACAAAAAAAAAAAAAAACTATTTACAGACAGTAGAAAATGCATGGAAAAAAATAATTGTTAACCAAAGCACAGTTTAATTTACAATATTATCACAATTCAGAATCAAATGTTACATTGTTTGGACCCTGCAGTTGCTTCTTGGAAAAGGTGGTTCCAAAAATCTAAATAGTTTCTCAATTTAATAAGCACAAATGAGAAACTTTAGAATATTCTTGCAACAGAAGAGCTAGCAGGCAATGCATCAAGGAACAAGCAATATTCATAAAACTTTCAAATTGTATATTATTTTAAACTGGTCCATCATGTAGTAACTAGGGTAGTGGTAAAAATTCGATAAGAAAAATGAGTTTCGAGAAGTGGGGCCAATTTGTTTTGCAAAGCTGTGATATTGGGTACAAAATCTAGATTAATATTGGGAAGTAAAATTTGATACTTTCTTCTTGAAGCATATGATAATGTCAATCACAAGCAACTTAGATGAAGGCTATTTGCGAGCAAATTACAAACAGTAATGCCAGTTTAATTCTGTATGTCATTCATCTATCCTAAGAACCCATATGATTTTTATCCTTTGTTAGATTAATGCAAATATTACGAGCATCAGCAATTGAAAAGTTCCCTTTCTGAACTAAATGTAGGACACTAGCATAACATTTTATTTTTTACAATGATGAAATGAAGTTTAATTTTTTAGTTTAAACAAATATCATTTAGTAATTACTTTAGTTTTTTAAAAAGATTTTAAGTTTTTGCCAGTTTCTGCTGGTTTTAACCAGTTTCTGCCACTGGCACGGCAAAAACTAGTTTCTGCCGGCAGAAAGCCAACCCTGTGATCAGAGCACTTCAGAACACAATATATACCAGGGGTGATTGTGTTCCGGTATTTTACCGAATTTCCGGTATTTTCGGACGTATTTCCGGTATTTTTATGTCCGAAAATACCGGAATCATGTTTTTTTTTTGTTATGCTTTTATCTCCCTACCTCCACATTTTTTTAAAAATTATATAATACTCATCAAATATACCTGCAAGTGCCTTAAGATGGACACCTATCCCTTAAGAAGGACAAATGTCAAAATTAGTTTAACACCAACTGGTAACTTTGTAATCCATTAAAAATTTAATCAAATGTACACACAATATTTTGACTCAGAACTATTTAATACTATGGCAAACGTGCACTTAAGTAATAAGGACCAAAGACTCCCCCCCCCCCCCCCCCCCCCCCCCGCCCCCGTTCTCGCTTTGAAACTGTATTTTTTGATGAACTCACAATCACCCCTGATATACAAAAAAACATAAAACCAGACCAAAAAACATCGCGAATATTTGCTTCAAAAATACCAGAAACTAGGAAGTTTTTGTACAAAGAAAAATTACTAGAAGGTATTTAAAATGCTTAAATTAACAAATTACTATCGCAGCTGACCAAAGAAATATGGACCAATAGAAATAAAAACTGTTTTTCAACAAAAACTTTTCTCATACGCTACTAAATAAGAGCAAAGCGATTCAATATGCGATGTTTAAAGCGGAAAACATCCCCAAAATGTAACTATTTCAGCCAAAAAAAAAAAAAAAACGCTTAGTTATTCAAATTTTGATGTATGAAAAGTAAAAATGTCTCGACAGAACATCCCAAACATAACCAATACAAAAATACCATACTACATTAATTTGCTATCCAGAAATGCTTTTAAAATACCTACCAAAAATATCTACTATATTTTACACAAAATAACAATTCATAATTTTATAAAACGCTAGGGTCAACTTATTTTCAGAAATTCTGTATCTAAAGGAGGCACATTTATAGAATGCCTGAATGCCTTGACATCGATAAGAATTATTTTTTAGAGTAAAATAACGGTACTATTTTTGTAAAATAATTTTACATGCAGTAAAAATGAAGTTAAAAACTATAAGAAACCCTCAAGATTTCCTAAAAACATAAGGAATTTCGGAAGTGAGAGTTTTTTATTTTTCTTGAATTCTAAAAAGAGGAACTTACCTTTTTATTGTATAAATCCTCACACTCAGTCTCAAACACAACAACATATTATGATGGCGTCTTACAGAGACAGACCCCAAGTTGGATTTTACTTTTAATTAACGGTCAAGTTTGAAGAAACTGACATTCCTAATATTTATTCATCAAAACACAACTACTGAATTCCAATCAACACAAAATACGCTTTCCTATAAGGTATATTGCACGAAAAAACAAGAATCTATCCAACCTGAAAGTGCTGCAGTAAACAAGTTCGAACAGTTCTAAGATTGCCTTCGGGTTGCCAAACACAGGTTAGTTTCGCCAGGGATGTCATGCTTAAAAAATTATTGTTTCATTGGCGAGAAAAATAATTCAATTTTGTGCAAAAAATTGGATGTCGCCAAATGGGCGGGGGGGGGGGGGGGGGGGTATATCACATCTGTACCTATCTCTCTTTCTTATTTATATCAATCAATATGTAGCTGTCTGCCTTAGTCAGGTGCAAAATTTTATGAGAACCTGGTTCATGAACCATTTCTTCTTATGTCAGGCACTCACTCCTCTCCCTCTTACACATCAGGGAAAATTAAAATGAAAGTCCTGGTCTACTATCTAATAAACATATAGATTAGAAAGAAATAAGCAACTTACTGTTTTTAATTACTCATGTAAGTTTTTAAGAGGTTATGATTACAATCAGCATTCATTTGATTTATAAAATGCAACATGATTTAGCTTAACTCCTAGATGGAAAAATTGAATGTTTCCTGGAATGGTAAATAACACAAATTTGAATAAAGTAAGATTTAAATTTATTTTTGTGTACCTATTTATAAGCTTAATTAAAATGGAAGGGGTTTGTGACATAATCTGGTATCAGCAGAGAATGAAAAGGTGAATCGCAGAGCTGAAGCAAATGTGGGGGATCATGATACTTCGTACATGTAAATTAAGAGAACCAGTTGTCCTCTAATACTTTTTCAGACTTTACTTCAACTCTTTTGGGTCAAGTTTTGCTTGTATTTCAATCATTTCATAAGGGTCGTTGCTAGGTCAAAAAACTGGGGGGGGGGGGTACGGATTTGGCGGCCCCTTAATTGTTTCTAACTTTCTAACTCATGTTCCAATATGCCGAGAGAGAGAGAGATTTAGCTTCTGGTTTAGCCGGGAAAGTCATATTACTAGACCTTAGTACTAGCAATATAAATTTGACTGTACAGATAATATTCACCCAGAAATATGGGGTGTCAGAGGGCTATCTTCTGGCATTTTTTCGAAATCGAAGATATAAAAACCCAGTTTTAGACTATATTTTAACTTGGGGAGGAAAAGGAGATTATGTCTAGGATAGCCTCTCTCGAGAATTTTTACCCAAATTTAGCTCCCAAAACACAATTGTACGTTTATATTTAATTATGTTCAAGAAAGGGGGTCCGGAGGCTGTCCTCCAGGAATTTTTCAAGATTGTTATTTGAAAAACACTGTCTTAGACAATCTATGGTAATGTTAAGGAAGGAAGAGACTTGGGGTCATCCCCGATTATATTTTTCAAATTTCCAACTCCAAGCACACAATTGTGAATTATTTCTGATTGTGACAGGTGAAGGGGGGTACGGGGGCTCTCCCCCGGGCAAAATTTGAAAATAGTTGTTTGAAAAAAGGCAGTTTTAGAAGATTTATGGTGATATTAAGGCGAAGAGAGATGCGGCCCTCCCCCCCAGAAATGTTTTGAAATTGAAACCTTAAAAACGTATTATAAATATTTTTTGTTAAAATTGAGTGCTTCGCCAGTTTCTTGAAATTAAAGCTCCGAAAATGTAATTTAAACCAACCTTCCATGGGAAGAGGGGTGGAGTTTTTAAGAGGCTCGCGCACGGAAACGTTTCGTAATTGAAGCACTGAAAGTGAGCATTAAGACATTTTTCAATGATATTGGCGAGAGAGAAAGGGGCATTTGCTTCAAAAAATTTTTATATGTAGAAAACAGTTTTAGAAGATATTTTTTAAGGTTTATGGGTGGAGAGATTCGTAGTCCTCCCCTGGCAAATTTTCAAAATTGAAATTCAATTAACGCAGTGCTTTTCAATACTGTTAGAGAGGTAGGGCGTTTGGGAGATTTTCCTCGAAAATTTTTCTGAATTGAAGCCTTAACTATGAAATTTTTAAGGATTTTTGGTAATATTAGGAGGAGGACCTCAGGGAGACTCATGGTTTTTTTTTTAAATTTTAGTCCGATAGACGGAATTTATTCGACCATAAAGGATTAATTGAAAGGACATTTTTGGGGGTTACGTTGGGAGCACACTTATGGTTTTTAGAAAATGCAGTCCTAAATACTCATGTGTAGGGCATTTTTAATGACATTAGGGCAAGAGATTGGGTTTATGAACGTTTTTCCGGAATTTTTTCAAAATCTTAAGTTTTAAAAACTCACTTAAAAACCAGCTTTGGGGATGTAAAACAAGGAGTTAGGAGTTCCCCACTTTTCCCTTAGCTTGGCTATGTCCCTATCTTCATTTTAAATTTTAATTGTTGATAAACATACTGTGGTAATACTGTTATCCAATTTTCCTTTGTCGAACACGATTATTTGCTTGGAATTTCCATAGTAAAATTTTCAATTTCCAGCCTAATATTTTTGTTTTCTTGAAATACAAGCATCTGTGGCCCCAGAAAAAGAACTTTTAACACTTTGAACGGATGTGATAATTTTCTGTGATACCTTAGATCCTATTTATTTCATTTCATTTTATTTTAAATGTGCCTCCTGCATCTCTTGATCAAGCTTTAATTTACTCACGATTTTTATGTTCAAACATTTAGAACTTCTGGTGTGGGTATTGATTACAATACTGTCAGCCCCGCTTAATTGAATGTCATCGTTCCAAGAAATAATATTCAATAAAGCGGGGTATTCGATTAAGCAGGGAAATTTTATTTACCTTTCTAAATAGACAACATTTGTCTTAATACGTAATTAGTAATAATAAATCGATAGCTATATAAAGGAAATAGTTAATAGCTAGAAAGCTTTTTAAATAAACTAAATTTAACAACAAAATAGTTCAATAATTAGTACAATACATTACAAGTATGTATGAAAATTATAAAAAGTAACCTACAATATGAGCTTTGCTGTGGCACCTTTTTCAGTACATTATTTTTTGAAAAATTCCATAATAGGGAATTGCTCGCTCAAGGTCCTTTTGGGAAAAGTTTTCTAACTACTCCCTTTTTCCTCTCCTCGTCTACCGTATCTTACATTTAATATTTATCAATTTCTCATCGTCTAAAGTGTGTATATTTATTTGCCTTATTTAAATTAATTATGAACTGCACTTTTCTTTTTTTTTTAATGACAAAGGCAAAAGAAATTTAAAAGAATGGTGGAAACGTTTTGATCGAATATGAATATTGTTTTTTCGCCTTCAACGACCAATTTGTTATTACTGAATTTCTTTCAAATTTATCCAAAAAATTTCTCAACAAAAATATTTGCTAAAGCTGATTATATTATTCGATTTTCCGGGGAAATAATTTGATTAAGTGGGGATCCATTGCGTCTATGGGGAAATATTTGGTTCCAGGAGATTTTATTCGTGTAAGTAGGGTATTCGTATATCCGTTACCCAATTAAGCGGGGCTGACAGTACTTTAAATTTCTCTTTTTATTAAACTGTTTCTTTTCTCGCTCTCTCTCTATTTCAAATATATTTTGCCAACCCATACGTTTTTCTCCACTTAGCATTTATTTTCAGGACAACATTTTTCATCAAAAACATTACATATGGGAATGTTTTGGTGGCCCCTATGAAGCCATCCTATTTATTTATCTATTTTCATTAAACTGAAGAATCATGAAGCACCATGTATGTATAACCAGGGCCGCCGAGAGACAAGGTGTGCACTATGTTAGTTTTTTCACCCCTCCTCCCTCCCATTATGCTAATTTTACTCTATGCACAGTACTTTAATTTGAGCCGAGCCTATAGTTTCCGATTAGGCAGTCATACCCACTCTGTGGCCTACTGAATAGTGTACTGAATACTCTTTTTTTGCGTTAAAAAAGGTTTGGAGCTTACATTTCTACAGCCCTTACTTAGATAATCCTAATAAAAGAGAATCATGGCTGTTCTAAAATTGTGTTTTAAGATTACAATTCCTATTCAAATTTTACAGGAAAGATACTTTTTGTCACGATTATTTCAGTTCATTTATAATTACTATTTTATTTTTTCAAACAACCAAGAGTTTGCCTTTTTCTTTGATTGTTGCATTGCTAAAATGAAATTGGCGGCCCCACTTCTGAAAAACTGGGAGGGTGAAGCACTCCCTCCCCTTGGCGTTGGCCCTGCGTTTCATGCACTCATATATTTTAAATAACCATGCCAGACTTTTTCATTAAATATGTCCGCTTTTATTTTTCAGTGTAGTTTATCTGTGATACGAAGACTGAAAAGTACCCTGGTAATTGCTGAGCATAGTGATGGAAAAGTTGTGCCAATAACTTTAAACGCAATTACTGCTGCTAAACAATTAGGTAATGAAGTTACGCTTCTAGTAGCTGGAACTAAAACTGCACCGGTAAGTTTTTGCAGACTTGCATTAATACATTTTCTGGAGTTTAATTAACACCAAACCTTACTGTTAAAGTTATACTTTAAATGTTTTTGATCTCCATATTATTTGCTATAACATTGTAATAAGAAATGACGAAATTATTTACCTTCAATATTAAGTTGCTTATTTATGTAATGAAGAATTGAATCTTGAAAATTTTGAACTATTTTTAGATTGTGTCTGAACTTGCAAAGGCTGATGGAGTTACTAAGATACTGTCTGCTGAAAATGAAGCATTTAAAGGATTATTACCTGGTACTTTCTTTTTAAAGATTTGTATTTATTTTGAAGAACTATACTGAATACATTTCATATGTGTTGAAGATAGGTTTTATTTCTTATCTATTATTATTTCTAATTGCAGTACAGATATCATAAAAATGCTCTTTGGCTATACAGTGGACCCTCGTTTCATAAAGGTTTATTTTACGCAGATTTGATCATACTCAATGTAAGATTTGATACCAATATTCTATTTGACGAGTTTTGATTTTACACAGATGAGGCACTGCAAGTATACAAAATTTTCCATTCTTTCAAATTCCAAACTTCTAAGATTACAGATGAAACATAATTTTAACTGCATTTTAATATTAATAAACTGCATTTTAAAGTGCTAATAAGCGAGCTTTGGCCACTGGGTACATTTTTTTTTTTTTTTTTTGTGATTGGTTCCAGAGCTCTTTCCAGGAGAAAGTCATTGAACTCGCACAATTTAGAGCTCACTGAAAGAAGAGCTCTTGGAAGTGATAAAGGAGAACAAAACTAACAAAGATACTGACATTGATGATTCACAATCTAAGCTTTCTCACTGAAAATTTTGAATCATTCCTTGACAATGACAAGTGATCTTTCCGATTTGTTAGGGAAGGAAGATTCGGTCATGGAAATGGTGAGAGTGATCATGGAAGCATCGACAAAGAACTACACCGAAAAATAATTGATAACTGCCAAAAGAATGTCATAACCAGCTCTTTTTTAAAAAAAAATATAAATTAATTCACGTTTTCTTTATCCATGTTGTACATATGTTTCGAAATAAGTACATGTTAAAGTTATTTTGTATTATGTCACTAGAATGGAGTTTTTTTTTCTATGGAACCTAACCCCTATTTTAACAAGAACAGTAACTCTTAATTTATGCAACATTTACGTGTAACATTACCCCTGCCTAAAACAAGGGTCTACTGTATTTAAAATTGCATCTATTTGCAATGTTTTTACTTTCTTCTATATGTAACAGATAGAATTGGATTCCTAAAAAGTTTTGAAGTTAGACGAGTTTTTGGTTTTTTAAGAAATAATAATAATTGTAAATAAAAAAAAAGCTGAAGAATTTTTCTCTGAAAGAAAAAATTGAAATTTTGGCTTTTGTTTATAATTTCCAGGATCTTCAAAGGACTTAGCTAAAAAGTTACACTATCAAGTTTGGTGAGAATCTATAAAAATCACATAGGAATTGAGAAATGTGCCACTGAATGTGGAGCATTTTCCAAAAAGGCAGAAACAGTGAATATGACATCTGTTGCCGTACTGCTTTGCTTTAGATTTCAAATTTTGATGTATTCTTTATTGTTCTTAAGTTGTTTAGATTTTTAAATTAAAAAAATAATGATCCCATTGAAATTCATTTTAGAGGCATTGACTCCGTTAATACTAGAAACACAGAAACAGTTCAACTTTACTCACATTCTTGCTGGTGCATCAGCATTTGGAAAGGTAATTTATTTTATAATATTATTTTTTCTTATTTGTTCAAAAAATATTTATAGTGATCTTTATTGACAGCAGACAAAATTCTTTTTCACATGTTGATTTTTGGAGCAGAAACATTTTTGTGAGGAAGATTTAAAAAGTTAATTATTGTGGTGAAAAATAAAATAGACGCAAGGGCAAAAGATCTGCCAAAATGCAGCAAATTCATTGCTATATAAGGCTATTCAAACCCCAAACATTCTTTCTTTTCCTTTTTTTTTAAAAAAAAATCCGAACTGCACAAAGAATTATGTTTTCAGTAAGAAAAAAAAAAAAAAAATTCTGACAATATATTTTTGACAATGAATGTGAGATAAAATGTGTTCAATATTTTTTGAAGTATTGTAGATGGAAATCAGTTCTTACATATTAATTAAATATATTTTTTTTTTTTTCGCTATTGAGTTTGTTCTTTTCTGTTGCCAAAAGTTTTAAAATATATTATCAGTTTCATCTACAAATATGTCAAATTAATTTTAAAGTGTAGGCTCTTCTTTTGCATGATTTAGTCTGGTTTTCAAATTAGAAGTCCATGACCGATGTCGAAATATCTTATTTAACAGCAAAACAAGATAAAAACTTTTTACATGAATTTTAAAATAAGACTGAAATTCCCCCCAGTGCCAAAGAAGTTTTTGATTTTTTTAAAAAAAATAATCACTACACCTTTGTTTTTAATCTGTTTGCTGATGTGAGAACATTGCATTCTTGTAGAGGCTTGAACATTTACTGGCTTTTTTGTTCTTGTGCCATTGATGCAGTCAAAAAAAAAAAAAAAAAAAAAAAGCTTAGTAGGTAGTTATATCAGTTATTATAATAAATTATTGAAATTATTGTTATCCTTGACTTTGACAAGTTATAAAATTTAAGCATGACGTCAAATGTTCCTTCAAATGAAATTTGGAAACATTTTGAAGGGATAAAACTTTTATTTTTGACTATCCTTGCTTCTGCAGTTACAGGGATTATACTGTAGTTTGCACTGAACTTAAATATTAATTTATACATGTTTGCTAAACTCTAACTAAATGTATTAAGCTGTATTTATGCTTATTTTAGAATTTAATCCCAAGAGTTGCTGCAAAATTAGATGTATCACCAATCTCTGAAATTACTAGCATTAAAGATACAGAGACTTTTGTCCGAACCATTTATGCAGGTATGTTTATGTTTATTTGAAATGGTTGTAGAGATACATATGACACTTCAATGAGGGAAATTTGCTGATGAAACTGTGGGATCAAATCTTAAGCATTCCTTATAGTCTAATGGCAGTTATGCCTCATAAAGTATTTTGCTTGAAATAATTTTATACAACTTGTGATGTCATCAATGCAATATGTTGATTGCACAGTACAATTGATGAAAGTTTTTGATTATAACTTATTATTGAGGCATATTATGACAAATTTTGCTGAATTTACTCAATTTTCTGTTACTATTGTTATTCCAATTAAAATAACGATATTTTGTGTGCAATGATTTTTTTTCTCGCTTTTTTTAAGTGAAAAAAACAGACAACCCTGGTGATAAATGATTAAAAAAAAAATGCTTTTCTTCATTTTGTTGAAAATAAAGCTGTAAAAATAGAAAGGTTAACAAATTTAATGTGCATTCACCAAATTGCTAATTATATTTATAAATTCTGAGTTAATGCTCTTTGAATTTTTGCTCTTTTTTCTCTTTCATGAAACAATAAAGAAAAGAACCCATCAAATGCCATAGCCATTTAGGAACATATTCTTTTTTATAAAAAAAAATTGTTGTTGAAATGTTTACGTTAATGAATTTTTGCAATCTAGATTTTTGCAAAATATTTTAAGTTTTTGGTGCTACTTAGCTACTATTTGTATTAAATGTTGTTTGCATTTTAAATAAATGTTGATAAAATTTTGCTTTTTAATTTCTTCTAGCCTTATTATATTCATTCTTTAAAAAGGAGTGCGCTAATTTTCATGCAATCAGAAATATTGCGAATGCAGCATCTCTCTTTCTTTTCTGTATCCCATCAATCCTGTGTTACTACCCAAGAGCCACTTGCAGCTCTTCCTACGATTTTTTTTTTTTAATTTTATTATGAGAATTATTTTAAGTTGACATTTTTTTTTTTTTTTTTGAGCGTACATTTTTCATTTTTTAATTATTTTGGCAACAGGGGAAAAACAAACCTTTTTTTTCTTCTTGGTAGCGATTACAGATTTTTTTAAAAGGAAAACTATATTGGCTGCTTTGTTTAAAATTTGTTACTAATTTATTTGTTCTTTTATTTTTTACGCATCTATTTTTTTAGATGGATAATGTATATTTTATTTCCAAGAATCAGCTTAAAATGTTTAAAAGTTCTGTTTGAAATAATTTGCGATTTTAGCTAATTTTGAGAATATTTATCAGATACTAAAAAGTCAATATTGGTATACGGCGAGAGAAAGAAGACTTGTTTAGTTCGGGATGGATCTTCTTGTTTTAAATAACATTTTATGAAAAGCTTTAGCAATGACATCCAGTTTTGATTTTTATGTTTTAGTGTTCTTTTGTTTTTTTTTTGAGGAAAATGCAATCATAGGCCAAACTATTTGTTACTTGTTATGAGACATGTGCCTTTGTGTGCAATTTAATATTTTTTCCTAATTTTTAGCATATTTATTTGACTTTTTGCTTGTCAATCAGATTTCATTTAGCTTTATTAGTTATATTTTGCTCTTAGGTAATGCTATTCAGACATTGAAATCTAAAGATCCTGTGAAATTAATTACAGTAAGAGGCACAAATTTTGCTGCTTGTAATATAACTGGAGGAAATGCTTCTGAGGAGAAAGGTATTTCTAATTTTTCTCAGTTCTTGCTAACTCTTTATATTTCATATTTATTATTAACATCCTATTGCTATAAATATTTTTTCCAATTTGTATTCTAATGTTTCAAACATAGTAAAATAAAATACAAAACATCTGTAGAGATAACTCAAAACTATCTGCAGGTATGAATAACAATATACAAAGGATAGATAAATTTTTCAGTATGATGGCTTTGGCTTTCAATCATGTATCAATAAAAGTAATAGGTTTAGTTTTTCACTAATTTATCTGCAAATTTTGAAGATTACCTAAGTTTATAATAATTATTGGATTATGCACATATCTTTAGCAGTGACTGTATCCATTCATAGTGAAAGTTCAAGTCAAGTTGAGATCCTAGGCGGTGAAACCTTTGGGGCCCCCTCAAACCAGTGTTGAATCCAGGATCCTGTCCTGGAGGAGGGAGGGGGAGGGTAATAAAAACTACATCCTCTTGTTGTCTCAAATTTGCATTGAAATGAAATAAGCTTTTTTCTTTTCTGAAACACCAGTTGTTCTGAGATTTGAAAAACACTGGAGGGAGGGGATTTTTCAAAATTGAAGTCCCACAAAAGAATGATTTTGGCTTTAAGAAGGTTTTAGATGTTTTGCGGACTAGTACAACTTTCTTACTTCAAATTGATTTTCTCCAGGAGAAGAAATGTAAACTTAAAATTGATATTTTTTCTTCTTGTGGTTTATAAAGCTCATGTTTGCTAAAAACTGGAGCATCAAGCGTGCACAATAAATAAAAGCATTGGAGGAAAATTTTATCAATTCATTTTAAGTAAGTGGCATGTGTACACTGTACATGTGTCATTTGAGACAACAAATGTGCAAAAATCTCATTCATTTAGTTTCTTTTTGTAATATCTAACTCAACGCCAACTGCATTCGTGCTTTAGACAACAGTTGATCTTCAAGACTCCATAGCATTACGGGATCATGCACATCTTAGTCAGCTTATAGTTTTGCCTGCCCCTGCACTCAAAGCAGGCACATGCTTAGATACTTTCCTGCTATGATTTCAAAAGCAAAGAGTTGGATATAGGATTAATCACAAGTTTCCTTTTTTTTCTTATGGAGAATTTCACTTTAATACATGCATGTTCTGGATTACAATATATTTTTGGTTTGGAAACAGAATCTGCTCATTAACTAAGGTGAGCAATGAGTTTTTTTTTTTTTTTTTGTTACACATTTTGTATACAATATACATAATTGCATTGAAATCTTCTGACAAATGAGTTATGACCTATTAGTTGATCTTATCTGATTTTAGAGCATCAGAAAAACTCATTTGAAACAATCCACTAAAAATCCTATAAATAAAAACAGACAAGGTTCTAGAATAATCTTGTCTTTATTTACTTATGCTTGATATTCATATCTATTTATCAATTTTTGAACATGTACAAATCATTACTTATTTTTTATTAAAAGGATTTTATAATACTAGAATTCAAAGTATTTGCCATCAAATCTTTTGTATCCTTGGCCAATTTTATTTGCACTGTAAGTGTAGTTGTTCAGAGCTTGTTATAATAGTAAGCTTCATTTTTTCCGAAAGGTTTTTAATGGGTACATATTAATTTTGGATTAACTAGTTAATATGAAAACTTGAGCACTGCAAAACTAATTTTCATTACTTGCTATTAATTTGTTGATATAAGTACCAAATACACAGTTGAGTACATACTGATATGTTACTAGAATGCAGGGGTACAGAAAGAAGATTTGGGGTTAAAGCGCCAATATAAACTCATTTTTAAGCCATACCACGAATCCAGTTCGTTAATGTGTAGATGTAAGACTTTTCTGACAATTTATTAAACTAGTAAATTTTAGCTGTTCTCAGCTCATACTATAAATAAAAATGATTTAACACTAAAGTACAACCTTGTTTATTCAGTTTAACTGGGACTAAAGGCAATCGGGATGATTGAAAATCTGAATAATCCGTGTAATATGAAATAAGTGAAGCAAATCCGTAAATAAGTAGACTTACAGTTCATCATGACAAAAAATGTATTTTGTAGCAAAATTACATAGAAATGTTTAGAAGACATTAAAAAATGCCAAAACAGCTTTCCACAAAATTTCTTGTTTAGGAATTGGTCTACTGTCTGTTGTTCAAACACATGTGTTGTTTGAATAAAATCATCTAACGTTTTATCATTATACATCATGTTTAATTTTATCATTTTTGCTTGATTTTTGAAACACTTGCTATGTATAACTTATTTATATGTATTCTGAATTTTAACAGCTCCTTCCTGTGATATAAAAAATGATGTTTCTTCTTGGGTGAGTCAAGAACTGTCTAAAAGTGAGCGTCCAGAGCTTACTAGTGCTAAACGTGTAGTCTCTGGTGGTAAATATACTATTATTTCATTTCCACTCATTTTTAGATATAAATTTCAAGATTACTTGGCATCATGTTTATATTAATGTTTATTAACTTTTGTATTTCTTTTTAAAAACTGCAACATTTTGATTAAAATAAAAATACAGTAAACAATTATGTGGCTTTGTTTCATGTTCTAAGTTCTACGTTTTTTGAAATCAATAGTTATTTAAACAAGAAGTTCTGCATATTTAAAGAAGTATCAATATTCATATGGTAATGAACAATTTTTTGTTGAGTGAGTGTAAAAAATAAAAATATCTATCAATTTTTCAAAAGATGATTTTTTTTACAATTTTATATACAAATTTGTTTTTTGCATTTTTTGTGGTGCATAAAATATTATTGGTAAAAAGTAGAATTAATCAAGCTAATTTATTGAGGAAACATTAAAGATTTCATTGGCACTATTTTGCTCATTAAAATTTTTTCAAGCTTTCAAGGATGTGAACATGGGAGGCAGTGAGAGAAGGAAAAGGATGGGAGTAGACTTTTTAAAGTTTTGAGTAAAATGCATGCTAATTTTAAACTCTAAGTAGGCTTTCATTGAAAAATATTTCTAATTTATTATGCTGTATAGTAGCACTTACCTGAGTCACTAGTACCATCTATTGCATACCGTATCTCATGGTGAGCAAGGTTCAAACACTAAGGGGTAAACTCCCAGCTGGGTTGACGCTCAGCGCGGGGACCTTCCCCGGCGCAATAAGCATCAAGCGCGTCCGTAGCATGATACGACTATCGACCGCCGCACCCAGCCGTGCGGGGGGCCCGCTACGCGGACCCCCCGGGCGGTGGAACCTAAGGCCTACGGCTAAGAGGTGGGGTGTGTGCGGAGAAAAGTACCATCTATTGCTATCTCATGGTGAGCAAGGTTCAAACATTAAGGGGTAAACTCCCAGCTGGGTTGACACCCAGCACGGGGACCTTCCCCGGCGCAATAAGCATCAAGCGCGTCCGTAGCATGATACGACTATCGACCGCCGCACCCAGCCGTGCGGGCGGTGGAACCTAAGGCCTACGGCTAAAAGGTGGGGTGTGTGCGGAGAAAAGTACCATCTATTGCACCAAAACAGATTCTACAATTTTTAGTTTTGACACTTATGCCCCTTTGCATTTAGGTGTTTTATTTGTGTAGTCATTGTCATCTTTAAAAAAGGCTAATCAATTTTATCAGGATGATTTAAATGAAAATTTATATTGAAATTTGAGCACTTAGTTTTTCTTGAAGACAATATTCTTTTTGTTGTACAAGAAAATGAAAGGTTCCCATCCTTACATCATGAAAATAGTGTTAAATTTTAGTCCCTATCACTAAGAAATTTTTGGATAATCCGAGTTCTCAGTAATCTGAGCTAACATGAGCCTCTTATACCTCAAATTTTCAAGACTCTACTGTATGTATAATATGTTCCAGATAAAGTAAGAATAACTGGTAAACCTAGCTTTACCTGGTTAAAGCGGGGCTTAGCAACGCCTTGGGACTAAAGCCTGAAGAGCTCCTAATGTTTCCCACTTTAACCGGCTAAAACTGGTTTTAACCAACTCAAGTCAGTTAAAGTTCAAAGTTACAATGTACATTTTTATAAAGCAATATATTATAAGGTAGTACACAAATAAAAGTAAACCGTAAGTGAATACATTAAGTTATCAATAAAAAATTAGATGGTGGCATTTTTTGAACTCTTGACCACCAGAAGTTGATTGTAAATTTGCAAGTTGCCATAAGGATTTGTTCTCATCTGAAACATCCCTAATGTTTACAAATTGTGATGTACATACAGTAAATTGATTTCTTGAAAAGATTTCAGGAATGGTTCCTTTCTTATTACACAATTTATACAATTCGTTCTCATTACATTCAAGAACTGTTAAAATAACCTCGATCTACGTCAGGAATTTTAACTGTTATAACCAACCTTGTGAAGTGGATATTTATTATTGAGCAAAGATATAATTTTTTTATCCTGCTCTGCTAAGTTTGCCTATGCTTTGTTTCTATTATTCCTTATGGTATCTATTTTAGAGCATAAAACACATAACTCATTTCTGTTTTCACACATTTCGCACTTAGCACTAAGTACCATCAGGGGCGTGCGCAAAAATTTTGGGATCCGTCACAAATGACTTTTACAGGCCTTCCTTCATATTGTTTACTCTTATATTCAACCCCTCATTTTAAAAATTTCAGACCCCCTTCTGACTCGGGCCGGGACCAACAGGTAACTCCCTCCCCCCTGTGCACGCCCTGAATACCATTTTGTGTTTACTTTGACTTTCTTTTAGGTTTTGTTGTTGTTCTTTCTGGTTCTTAATTAATTTCTCTAAGTTCTCTTCGTTAAGGACAGTGAAAATTATTTTGTTCAGGAGAACAGATGACTTCAAGCCAACTATCATATCACAGCCGAACATTGCTTCATGTATTGAACGTTTTATGCCATCATGGTAGGTTCTGTTCTTCATTGTCAGAATAATTTTAAGCTCTTCAGACTATTTTTCACAATTTTCGTCCTTCATTCAGGTTATGAGCATATTTTGAACATCCTGGTTTCCTCTTTCCACGCTATCTTGGCTTTGACTGTGACGTGGTTTCCCATGTATTACTTTCAACCCTCTCCACAGAGATCTTAAATTTTCAACCACTTAATTGGAAAACTTCCTTCCATTATCAGATTGCAAAATGGACGGGGATCCATATGCGAAACATGTCCAACAACACTTTAGCAACCGCTTTAGCAGTTTTACTATTCAATGATGTAAGCTGCATAAACTTCGTCAGATGATCTTGGTATCCAAGAATGAATTTATAATTGCCATCAGGAATAGTCTGCAACTCTACTTGATAAAATCGGTTCGATCACAACACCCTTTTTACCAGATTGTAATTTCATTTTGCACGACTTTCATTGCTGAAGGTATAGCATTATAGCTTCCTGAGTGATATTTTTGTATTTTTTTAGGCTTCGTTTATCATTTTATTTCTACTACGATGTCCGATGGACATATGGTTTTCATTTTTTACGTATTATATAAGTACAGGTTTTGTTGTAGAAACAGGAGCTATTACTTTATTAATATGTTATATTATTATTAATATTACATATTTCAAAGCGCTTCAAATGACGATAATGCATCGTTATTCTTTTAGCAAATTTCTTAGCTTCTTTCGCGTCTTCAATAAACTGATTATATTGTAGACTGTTCATTTAAAAAAAAAAATAACCTCTTTAGAAAATAGAAATTTTTCAAAATTTTCACAAAAAATTGATTTGAACATATTTTTATTCTCTATTTTCAAATCCGTTTGCACAAATAAATACGCACATGTATTACAAGCAAACTGATTATCACAAATCGGTAAGACTCAATTTTAGCCGGCTAAAAGGCGGAGTGCTGAGAACACTTCGGGCTTTAACCGACTGGGCTTGGTTAGACACAGTTTTAGCCATTAAGGGGGAAACATTAAGATCTCTTCGGGCTTTAGCCGCAAAGCGTTGCTTATCCCCACTTTAGCCGGTTATAGCTAGGTTTATCTGCTATTCTTACTTTAGCCGGTTATAGCTAGGTTTATCTGCTATTCTTACTTTAGCCGTAACATATATACACTCAGGAACATTGGAAATAGCACCCCAAGAAAGAAGAATAGTACAATTGCAAAACTTTGCACATAAAAGAGTGACATCTGATATGCAAATGATCCAAGTTTGGTGTCGATGCACATGACCGTTTACCCACAGTATCGGTGCAATCGGGGAGAAAGGTGCTATATAAACCACTGCATAATTAAAGATTAAAAAATGTTATGATTACATCCCGATTATTGGAGAACCTTAATGAGTGAAGGATGCCAGGTAGGCAAGTTAGAAAACGTTTCTCACAGTTAAGCAAATTTGAAAGAGGTTTGATCATCGGCATGAAAATTGTGAGCCGTTTTGCTGCCCAGGTGGATTGTTCGAAGTGTTCTGTTAGAACACTGTTGGAGGCAGTGGACACGAAATGGTACTTACATGCGAAAAACCGGGTCAGAGCGACCAGGAAAACAACGAGGAGAGAGGATCGAAGGATCGTCTGGCAAGCGTTCGTGGATTCCACAGATACTCGTTCCATCCATTGAGAAGGAATAGATGGAGAGAGTGCAACCCTACTATCATGATGCGGCAACAGTACCGTGTGACCTGGGCAGCAATATCGAGTTGACCGTAACCGCTGAAGAAGTTTTCATTAGCTAAAGCCATGAATGATAAAATCATTTAACTGTAGAAGGGAAAAATTAGATTTGTAGCATTATTTCAGTATTGTAGTATTATAAATTGAAAAAGATACACCAGAAGGTCCAGTAACTTTTCACAGGTATGTACGAATGTTTTTTTACTTCTAAAAAAAAAACTTATCTATGCATTCAACGAGTACATATTCCGCAGTTGTCTATGATTTTTACGTTTTTGTACTGATTTTACCTATAAATGTAATAAAACATTGTATATCATGAATGCAAATAACATTTTAGTTCCATACAAACACTTCCTACTTAACTATTAATTAATTTAACGGCTCTCAAGTATTTTGTGTACATTTGCTTTGTTGGCGAGTAGCTTCTCGCCAAGTTCCTGTGAACAGTTGATGCGTTTAAAACAAGTTTTAGATTTGATTGAATTTAAATATTAGTATGCCTGCGTACGAAATAATTTCAAAATATTGATTACAAGACATAAGAATCCATAAATTTTCAGTCAATAACAAAACATTTTAAACATATATTTCTATATACCCGTCATTACAAGGAATAAACATCAAAACACATGAAAAATGCAGTTACATTATATTTTAAAGTCCGGGAAGAAGGGGAGAGGGGGAATCCAAATGACAGGTATCTGTTACTGTATTCGTTATTATTTAAATCTGGAAAAAGGTTCGCGGCGTTGCCTATGCAAGTAACAATAATTAGAAGCGATACCTTTTAGAACTTATCTTTCAGCATTGCTCAAAACTCTGTTAATCTGCTAATAATTCTTATAGGGAAAGTTTCAGTACTATTTTTTAAAAAAACACACACGCGCTCAATTTAACTATAACGATGAACAACATAAAAACTCATCACAATAATTCAGGCTGAAAACTTTCGCTTACTCACAACACAATTGATCGATCTAATGTTCGCAGAAAAAATAACATACTCTTATTTATTAAAACATGTTTCCAAAACATAATAAAAATAAATTTACGCAGACGATAAATTAAAAAATTGGGCAGTTGAATAATTCTACTTTGTTTTCTTCTTGCTTGGCTTTAATCTTTTTTAATAATATTACTTTGGAAGCAGACGATATTTTTTCACAATTCATATTCATTTGAACTGAACAGAGATGGGCAGACTTTACCAAAATAAAGAGATACTTTTAATTTTCACAAAGTGTCTCGATCCACCAGAAAATGTTTGTAAAAATTATATATAAATTAGTAATGCTAATAACTGTTGCATATTTATTTAAGTATATAGTTAAAACAGGAAGAAAGGCACATTCTAAAAACCTTCTGGTAAACAATCAACGTTTAAAAGTCAAAATTCAAGATAATAAAATCAACAAACCTAATAAATCTTTACATTATGTGCTGAAACACAATTCAAAATACAATTCATCCGAAATCAGTCCTTATTAAAAGATTTGCACTGCATATTATTTGCTACTTTGGTAAGCTTGGTGTACAACTACTGATTGCTAGTTTTGCGTGTTCGGAATCAAAGTCGGCTCTAAAATTCCCGGATTTGGAGTCAGACTGAGTTTGAAGTAAAATGGTTGGAGCAAGAGTTTGAAGGTTTTGAAACTCCCGAGTTGAATTCGGAGTCGGATTGCTTTTGGAATGAAAGAGTTGGAGTCGGAGTCAAAAAAGGCTCTAAAATTCCCTGAGTTGGAGTCGATTCTTTTTCTTTCGACTCCGCAACCCTAATTTGCTGCAGGACTGCGGAGTCGGAGCCGTACTGATTTTGGAGTTAAAGAGTCGGAGTCAGAGATCAAAGGCTTTGAAACTCCGAGTCAAAATCTGAGTCGGACTGCTTTTTGCGTAAAGGAGTCGGAGTCGGAGTTGAATGCTCTAAAGTTCCCTGAGTCAAAGTCGGTCATTTTCTTCCGACTCCACAACCCTAATTTGTAGCAGGGCTGCGGAGTCGGACTGATTTTTAAGTAAAATAGTCGGAGTCGAATGCTCTAAATTCTCGGAGTTGGTCATTTTACTTCCAACTCCGTATCCCTAATTTGTAGCAGGGCTGTGGAGTCGGACTCTGAGCCGGGCTGATTTTGATGCAAAGAGTCAGAGTCCGACGGCTTTTAAACTCCGAGTTGAAATCAAAGTCGGACTGTGTTTTAGGTAAAGGAGTTGGAGCCAGAGTCTGTTATTTTTTCTACAACTCCTCAGCTCTGATTTGTAGCCCCAACATCATAGTTAGCGCCGTCGCATGAAAAACGTTTAAAGCCAAAAGAGCGTTTGCGTGCCAAAACGCGACAACTTCCCAGAAAAACTAGTCACCTGACCTGGGAAACATCGTTTGCCAAGCCTATCCCATTGAGACATTTGCTGTCGCTCCTTCCATTAGTATTCCTTCTCAATGGTTCCATCATTCAAGCAGACATCGGGGCTGGTAGCAGTTGTTCCTTGAACTATTTCTAGACATGTAGCGCAGGTGAATCTGCAGTCCAAGCGTCCTTTTCGTGTACACCAAAACACAGACAACTCCATCTACAATGGTGCGAAGCCAGAGCGATTTTGGGTGTCATTGACTGGCAAAAAGTGGTGTTCATGTTGGCAAAAAATTTGAAATTTTGATTCTTGAAGACAATTTAAAAAGGTTTAAGAAAGTTTTAGTAACTTACTTCATTGTTATTATAAACATTGAAAATTGTCCCGTTATTTAATCAGCTTATCTAATCAGCGGGCGAATTGTCCCCTAAGTAGAAACTCCAACAGAGTGGTGTGTTTGTTTACCCGGCGCAATAATGTGATGTCACTATAACTGTGTTGAGTAACTTTTTGCAGAGTACATGTGAACAACTATTTTAAAAGGTTTCACAGTTAAAATATAAACGGTGTTGTGTTGTTACAGTGATAGTTTATGCATGCGATTCGATATACGTCACATCATCGCGTGATGGGATTGGGAAATGTACTTAGGTGAGTGCACCCAATCAATCAAGTTCTTACTCTTATTTTATTAGTTTTGATGTCGCCGTAACTGCAGTTTGGTGTGTTGCTGAGAGCTGTGTGCTCCAGTTAGTCAGTTCCATGTTGTCGAGTGGACTTCATTTTTAAAATGTTGGAAATAAGTTCGTTGTGCGCGACTAAAAGAGCGGGCAGGATCCATTGGTCACCTTGAGATAATTTGGTGGTGAAGGAAATGTAAGAGTGAAAGATTGGAGTTTCTTTCACGGAAGTTGACGTTGTTGGATATAGGCTTCACAAGGCTGTTGAAGGTTCATGCTGGATTGGATTAACAGGTATCCTGAAGTCTGGCTGGACTGGATGTCCAAGTGTAAGGGTTCTTCACCGAATGTTTTGGTTCTTGGTGTCCGAGAATCAATTTTCACGTAGGAGCATGTAGATGGATCAAGCCTTTAATTTTCATGCCAAGTATTACGGAGGGAATATCCTGAGTGGTATGAACTTTCATATTAAGTTTTACCAGGACTATTCTATTATATTGGTATTGGACTCAAGTTGAGCTGGCGTTTGACTAGTCTGTAAATTTTTGGAACTGAATGATACTGTATTTTGAAAAATATTCCTATAAATGTTTCTTGTGTGTGTGGGAGGGGAGGGAGAGTTTCAGTCATAATGTTTGTGGGGTTAAAAATAGATTATTTACCCTTATTGATATTTCAAGTTTCAAGATATATTTATTGGTATTGAATAAAATTGTTCTGGCTGTTAAATGTGTTTTAAATTTCATCCCCCCCCCCCACCAAGCAGATCACCTCACAAATTTTCCGTTAGACTTGCACCGACCCGTTTTAGTTCCTCGAACTAAATTTCATTCGCGGTAGCATATGAAGCCAACAGTTCAGTGATGAATTTCGGTTTGTTTCGGGGTCAGATGATAACCGCAATTGGGTGTGGAGGCGCTCTGGAGAAAGGTACCATTCCACCCATTCTATCGCATTACACACTGCCCGCACCCCGGGTATAATGGTCTGGGGGCAATAATCTATGATAGCCGTCCACTCTAGTTGTGGTACGTAGAACCTTAATGTGTTAGCGTTATATTAATGAAATTCTGCAACCACATGTAGGACCGTTCCTAAATGGTCTCCCAGGGGCAATTTTTCAGCAAGGTAAGGCTCGGCCGCATACAGCTAGAGTTGCTCAAGACTTCTTAGGTCCTTTTGAGACTCTTCCATGGCCAGCCTACTCCCCTGACTTGTTCCCTATAGAGCATGTATGAGATCAGCTGAAATGGTAGATGCCGCCGTGCTACTCTGTACAAGATTTAGAAGTGGCTGTTCAAAATTTGGGTCCATCTGCCGCAGAACAACCTCAGACGTTTAATTAGCTCAATGCCGGACCGTGCTGCGGCTTGTATTGAAGCAAAAGGGAGTCCAATTCGCTGTTGAAGTAGCACTGTATTTATCTCATTTCTTATCCTGTATTTGTTAAATTGTCTAGATTTTGGGATCAAGTGTATCTCACACCTATATTATTCTGTTGTATATTAAATTTCACCTCAAACCAGTGCTTTTTGGGGCGCTTTATGTTTATGCTTTTTTTTTTTTTTTTTTGCCTAGAAGAAGTTGAAAAGTAGTTGATCGCTAAAATATTTAAGGTTAAACTGAAAGAAACATAATTTATAATAATTTTACCTTAGACTAAATTTTCTGAAAAAAGAAAAAAAAATAAATGTATCATAAAGTGAAGCATAAAATATGTGCCAAAAAACAGGTTCTTAAAATTATGAAAATCAGATAATTATTATTTTTATTTTAGGTCGAGGTTTAAAGAGTGGAGACAATTTTAAACTGTTATATGAGTTTGCAGATAAAATAAAAGCTGCTGTAGGTGCTTCTCGTGCTGCAGTTGATGCTGGATTTGTGCCTAACGACATGCAAGTTGGTCAAACAGGGAAGATAGTAGCCCCAGTAAGTGACAAAAAAAAGTTTGTGTTAAATATCTAAGAATAGGAATATTTGATTTATTTATTTGAAAAGCATTCTATCTATCCACCATCATCAACACATTAATTCTATATCATTAAGTATGATTATGGGATCCCTCTCTCCAAATGGAAATATATGAAATATTTCAATTTGCAAAGGGAGATTCCATCTCATCAAGTAAAATATTTTAAAATTGTGCTTCTGGATGCCATGTGTCTTTAGAGATGAAATAATTACGACATATCACTTCAGGCAATCATTTAAAAGACATTTTTTCTACACAAAATGCAGTTTGTTCTAATTTTCTTCATTGAGTAGAACAGGAGATAGAAGACTTTTTAATTTAGTGAAAATCCAAGGCTAAACTCAAGTCAAGCACTCAGCTACAGTGCAAAATTTGAAACGTTGCAAATGACCGCTTTGCCATGCTCAAGAGAACCCTTGGTGCCCTACACCCTTGAAATCTGGTGTAAAATTAGTTTGTGCTTTTAGATGTTTTTCTTTCTTTTAAATTTTTTAGTGTGTCTATGAATCAAATTATTTTTTCTTTAAAGGTTTTATTTTGTTTGTAATGCATACATTTTATCAAATTATTCCTCCCAAACAATTAAATTATTCCTAAACCAGATCATATGTAAAGCAATCTTTCGGATTAGGGGCAGTGAGCTAGAGGCAGAGCCCTGTGGTAAAAATTAAAATAAAAAAATGCTTACAGCTTATTTAGAAATGAAAATCAATTCATGCTCAGCAGTTTGGAGTCATGTTTATTCTTTTTTATTCTTTTAAAAAGTAGATGTTACATGATTTTCCATTTAAACTTAGGGCTGGTTGGTGTAAGTGGGACCCCTTTTGAGAGCAGTTCATTTTCAAAACTTTATACAACAGTTAAAAAAGAGAGAGAGAGATAGAGAGAGAAAAAAAACTTATTGTCTTATTTTATCTTGGACCTTAAATTGTGAACAAAAGTTCATCTTTATTTTCTAAAATAGTGCTTTAAATATTCTTAATGATTATATGTTTTTAAAAATCAGATGGGTGTCCCACTTACCCCATAATAAGGGGTAAATGGGCCACCCCTCTTTTATTTAAATTTAAATCAAGCATATCTACAAAAACGGGTAAGGAGGTTTTATTTGATAAAAGATAAATTTTTAGTACTAACTGTTTTTTTTTTGGTAACAATATCTTTTTTTTTGAGATATTTACTGTCTTTTAAATCTGTGTGAGAAATTTTTTTTAAACAAAAAACAAAACAATTGCATCTGCGAAACTCTTTGAAAGCCTATAAGTCATTGGTTCCCCACCTTTTTAACGTCGCGACCCCCTTTTCACCAACTAAACAACCCGCGACCCCCTATGTGTCCCCTATGCATAGTTTATGTGTCTGTGTGGTGCGTGTATTGTGCATATGCGCACACATTGCATATATTTTGTATAATGGCTCAAGGTGCTTGAGATATTTTATTTAAGCTTAATGTTTTTATGGTAATGTAAGCGTAACATTCGCAATGATCATCCTCCGGAAATTGTACAGTAACCCCTCTTAACATCGCGCCTCATTATATCGCTCATTCGGATATATCGCTCTTTTCTTCTGTCTCCCAAATTATTAAAGCCTTAAGTAAGAAAAAAAAACTAAACTATTCTTCTGAATTTGCTAAAAAGGCAGCAGCAATTCCTGTCATCCAAATGTACATACCCGCGCAGTATATTTCAGTTTAAGATAGTCTGTAAACTACTTGACATCTTCTTTTGTATTGATACAATGCTTTTACAATGAGTGAGAGACATCAAGCAGGTGTCATACTAGCCCATGTAGAAGAGAACATACATTCTTTTAGTACAGAAAAGATTTCTGCTTGGTTGCACAAACCGGGATTTGCATCAAAGAAAGGAAGAATGATCTGGATGGGCAAAAGAGTTTTCTGTAAACAATGTGGTTACTTTTACTTTTCACATCCTTTCTACAGCAAGTCAAACAGAATAAAAAGTCTATTGAGAATAAAAGGGTATTGGAATGCTCACTCTTATCTCACGGTAGCTCAGATCATGCCATTTGATGTTTTTAACTTTCTGATGGTGAAAATTTACGTAAATTTCAATCTTGTTTAAATTTGTATAGGTGTGATAGTACATTTGTGAACCACATCGAAACCATTAGAAAATCATGTCAAAATTTCACGAAGTTGAATTCCTAAAAATGAAGTTTTTGCCAATTTTTAACAATGGGGAGAGGGAGATGGATCAGGGATGCTCTCTAATTTTTCAAAAATGAAAATGATATGTCCTAAATAAACTCAGTTGTAGAGAAAAGGAGAAATTCGGGCAAACTTTCCTCAGAAAATTTTTTAATTTGAGGTTCAAAAAAACGCAATTATAGGTCACTTTTGTAAACGTTGAGAAATAGATTTGGGTTGGGAGTCTCTTCCCCCCAATATTTTTTCAGAATTGAAGCTCCAAAAACAAAATTTTTGACGAGTTTTAATGATGTGCGTAGGGAGAAGATTTCGGATAATCCCAAGGACATTTTTCGAATTTTAAGGCCAAAAAACAAAATAGTAGATTAACTTTGATGACAAAGGTTCGGAGACCCTCATCCAAAATATTTTTTAAATTTAAGCCCTAAAAACAAAAAAATTTTTACGATCTTTAATTATGTGTGAACAGGCATTGCCCTGGAATTTTTTTTCGATATTAAAAACCAAAAAACCCATTTCATGGCAATTTTTGATGAAGTTAGAAGACGGGATGGGATACAGGGCTTATCCCTGGAATATTTCCAAAATTAAAATTTAAAACACCGAAATTGAAGTTTCAAAACAAAATTTTAGACTATTTTGGACGATATTAGAAGGCGTGAATTCAGAAAGGGAGAGGGGAAAAAAATCTTCGTTCATCTTTAAAAAATTTTTTTTCAGTGTTTAACTGTCAGATAGATTAATTAAATTAGGGGAAAAAAGCACTTACTAGTATAAATAATATCTATCTTGAACAATAAAATCATATGAAATTAGGAACACTTAAATTTTGTGTGATGAGATGTCTGGAACTCAACTGATTTATTTTATAACAAACGGATACTTACCTTTGAACCTTATTACTCACCTGAAAGAAGGGAGTTAGACGTAAACAAATAACTAAGTATCATGTTTTGGTTTATTTTTTACATTATCTCAATACCAAAGTTTAGAATTTTGAACATGACTTTTGTCCACTTAGCTTGTACTAATCGAAACACTGTGAGAAGTGACCTTATAAGCGATTAATGTATTATGACCTGACCACATATCCGATAAGACACAACATAGAATTCCTATTCAGTGAGCCGGGGAAAAGTGACCTTATATGCGGGGTGACCTTATAAGCGAGTGACCTTATATCGAGGTCTGACTGTATATACAAAACCAAACACCAGGATGAAATTCAACATGATGAAAATATAAAAAAATTTAAGTTTTTGGGAGGCGACTCACTTTTCCCAACCAACCCTAATTTTCCTTTCTATTTTCAAGGAATTATATGTAGCTGTTGGAATATCTGGTGCCATCCAACATTTAGCTGGAATGAAAGATTCTAAAACTATTGTTGCTATAAATAAAGACCCAGAAGCTCCTATCTTTCAAGTAGCAGACATTGGTTTGGTGGCTGATCTCTTTAAAGCTGTGCCTGAAATGACCGAAAAGATTGATTCATACTTAAGTAAATGAAGGAATATTTCAAAGTTTCTGTTACATGAAGATGAAAATTGATTGTCTTTATGTAGCATGATTAAATTTTGACATGCCATTTTACTTTTAGCATCAGATATTTATAATGAAGCTGTATAAAGTGTTGTTAAATAAGCCGGATATTTATAACATCTTCTTCAATTATTCAAATATTTTTGTATGATAATGCAAATCTATCCAGCAATGTAAATTTCATTTTATGAATTAAAATAATTTTTTATCATTTGCTTTGTTTTTTGGATTTTTTTTTTCAAAATAATCAACCTAACAATATTTTTCATTTCTTAATTTTGCTAGTTAAAATTCAAGAGGTAACTAAAGCTCTGGTTTCCTAGGAGCGAAATCGGCAAGCTTTGGCATCGCTCCTCGCCGAGGGGAAAACTTGATTCTTCTATGCATGAGCGCCCAAGCTAAATCAACGTCATGAATGGCCACACTGGAATCACTTGACTTTGATTTCAGTGTCATGGTGAAAAGAGACACCGAAAATTGGCGGTTTCGCTCCTAGGAAACCAAGGCTTAAGCCAATTGGCAAAGTTTGTGTTGTCAGACTTCGTAGTGGCTTTGAAAAAAAAAAATCAGCACACTTTTGATATTTTTGAAGTTGGTAATGTACATATATAACCAGTAAATGGAATAACATACAATATTAGACTCTTATATTATCTCCATATATCACAATGAAAGGTGCATCAGATGTAATAAAATTTATGGGTGCATGTTTTTCTTTCTTTTTTGTACTGGAAACATTGGCATAAAAAATACCAATGTAAATTGCAGGGCTCCCAACTGTTTTTTTTTTTTGAAAACCTGCTATTAGTTTACACTCTCCCTATGTAGATATATTTACATTTCTTCAAATTTTCAGTTGTTAATAAAATACTTTTTATTCATTGACTCAAGTTCAAATACAGTTTTTTCAAATATTAAAATTCAATTCATTAATTTTAGTAGTAGGCATTGACTTAATTTTTTTTTTTTTTTTTTAATTTATAACTTGTTTTGTTTCAAGTCTCTAAATTTTCCCAAAAGGTAAAACAGTTAGGAAGGTCAAAAATACTGATCTTACTCACTAATACTGACTAACTTTAGCATAATAATTAGCAATATTATGCATTGTAAAATGGATGCTAGTTTCATTTCAATGTAAGGCAATGCCTAATTTGTGATATAAACCTAATCTGGTAAAAATTTTGATTAAGCTCCAAATTTTTATAATTACTATTTGATGATGAACAGAGACAGATACAATTGTAAAATCTTAATAGCCCAGAAAACTTTTAGGTGTCAGACAAATTATTTATAAGAATTTAAGGGAAAATTCAGTGCAACATGGCTACTGAACAACAAACTTATAGTTCAGAATCCTGCAAGAAGTTGATTGAGATTTGGATTAGAATTCTGCTGAAGAAAATAAGCCCAACAGGTCTGGATTCTATACATTAAAGCAGGGGTTCTTAACCTTTCAGACTCTATGCCTCCTACCCCCCCCCCCCTGTCCCATGTACAAAAGGAAATATACAAATAATATAATACAAATGTTACAATAGGAAACTGAAATTGATTAGGATAACGGCAGCCAATTATCCTCATATATATACAATAGCTGATGATCTGGTAACCCGTATGTTTCAACAATGAAACTCTCGCCACGGCATGATAATTTGATAATATGTTTTGGTAATGTTCAACATGCAGGGAAAGGCTTTATTGTGACAAGGCTGAACTCGATCCAGTGACTTAATTGTTTTACTGGTAAGACTGTGCCATTTCAGGGGAATGAAGAAACGGAAAAAATGGTCAACAATGAACGCTACCTACTGGAGTTAGGGTTATAATTTCAACTATCAAAATATCATCAAACAGGCAATGGCTTCGTTCAAATTTAAAAGCAATTTTTACCCATCATACCTTGATGGCCAACTTTCTAGTTAAGTAAATATCTATATAATTTCACACACAAAATAGCTAAGCTCCATAAAACTTTATTTTAAACATGTTATTAAAACATAAAATACAAGAAGCATTTTTTTTTTTTTTTGAAAAAAACTAGCAGTTACTTTCACAACATCAATGAGATGGCTGATACTGTTATTTAATGTTCACAACTGCTACAAAATTGAGTAAAACAATTTTCTTTTCCTTTATACACTCACGCCTCCCTTGAAATTCTTTTATGCCCCCAGGTTGAGAACTGCTGCTTTAATGCAATACCTAATAAAAACAAAATAGCCAAATTGTGAACTGTCTATTGTCGAAAGCGGTGAAAATAAAATCTTTAAAATGATGACTCACTTATGAAGTTTGGTAAAGTATTAAAGTTATGGTGTTTCAAAAATAAGGTGTTTTTTTCCCATTATGCTGTTCAGGAATATGAACTGCTAATGAAAAAAAGCTGAAAATTCTTATCGATTAAGCTCTTTTAAAGTACAATAATTATTAGTTTTTTTATACTTTATTAAATAATTATGCTGCAAATCCATATTTTTGTTTTAGAAAATATTTTTCTTCTCTGCATACTCTGTTCTCACCATCAAGCAAAGAATTTTGAAGGTAGGCGCATTTGCCTACATATAAAGTCAACCTTAAGGAAAGACAAGTGAGAACTAATTTATCAAAGAGGATTATTTATTTCTATTTTCCAAAAATGTTCAGGATGTAAAAAAAAATAAAAGGGGGTAACAGTGAAGTAGTTTTATAATCTTTTCTGGGTACAGAATTGATCACAAAAGCATTACAGATTATGTCCCGGAGTAAGAAATTTTCGTATTAAAAAAAAAAAAAAAACAAGGAGATATTGCAATCCTAATATTGGATATGTGCCCTTTTGAACGAAAACCTGAATGTTGAGAGTTTCAATTTCACTAAAACTCCGATATTTCACCAACTCATATTCTCATATCGAACTTAAAACTAGTGGAACAGGTTTTGAACATGTGTTCTTTTGAATCAAAAAGTTACAAAAGTTTGAATCAACAGATACATGCAGGATAGCCCTTTTGCTCAAAATGAAAATTGTAGAGGACGGATTTGGGTCATTCTCCAGAAAATATAACTTTTGAACGCAAATATTTTTCAATTTTAAAACCTTTTGCTTTCTTTTTTTTTTTTCTATTTTTACATGAAAGTGTTACTTACTAGAGGTAACCATTAACAATGGCCCAGTGGCTAAGTTCCAATTATTTTACTCATAAATAAAAAAAATTAAAAAATTCATTGTTCACGGAAAAAAAAAAAAAAAAACTTTTAATATATAAGTAGTAATTTTGTTAATTGTGCAAGCAATCAACTATTTTAATGATTTGTGGGAATATAACATTAAGCTCTCTTAATCAAAGTATGGCCTAATTAGTAGTTTCAAATACATGTTAAAAAATAGTATTTAGTAAATTTGAGGATATACTGGAAATTTATAATTTTGGTAGAATGCCTATAATTGATGTACTTCTCCTCCATTATTCATTTTCACCTCAGAAATGACATTGACAGGCCGAGGACTGCTGATGGCCTTTAAAAAAAGTGAGAAAGGTGACAAATTTGAAAACAAAGGTGACTAAAAGGTGACAAAAAAGTAACTAAAAGGTGACCAAAAGCAATTTGTTAAGAACTCAAAAAACAGAAAAGGATTATCCCTTTTTACTGACTTTTACCAAAATAGCCTATATATTTATGTAAATTATACTTGTTAAGATTTCTTTACAATTTTGGAAATGAATATTATAGGGCTAGAAGTTGTAAAATAAAAATTTTAAGAAATTTTCAAAAAACTTTCAGTGTAAACTCTATGTAACCTTATTATATATATATATATATATATATTTAATCAACATAATAAAGCTTGAAATTGTGAAGTAAAGAGCAAGATGATGCATTTCTTGAACATATAATTTATGTTATTCAATCACATTTTTAGTATTGTTTTTTTCTCTTTTTTTAGCTTGTTGAAAAATTATCAGCATTCTTTCTTTTTTCTTAGTAAATACAAAGCATAAATATTAAATCGAAAGTCTTGACAGTAGAGAATAACTGAGAAAACCAATTTGAAAAATCAGACTTTAACAAAATGATAATTGTACTTACAATGCAAAAATAAAATGATGTTAAAGTACGAAACTGAAAATATCATTTCATATGCCTGAAAATGTTCATGATTTTTTCTTTCTTGTTTTATTTATTTTTTATTTTTTTAGCTAGCTCTGAAAATATTCCATGACATGTCCATGGGAGGTAAAAAATGTAGTGATAAATCAAGTTATTAATAAATACAAATACAAAAGTGACGACCAGCAACAGGCTCTGGGCCCAGCTAGACTGGTCCTAGTCAATTTACAATCCCCAACTTATCAGGCTTAGGAATAAAAAATAATGCCGAATAAGCAAGAATGATGTCATGGTCTCTTCTGATTTGATACAAATAGGGGTGATAAAGATAACGATGTGAGGGTACTTATGTTTTTTTTTTCAATCGGGACTCATTTGTTAGATGCATTGGTTGCTTTTTTTTTTTTTTTTTAACATAAATTTATTCCTTATTGAATCTAGGAAAATAATATCACATTTACCAAAAATACTGTCGTAGTGCATTTTGTTTCAAATAGGTTTACAGCAGTTTTTTTGTTCCAATTCAATAAATAAATAAATAAACACTAACCGCCACTTATAAAATCTCTGGATTATAAAATCAGCAGCTTTTTAAAATGAATGTGGAAGAGTCAAATCATTACATTACCAAACCATGTTAAAACCGTACTTTAATAAAATCAATCTCGCCGTTACATAAAATAAAGCTTTTAGCTAACATCTGCTTCTAAAAGCTTTATTTTTACTGGAACTAACCATATAAAGCATTGAAACCTAACAAAAAAATTTCAAAGATTCTCTGAGACACACCAAAAAAGGAAATGTTAAGAAATGTTTACACAGACCAAGTTCACTTCACACTTGCACAACAAAAATAAAACCCAAACTAACCATTTCTGTGCAAACACAAAGTGAAACTATAAACACAAACCAAAACTTTTCACTTTTCCGCGCTCAAAGAAGACATCGAGGCACGCCTCCTTAACCCATGACCCCTTTTTCAAATCGAACCGCTTGTGGCTGCTTAGTCGCGACTTTCGAAGTCAGTAAAAGTAAAACAAGCAAGTAACACGCCTGAGAGATGAGCGTGAGATTCAGAGACTTCAGATGAAGTCATTTGATAAACACGGAAGACAACTTGCATTCGATGACCGCTCACTCAACAAAGGTTGCGTTCGACGAAACTCACCGGTTGACCAGTAACTGGTTACTAACCGAAGCGTTCTATGATCAACCGGTTACCACAGCGGTTACCATTCTACGCAGTTGATTAGCTGATTAGAGCACGTGATCATTAGCTGTCACGTGATTAACTAACCGGTCGCTCTCGGTCGAGCTCGTCGAGCGCAACCAAAGTGTGTAGAAACAAATTGCACAGCTGAACTTTATTAGTCGAACAACACTCTGTGGCCAGAAACATGATAGGAAACAAAATGGCGTTTAGACGAGACTTGCGGAAAATACGTCTGACGGTGGAAGGAGGATAGAAAGACTGGTTCTGCTCATAGGGTGCAATTGCAAGCAAAAAAAAATCCTGGATTTTCTGGTAGCATAGCTATTTTTCTTAAATAACAAGGTGGGGGAGGGGGCATATTTAATGCTACTTTTTTAATTAATTTCACTGTTTAAGCTAGCATTCAGATACTTTTCAAGGATTTAATTATTTCTTTTCAAGGATTTAATTATTTAAAAAAAAAAATCTTAAGACATTTCAAGAAAGGTGAGAAAGGTGACAAAAGTTGCAAAAGGTGACTAAAAGTAACCAAAATTTCAAAAGGTGAGAAAGGTGACTGACTCCTCGGCCTGCATTGATAAGGTGATTCGCGGAGGTGAGGAATTTTCCTTTAATATAGGATTAATAAATACATTTTTTAGGGAATTTTTTTTCCTCGTTGCTACAATCTGCACATGTTAAGCATATGAAAACATGTTCACTTCTTTTTTTACATTAATTTACATCCCTGAAATTCAAGTTCACAGAGGTGAGAAGTCAGAATAACCACACTAAATTTTTAAAGTAAAATCTATCTTCTTGTTTTTCAACAAAAATCTCACAACTTCAACTATGGCTAAAAATAAACAAGGGGGCTCTCTTCTATCATGGAAAATAAAATTTGATGTTATTACTGCCACTTGTTAATGAGGAATGTCATTTCATGTTTAGGTAACGGGCGAGAATTTATTGTGTGACATGACTCCTTGTCCTACTAAAACAAACTAAAATACAATATTAAAAAATTAAATATACTTAAACAATTAGTATTTGAGACACCTTGTGAAAGGAATAATAAAACAAGTTTAATTAAACAAGTTATTAAGCAACATGAACAGTCACAAGGTGTATGACATGCCACGGAGGTGAGAATTCACATGCTGTGAGCCAAAAATGTACTAAAATAAAAAATTATCATTAAAAAATTGTTGGCAGGTTTAAACAGATATATTTTTGATGAAATTAAAAAAGCATTGTTAAATGAATTTTTCCTTGCATTTTTTTTTTCTGTAAAAGGCGTGTGACCGAAAAGTTACACTTTTTGAAGAATGGCCCATTTGAAACCTTTTGATCAAAAAGTCAAACTTTACACTTAAATAAACTAGTATTTTCTCTGTTTGAACTTATTGAGAGTAAGAGATTGAATTAAGATCATCTGAAAGATATAGAAACTCATTTTTTCTAAAGAGCGTACTTGTTCCCTTTTGACAAATTACTCCTCAAGTAGACTACCCCTAACCCCTACTTCTAAAGGTTTTTCTTATTAAAAATAAAAACTGCATTTACATACAAGATTTTTGTTGAGATTATAGCTATATTTTTGAAGAACAAATCAAAGATATCAATGTACACATTTAAAAAACTGAAAGTTCTCTAAAATTTAAAGGGTTGATTCCTATAGTAGTCATTGGATATATTATGCATTAGTAAATGCTAGGTTTATGTCAAGCTTTTTTTGTACTTTATAAATGGAAAAAAAGAAGTTTTTTAAAGTATTTTTCAGTATGTACTTCTACTGTTTTAATTATTTCAAACTTAACACTATATCTTTATATTCCAGGGCATAAAACTGGTCCGTAAAAGTCAGTACAAATCAGTATTTTTCATCTTGGTCAGTATTTGTCAGTTTTTTTCAAAATTTAGTCAGTAAAGTCAGTATTTTTTTGCAAATTTGCCAAAAAAATTATTTTAAGAAAAGTATCAGCATTTTTGTGGTTCCTATTTACCTTATTCTCATATAAATAATAGCCGATAATCGAGTAACCTGCCTGCTTCAATAATGAAACTCGCGCCACGACATGATAATTTGATAATATGGTTTAGTAATGTTTAACATGCAGGGAAAGACTTTAATGTGACAAGGCTGAACTGGATCCAGCAACTTAACAGTTCTACTAGTAAGACTCATTTCAGGGGAATGAAGAAACAAAAGAATGGTCAACAATGAGCGCTACCAATTGGTTCATCCACTGGAGTTTTGGTTACAATTTCAACAATCAAAATATTACCAAACAGGCAATGGCTTTGTTCAAATGTAGAAGAAATTTTCACCCGTCATACCTTGATCGGGTGACTTTCTAATAAACAATAAAATTCCATAAAAAAATTTTGAAAAAAAATAGAACCGACTTCAAAATTGCTCTAAAAAGTGAAAAATAATTTTATTCTTTAAACACCATCGATAATGCTTTTAAACATAATTTTTGAAGTTGGCGCAAAAACAAAACGAAAAATCCAGTGTAACCATGCTTCGTTCATATTTTTTTTCAGAAAAGCATCCAAAGTTACGAACGAAACATTTATATCGCTATTCAAATATGCTGTCATCAATGCATAATGTATGTGATAGTGAAGAAACTGGTCCTGGTTAAATTTATAGTTGTATTTGAGTTATGGCTGTGAATGATTTTATCCATCGTTTTTGCGCCAACTTCAAAAATTATGTTTAAAAGCATTATCGATGGTGTTTAAAGAATAAAATTATTTTTCACTTTTTAGAGCAATTTTGAAGTCGGTTCTATTTTTTTTCAAATTTTTTTTATTTCATTCTTTTTAGTGTAAATGTAGGTATTTCAGAAATGATAAGAAGTTACCATCACGAAACTTCACATTTTTTTCTTAAAAATGCTCCATACTAAAAAAAAAAACTATTGACACGCGTTAAACTTTAAGCGATTGGCACTAAAAACTTATCTTTGTTCCTCTCTGGAAATCATGCGTAGTTAATTTAATTATAACCATTTAAGTATTACGTTTTTCCTAACTAAATTACATTCCACAGCATCTAAGTTGCTCATGATGCAATCCTGTATTTTCTTACTTAGCCCCGATCATCTGTTATCGGCATAGATGATAACGATAAAAATACTACAGAGTAGTTGAGTCAAACCTAATGATAGCATTGTGAAGGCTAAGCAGATCCTAGTCACTGCATCACCTCACTTCCAGGTTAGGTTTACCCCTACTATGGAGCAATAGCACAGAAGAAAGGAAGATTTTGATAATTCACATAGGGTTACTATAAATCAGAGGGTTACTAAAATAAAATTATTTACGCCAAAAATGAGACGACAGCGCCAGATTCCCCATTATCGAAATATCCCTTGAAGAAATTTGATGCTTGCTTCAAAGAAGCCTTCATTCAAAATTATCATTACAATTAATGTTACTGTTATATGGCACCAAACTTTTATAACAATGAGTTTCATATTGTCGTGTAGATGAAGATAGCGAAGACAATGTGAAAGCAAAATGAAGCGAATACTCGTTAGTCTCAACTCGAGATCTTTATTCAGAACCAAGAATGAACGTTACATCTCATTATATACAACTTGAGAAAGTGCTGGAACTTTCCAAAACTTGGAAAGATATAGAAATTAATAGAACATTCGAGAAAATACGGGAAACAGTAGAAACGAAATTTTAGTAAAATTCACTTTGTCCTAGTCGGGATTTGAACCCGGGTCGCTCGTGTGGGAGGCGAGAATTCTACCACTGAGCCACCATTATCCATGGATAAAAAGTGCGAACTTCGCTACAATATCATTTTAATCATTTAATAGGGAAATTGCATAAAATTTACTGTTTTTTGCCCGTAACTTTTTTTCTAAAGAACAAATATGGTCAAACAAAGTAATGGGACCTAAATTGAGCCATCCCTTATCCATTAAAAAAAGAATCATCAAAATCGGCTCACTAGGTGAGACGCTATAAGTGGACAAACAAAAAAAAAAAAAACATCCATACGGTATGAATTGATAACCGCCTCCTTTTTGAAGTCGGTTAAAAAAAGTGAGACATTGCCAATACTGCAACGTAATTTCACCAACCTGGTAATTTTGCATTATTTGAATAAGAATAATTTGCTGTTAGCTTCTTTTTAGTCTACTTTCCATAAATATTTTTAAGACTGAACAAATATATGTTTCCTCTGTTGTAAAAAATTCTTTCTTGCGCTGCTTGGTTTCCGCCAAGCAGCGCACTCTTCTCTCTGGCAGGTGAATTCAGTCACGTGATTGATGTACGGCGACCGTATATGAATGAATATCATCGGCAGTCCGTCACGTCAAAAAACGGGATAGACGGCCGATAAGTGAACAGCCCTTAAGTTACACATCATGTAATATTTGCCTCTATTTATATAATCAATTATCACTACATAAGACCATAGTGTGTATATTTTGTTTTTAAATGTGTACATGGTAAATAAGGTGTGATTTCTCTAAAAATTGATTCATCAAATCAATGTTTCTTCCTATTTTTGTCCCAAATGTAACAAAGAAAGAAGTGGTGACATCAAAGGAAGATATACATGACAGCAGTTTTTTGTGTACTATTCTCAAGAAATGAATTTTTTTTATGCTTCATTTAAATATCTTGTGTGTTAATACATTTTTAAAACTTAATCTGAAAATTTTCTGGGAAAGAAATACACAGATACCCCATCCCCGTCATGGAGTGAATATTATACTCAGGATTTGGTTCATATTGTCAATTCTTAGTAGTGACTTCCTCTTAAACCAAAAAACTGAATCCAATTTTCTTTCTGTACGTTTGAAATAATTAAGGGGCCATCAATTTCATACACCCCCTCAGTTTTCTAAACTAGTTACGCCCTGCAAGAATGCTTCTAGGGCAAGTCAAATAAAAAGCATTCATAGTTAATATTTGTCTTTGGTACATTAGCCAATTAGCCAACTTGAAGTTTCATTATAACATACATCTTTCTGAAAATTGTATGAATTTCATGATTACATAGGACATTATAACTTTTTTTTTGCATTGGGGGGGAGGGGGGGTGACACCACAAATTACCGCCCTGGATGACATTTATGCTAGGTATGCCACGCCACTGGGTAAAATGAAGATAATTTCAGAGCTATAAGGTATACATGACAGATATATTTGTAAAATTTCTAGATGAGAAAAAAAATTGTGTTTTTAAATTGAGGCAGTGAGAAGCAAAGGGATGTAAGTGGCAAAATTAAAAATTTGGAGATAACCAGTACAAATGGTAGGTGAACCTCTCCTCTGTCTTGGGGCAAGAGATGGCACTAGTAGCCCTGGTAGGTGCTGCTGTATAGCATGATTTAGAAAAAAAATTCAATGAAAGCCTACCTAGGACGTTATCTTTATAGTCGTTTTACTCAAAACTTGAAAATGTCCACTTATATCCCTTTGCTTCTCACTGCCTTAATTGTTATCTTTATTTTCTGCCTATAACTTTCATCATAAGTTCTTTCAGTATAAGTGAATTTAGTTTCTCTACATGTAGAAATATTTGCTAATTAGTAACTAAAGCAATCTTCTAAATGTTCTGGGTTTTACTAAAATATGTTTTTAACTACCAACTAGTAGGGTTAAATGTACAGATTTTTTTTTTTCACTTTGTGTTTAATGAGATCAGAATAAAGCTGTATTTTCCAGTGAGTTTTCAAAGAAAAATAATTGGAATGAAACATTGCTCTTAATCACTAATTGACCAGTTTCAAGACCTTTTAATTTATTTTCCTAGTTTCAGAAAAGTTTTATTCATAATTCAGTAAATATATGAATTAAACTCACAACTTTCATTCAAAATTAGTACCAAATAAGCTTAACATTATATTGCTGTACATTACAAATAGAGCTAGCATCTATTTCACTAAGTAGGATACTTTTTTGTTACGGCAAATTTTAGTCGGGTATTTTTAAAATTTTGGTCAGTAAAGTCAGTATTTTTGACCCTCCAAACAGTTTTACCCCCTGATATTCTTAAAAGTAGTATTTCAGGTTTGCCGCTCAATTCTGTGTAAAAAAATCCCTGTATGAGTATGAACGAACACTGATATTTATATGAGATAATAAATATTCTGATAGTTTCATCATGGGGGGGGGGGGGAATAAAGAAATAAATTAAATAAGAGGACATAAAGAAGAATTCAAAACTGAGCATAGTGACTGAATATTTATATTTTACTTTTTATTGAAAAAAAAAAACTTCTCTTAACCATTCATTACTCGGACCTTAAAATCAAAAAAAATGCCAAAGTTAGCAGAACAATAAATATTGACGCCTAACCTCATGCTCTCTAAACTAAATTACCATAAAATTCAATTTAGCACAAAATTCAACATTTTAATATTTACTCAAAGAAAAACAAAACAAAAGTCAAAGCAAAATTATAATTTTACATTTTATTCTACAATTTCCATTTTTAAAAAAAGTAAAATTCTCTGTTTTTAGGAAAATTTTCAAAATTCCCAATATTTTCCCTGCTTTTTCAGGTTTTCCGGTGGCGTGACAACCCTGTATTTATTAAAAAGATTAAAACAGTGCAATAATAATTTTTTAAAATGATAGATGTTATCATGTAACTTACTCTTTGAATGAACAAAATACAAGATCAGGTGGTGAAACACAAAAGCAACAAAGGCAAGTAGTCAACTCTCACTTTGTTTCTTTTTATTTGTTGAATATCATGCATTTGAGTTGTATTGAAGTTTTGGGCAATTAGCAGAAATTTATAGTATGAATCAGTCAAAGGACTCTCAACATTATCTTGATTTTTCAGTGAATTTGAGATGGTCCTTTCTGTTTTGCATCATCTTTTAAAAACTATTTATTTGGTTCTCAACCTATTTTATATCAAAAGCACAAATACTAACTTTTTTATTAGTAACAACGTTTTAAATGGCATAATATACAAGAACCACTTCTAAGTAGTAAGAATTGCCTTTGTTAAAAATAATTGATTGATTCAAGGTTTAAAGCTTTCTGAAAAGACTAGAAAATCGCCTGTCAAGGTATGACGGGTGAAAATTGCCTATTTGAACGAAGCAATTGCCTGTTAGGGATATTTTGATATTTGAAATTTTAACCCTAACTTCAGTGGATTAACCCTAAACTCCAGTAGATAGTGTTCATTGTTGAACATTTAAACGTTTCTTTCTTCTCTTGAAATGAGTCTTACCAGTTAACCAGTTGAGTTTCTGAATCCAGTTTAGCCCTGTCAAAATAAAGCATTTCCCTGCTTGTCAAATATTATCAAATTATCATGCCATTGCGCAAGTTTCATTGTTGATGACGTCGGCGTTACTCGATCATTCTCTGTTATATATATGATAATTTATATTGGGTGTTTAATTAAAATTGAATTACTCAATATAGCTTAAACAATTTTTGAAAAATTAATGACAATACATATCATTACTAAGGTTCATATGTACACTTTTATTATTACTACAAAAAATAAATTTGTACAGTTATTGCAATTAGTCCAAAATGTTAGCTTAGGAGATTCTACAAAGACAAAGTAAATGCACAAGAGTTGTATAAGATGCTGCTTTCGATTTCTTCTGAAAAGAAAACAAAATTAACATTATTTCTCACCCTAAATTAGCAAGGTATATCAATTTTATTAATTATTTAAAGTTTATTAGTAATTTCAAGCAGGGGTCTCTAACCTACGGCCTGTGTGCCACATCTGGCCGTGAACAGAACCTTACAAACTGGAAAAGAAAAAAAAAATCTTTTTATTTCATAATATATTTTTTTTCAAGAAGAGTATTTGTTACGAAAATCTCAAAAACTACCACCTAGCGCTTAATTATATCAAAAGAAAATTTTAACCTTGTTAGTGAGGATTTTTTAAAAATTGTCACTAACTATAAACCATCTGAACGGAAATATTGTGGGATTGTTGAGCTGCCTCACCTCCAAAACTTTACAATGGGAAAAAAAAAAAAAAAAAGGTTGGAGAAGATCACAAATGTTTGCAAGCTAATCTAACCTTTTAAATATTCTCAATATTAAATGTAGGCATATTTTAGAAAAACACAGTGCTATATAAATGGTGTGTGACATGTTTTGTACAATGCTAGATGATAGCTAAATATAAAGAACGTGAAAAACATAATTCTATTAAAAATTATAGCCAGAATACTGTCTGCCATAGGGTCATAGGATTGCTTATACTTCATAAGTGATCAAAAATTATTTCTTTATAAGTTAGATTATTAAAGTTTCACAAAAAATTATGAGGTTTTATCAAAAATGTAGAAGAAATAGGAAAAATATAGAGGAGAATGATGAATGTCATTTCTGATGGGGATGGGGGGGGGGGGATGCCATTATTCAAAATGAAAAGAAAAAAAACTATTTTGTTTGTAGATGATTCTAGTCATTAAAAGTTGATGAAAATTACTCATTTTGTGAAGAAAAGGTACAATTTCACGAAAGGTATTCCTTTTAACTTTCAAAATTTATTATTATTATTATTATTATTATTGTTATCAGATGAAAAACAATAAAGAAGTGAGTAATAATAATATGCTGCAATGATTTTACTTCTTACCTATGTTTCTGTAACAGAAAAATATTGCTTTGCAGACGACCAGCGATTTTTTGGAAACCGCACAGAAAATAGCCACCTCTTGGAAATAACTAAAAATTTAAATAAAAAAATAAATGTTTTGAAATTATGGAAACTAAAAAAAAAGGATGCTTAAGAAGAGCTAAAAATGTTACCATGTTTAGTCTTTTTATTACATGAAAAATCTTCTACACTCATATATTTCACCTGTAAAAAAGAAAAGCAAATTTATACGTAGGTCAGTCAGACGCACAGTTAGTTGCACTACTTCATAACTATGTTCCCTCAAAGACAATTTTGATGAAACTCTGTGGTAACACTTCAGACATGTACCTTTATCATGTGACGAAGCAACTTCCCCAAGACAAGTTAGTTTTTTTGATAATCAGTCGTAAACCGGTCTCGACAGTTGCAATTAGCGTCTAAATTGGAAATGCGTGCAGTAATTTGATTTTGTGGGCAAAAAGGTGCAACTGCACTGTGTGTGTAATTTATGGGTAGTAGCATGAAGTGTGTGGTAAAAATGCAATGTCAAGTCAAGCAAGGCCTTCGCGATTCTCCTCCTCTACTACTCTCTTTTTCTCCGGGCCAAACACTGAGGGGTTGGAGGCGCGTGTGACGTCATTCGTTGAGTCGAAAGGTCGAAGAAGTGTCCAAGTTCAAATCGAATTTAAATCAAATTGGTCAGAATATAAATCAAAATGGATTTATATTCTGACAAAGTTGAACACTTTCAAATCAAACAACAACGATAACATTATTCTAGGAAGTAAATGTGCGTCTATTTTAGCAAATATATTTCTTAATAATTATTCTAAGGTGAGAAATGACAGGAAGAAAGCGCAAAATAACAAAAGAAAACTAACTATTTTCACAGGTCAATGAGTTTCACTTGCAAATGTTCCGTTAGAAATCTTCAAAAAACCAGCATTTCCTCAGTGGGCATTGATCAATATTTAAAGTAATACATATGCGTATTTCATTGCAAACTGTGACTATCATTTGATTGGCAACGTCTTATTTGCATTTTCTTTATAAGTAATGAAAATTGTAAAACCATGAATGGTTCAAAGATTGAATGGAAACGTCAATATGTTTCAATGAAGTAATATGTAACTTGTATTGGTACGCCATTTTAGTCAACAACTTACTGAATTGCTACTTTTTATATACATTAACCATAGCTACCTCACTAAAAAATGGCTGGGATTTATTTGCTCTTTACTTGCTATAAAAGTAGTTGATGCAAGCACAATTTTGTTATTGATTTTAGTAATAAATTTTGATCTTTTAAAATGTCTGATGCGTATCTTTTGTTCATTATTTTCACATCTCCTTTGTTTCAAATCGCAAAAAGTTTGATATTGATCATTACTTTGAGAGTATCTAGTTACTGACGGATTTCATGTTAAGTAAGGGTTTATTTTTTAAATGTTTTTGTTTGAAAAATCGTATTATTGAAAACTTTATTTAAGATTGTGTGAAAGAGATCATGTTTTGATGATTGCTTATTATTGTTGTGAATAATATTTTGCTAACACTATTTAAAAAAAAAAAGCAGATGATTTGAAAAAAGCAAAAGTTGCAACTTTATATTTTACGGAAAAACAAAATATATATGTTTTTTTTTTCTTTTGTCCTTGTTCTATTGCATCTTTTGCCAAATTTTTAGTGCTTTACCTCCTACGGTTCGTGAGTTATGAGCATTTTCGTAAACGGCGTCCCCCCACTGCTTTCCCCCTCCCCCGGGGATGTCGACCGCCGAGGGGGGGGGGACGATATGTGTTTTCATAATCATTTTAGTGCCTGCAACAATAATCAGAAATAATTTTGCGTCAGGTCTTCCATGCATACTCAAAATCCCCCTTCAGATCCCGAACTATACTGCAAATAGTGTTTGAGCTTGCTACTGTCATTTTGTTTTTCAGCGCATTAACAGTACTTAAATAGTTTTAACAGGCTGAATAATGATATTTTGGGTTTTATTTATATGAAAAAAAAATCAAACAATTTTGATTTAGAATTTTTCGTTTAAAAAAAAGGTCATTTTGCGTATTTTATTCAAAGTTTTTGCTTGTTTGCGAAAAATGGAATTTTACTCAGAAACTAACAAAGATAGGACCATAATCATATTTAGCTTTTATAAAGCCCTTGTTTTGTTGCGTCGATTGTCATTTTTTTCAGTGTTTTATCTCAAGTAGTTCTCGAGTTATGAATGTTTTAGCAAACGGCTCCCCCCAATGCTTTCCCCCTCCCCCGCAGTTGTCAACCACCCAGGGAGGGCGACGACATGTGGTTTCATAATCACCATAGTGCCTGTAACAATAATTAAAAATAATATTGCATCAGCCTTTCCATGTATGCTCAACCCCCTTCAGATCCCGGTCTATCTACTTAGAATGGCAAGGAAGGACTCAAAGTGTGACGTCACGAAACGCAGTGTTCGGCCCGGAGAAAGAGAGAGTAATAGAGGAGAATCGCGAAGGCCCCGAGTCAAGCTATTGTGAAATATGCAACATGTTTGAGAATGGACGTACAGATATTGACGACGCAGAGTGCAAAGGAAGATCAAGTTAAGGTGGGAAGTGTGGGATCACCTTCCCTAGCCCCCTTAACCTTTCACCTCCCAACTTCGATGTTTTTGGTCCCATGAAACTTTCGAAAAAACGATACCATTCGGATGACGACGTGAAAGCTGTAACCCAATAATGGTTATTGGACATTGGACAGGATTTCTTTGCAGAAGGCATCAAAAAACATCTACCATGCCTCGACAAATGCTTAAATAACGGAGGTGGTTTCGTTAAAAAGTAGATTTTGAATGGAACTTTGAGATAACAATAAACTTATTGTAAAATTTCAATCCTTTTTTTGTTTTCTTGAGCAGTGCAACTAACTTTCTGACTCACTCTCGTATTTTATTATGCATTCTTGACATAATGCAAAATCAAAAAGAGCAAATGGCTTTTTTAAAGCTGATTATCAATTTTTTTTTCTTGTCAACAATATATGAGGCAGTGAGAAGCAAAGGGATGCAAGTGGCAAATTTTAAAATTTGGAGATAATCAGTACAAATGGTAGGTGAACCCCTCATCTATCTTGGGGAAGGAGATAGTGCTAGTAGCCCAAGTAGGTATAGCATGATTTAGGAAAAAAATTCAATGAAAACCTACCTAGGACGTAATCTTTATACGAGTTTTACTTGTTGAAAATGTCCACTTACATCCCTTTACTTCTCACTGCCTCATTGGGCAAAAATTGAACCTCTGTATGTACTTTTGTGTGTGTTATACGAATTCACACTAGTAAACTTATCATAACAATTTTTGAAAATTTGGCTGATGTATGGAAAGAGTGGAAATCATATTCTCACCAGATGTGTGTGTGTGTGTGTTTTTTTTTTTTTAATTTTAAGGTTTTATGAACACTTATTCTACTCTAAATTAAAGAATTTAAAAAAAAAAAAAAAAAAAAAAAAACATTTTTGCACAGAATGTAAACTGTCAGATTTGGTAACAGAATCAATTTCTTAAAAAATGTCTTTCAATGTGTCTGATATAATTATGTTACAAGGATGAATACTCGAATAAGACGACATACTATGGCCCCACATGAGGGAGCTTAATTATTTATATATATATTTAAGCTTGATAACTCTGGAAAGTGGGCCTATAATATGATTTTAGCCAGTTATTCTTGCACAAAAATGAATTTGAACACAATAAAAATAAAGGATAAAAATTTATACCAAATTCATAAAATGATAATACTTACTTCTATGTAATTGGAAAGAAGTTCAGATGACATTTCTTGCTCTAATATTGTTTTATTGCTGGAATTGTTGTAGCAACAAGCTATTAAGGTGGGAAACAATATATCTGTCAGTTCGTCGTCACTGAAGTAAAGGAATGGTAATGAACATAGCTGCTGGAGCACAGTAGGACGTTGGCCCGCTTGAATTAAGGACTAAAATATAAAAACTGTTTTACTGATTTGAAAGCATAGAAAAATCACACACGAAAGAATTTAGCTTACCATTAAGTTTCTTTCAAAAAAAGTGAACTGGAATTTGTATCTGACAAATGAAAATTTTTAAAATGGAGAATTGTAGTTCTGAAACATTTGTTCTTTTTTTGATTTACCATAATTTACATAGGTCAGATCCATACATTTTTAGAGGGGGGGGGGGGGGGGAGGGTGCCACTATATTTTTTTGGACAATTAAATTTTGGCTGGGAAAAACATTTGGCTAATTTTACAATGAGTATTGCTGATCTAAAATAAAAATTTAAAACTTTTAAAAACTTTTTGTTCTGTTCTGATTCAAACTTTAAACCCTGTAAAATTTCCTGATTTTACCTTAGTTAAAAAAAACTTCCTGATAATTCTCTACATCTCCCATTCGGTCATCACCCTAAAATTCAATTTTAATGCTAGGGGGTAGGGGTGCAATACCGGACCAAAAATTCAATACTGGTATTGGGTATTTTCAAAATGTGATACCGGAATACCGGTATTAATACCGGTATTTGAAATTTTTCAAAAAATGCTTGAAAACATAATTGTTTTGTTACCACATTTCCTAATTTTGTAAAAAAATTGTATTATTTATGAAAATGCATTGTGAACAATAATTGTAAACTGAAGGAACAAATGTCATAATAAAAATTAGCAATAGTAAGAAACATAATGCATCAATTGAATTGTTTCTAAGCCTAGAGCTTTTTAGTGCTCAACTTTCCAACAGTTAAGAATACTCTTTCTGAATTTACGCAGGTCGGTGGTAGGGGAAGGATCAGGGGTCTGGATTGACCCCTGATTCATGGTGCCAATACATTTTTTTGGCCTTGTCAATGTTGTCAGAATGAAGAGTTAATCACACAAAACTCGGCCATTGTATGCCAAAATTTCAAATATCAGAATATTCCCCATCATTGGATGACAAATCTAATTTCAAATGAATTTGATAAATAAATGCAAAAAATATGATGCTAGAAATTTGCTTAAAAGGACTACTGCAGTTTTATTTTAATCTATTGAAAATTATAATCATTAGACCTATTTTAGCATTATTTAACTTTAGATCTTACACTTTTCTATTGTATTTGATTGATATATGACTGTGTTGAGACTAGAATTCAGTCTGATTTTTCTACATCACAATGTTTCAAAGATTTCCTTGGCTGCTAGACACCATTAACAAAATTTTATAATTTTGTTACACTAGCTGTGTCGCCCGGCTTTGCACAGTCTACCTTGAAAATAAAAGGTATGTCAAGTGGCGCATGTTCAACAATTAGGCTTGAACCAAAAAAACTGATATTTTCCAACAGATATCGGAAAAATAACGAAGCATTTTGAATCCCCTGATTACGGGAAAAGCAGCAAAACAAAAAGCCAGAAATTTATTTGTATATTCAAGAAAAAAAATGATAACAGATCTTTCTTTTCAATAATTTCCTTCATGCTACAAATTTTAATAAAATAATTGTTCAACAACAACTGTGTTCAAACAACGAATTTCTAATGAAGGCTTACCTACATTTCAGCATGAAATTAGTGTAAAGCAGTTACAATTCACATTCTAGTTACCTTGGAACATTGAAAAAATTTTATATGGTGCAGAAAAAACAATGGTTTCATGGATATTGTATTCTAATTTTTGCCACCCTTTTTTCCCCCCTCATATTCTAGAAAAATGCCATTTTTGGGTCCTAAAATTAAAATTCCAACATTTTGATTCTTTTATGGTGTTTGAAAACCCCCTTACATTCCTTCTTAGGTGCCAAGTACCTCCCTACCAAATTTGGTTGAGATTCGATGTAAACTGTGGATTTGCATAGGGAACAAACATATCGTCGCCTCAGAGCAACAGTAAGATATCTTAGTGTTATTACTGGGATTTGATGTCTTACTGTTGCTCTGAGGCGACGATATATATTCTCTGTTTTATTTATATAGATTAAAAACATTACCTGATTATCTGGATTGAGAACAGTGAAGTACCCAACAAGCAATATCACTTCGTGTAATAATTTGTCAGAAGTCCAATGGCTGCAGTACCATAATAAGTGACTAGTAATGTGCCGAACTTGTAAGGATAAGCCTTCGCTGCCTAAAATAGTCTAGAAACAAAACACCTTCCAAGTAAAAGTTCTTAAAATTCAAAACAAAAAAACCTTTCGTTAACTATTTACATACAAATTCATATTGAAATTAATTATTTAAAAGTAAAACATATAGCTAAATTATAACAGTTCTAAGCATTCCTGCAATGCAAAACACATTATAAAATAATTAAATCTACATCATCTAACAATAATTGGATCCTTTCTTTCTGAAACCCAAGAAGCATTTTTTGAAACTTTTGGGAAATGGAAAAAAAAAAGAACATTTCCTTTTTCATAATAAGGCATTTTGTTGCTTAACAAAATCTTCAGTTAACATACTCTCGAAATGGATGCTGTCCGTAATTTAGTTACAATAATTTCTCCTTAATTGAAAAGTAAGCAAAAATCCTCAGTTAAAGGGTTTACGAATACTTGATTCTTAAAGCTAAAGACACACAAAGTTTTAAACTATGCTTAAGTGAAATACAAAATGCGAAGTCAAAATAAGTTTTTTTAGATTTTCAAGTAGAATACTAATTTATATGTATGTATTACAATTCTTTAGGGTAATTTTAAACTATGTGGCCCAACTTCCTATTTTTTAGTATATCTGATTTCAAAATAAACTAGATGAGCCAACGCTTTACTTTGCTGGAAAGCTTATGTTATCAGTTTTCTACTTTTTATTTAATAAAAATAATTTGCAGCACTCTACATAGCTAATTTTGTAATCCAATGTTTCTCAAGTTACTGTTTACTTTTTGTGACTACTACATTAGATAACTATAAAGCAATGCAAGAAAAAAAAAATAGGCATTTTAATTTTAAAAATGCAATAATATTACCTGAAAAGCTTGGAGATTCATAACAGCTATGTGATTTAACATGCAAAGAGTTGAAAAAGCCAAAGTTTCCATTTCCTTTGGCAGTTCTGAAGGAGGAGTCTCGCTACGTGATGATGCCCCATTGTGGAGGAGAAGCCCATAAAGAAGAGACACAGCACCAATCATATTAGTTACCTTAAATGTGGCAATTAATTGAGTTGAATCATCAGTTTTGCTATCCTGACTTGAAGTAAAGCTAAATAAATAAATAAATAAGTAAATAAATATGTTTTAAATATTATGAAAACTACAGAAAATATAAATTATGTCTATCCTTCAGATAAATTTTAAACTATGTATGTATAATTTGCAGAATAGAATTACTTTTGAATATCAGGGAGAAAAATCAAAGATCCTTTAAAATAAGCAGAAAAATTCTTAACTATAATAAATCTAGAGTAACTGGACATTAGAAGGGGAAAAGAACACATATTGAATTTAGAGGATTTTGGCTAACTGGGGTTTTACATTAAGGCAAATAAAATACACTAATACTATAGCACATTGGTTCTTAAACTGTGGTACGATGTCAGCAGACTCCAGGAGTTCTATATAGCCATACAATAATTATTTTTAATCATCAAATATTACATATTATGCTTCCCCCTCCCCAGTGGTGACTTTTGCAAGGGGGAGGGGCTATAAATAGACTGGTGATTCGCAAGCTGTCCAGGATTGAAATGCATTTTCTTTGAAGTTCAAGACAAAAATATAAAACAAGTAGAGCAGAACAACTAGTGACACGCACAGGCGCCACAGCGTGGCACATCAAAAGAGCTAGCAGTGGTAAGCAAACACTTATTGAAAATAAATGTTTTATTGAAAGAATAACTTTTTGGGATGATACAAGTAATAAAATATGCACAAAATGAAGTTTAGTTAAAAAAATAAAAACATTCATGTGCACTATACACTTGAGAAACTACTGTAGAACACTTTGAAAGAGAAAATCTTAAATGCTGTTAAGGAAGGAGAGAGGGCTACATGAGAATCTTTCTGCACAGGTGCTATGAACACAATAGAAAGAAGTTGAGGGGGAGGGGGATTATTTCTATGAAGCATTTTTACAGTTAAAAAACACACAACTATTTTAGCCCTACTGTGTTTAATTCACTAAATATATTTACCCCATGCTCAGTTTCAGTAAAACAGAGTTTACAATACTTCGACTTGTTGAGTACTTTATTTTTATAAACTTCAGAAATGGAAACTATAGTATCAAAATACTTTGGTCAAAAGATGAGATGTTAATAGCTGAAAAAAAATCTTATGTTTGATAAATCCTTGCAAGAGTACTTGTTATTTATCAAATAGAAATACTTACCAATCAGAATAGAGTTTTATCAGAGCAGTCAAGAATTCTATACAATGTAGAAGAAAAGTAGCAACTTCTATTTCATTACTTATGGGGCCTTGAATTATGTGGAAATACTGAGACAGTTTATCAACAATCCCAATGCTCACAATATAACTAAAATGATACAAGTTAAGTAGATATTAAAATACTTACAATGCATAAAAATGAAAACTATAATCTGAGCTGCATCAAGAATCTAATTAACAATATATCATTTATCAAAAAACAGAAGTTTTATAATACAAAAGAAGCTGGTGCAGTTAAAAATAAATGCTCCATAAAGAAGAGGTGTCTTTGTAAAAAAGATGTAAATCTGTTTCACATGCTGATCAAACATTAGGCATGAAATTTTATTCATAAGCACATTAAGGTCAACGGAACAACGAATTTGCATATACAAGGAGGTTGCCCCTTCATGTGCTAATAATTCAGGCACAATTTTTACTAGAACACTTTTACACTGCATTTTTAATGGCAACGTATGATTTATTTTAGCAAATTTACTATGTGTCACTACAGGGATAATATCTCAGATTAATAACGTTATTTAAGTAACTCGGAACATTGAATTCTATTAGTTTATACATTAATAACTTGGAGATAGTTAAAATTGGATGGTTTGGATGTCCATACCAATTTAGGTTCATATTGAATGGGTCAGAAAACTACTCAACATTTATTCAGGGAGGAAATTTAAGACGAAATTTGAGTGAAAATATTTTTACCATTACAAAAATTATTTTACTATGCAAAAGAAATAACAACTCTAAAGTAATTTTCTTCTGTAATTTGAATTGAAAAAGTTTTCCTAATCTATAAAAAATTAGCTCTACTTTCCATTATCAATTTGGTTTGGCAGAGCAGGGCCGTATTTTTTGAGGGCAGGCGGGGCTACTGCCCCGGGGCCTCCACAACAAAGGGGCCCCCACAATAAAATTTTTACAAACTATTCTAACTTTCACGGGTCGAAAATATCGGATACATACATATATAACAAAATATTCGGATATATATCAAAGTATCGGATATTTTCGAAAATATGATGATCGTTTCGAACCCTGATTAGGGGCCTCCACTCCTTCGTTGTCCCAGGGTTTCCACACTTCTAAACCCGGCCCTGAGGCAGAGTAATGCTCAGTGAAAGCATCAAGTATTTCATTGAAACATTTAAGCACAAGACGGAAACACACAAACATACATAAAATATGTATGAGACTAAAAGTTCGATACTTCTACAAGGAAGTTATTGCATCCTTTGCACAGCTGCTGCATACAGCCTATAGGTGAAGTTTACACAAATTGGATGATTACATAATCATAAGTGGGGGAATAGAAGTGCGAGTGGCATTGATATATATTCTCTAACATAAAATACAAAAACTAATATTGAACTAAAATTCTTTAAAAAGCTCAGCCGTGACTGAAGATCTAATATTAAAATGAATTTAATTATATTTACATCTTTTATAGGACAATGGGAACATGGGAAAAAAGAGATAATCACAACCAGTAAAATTTTCCAGCAACAAAAGCAGTATCAAGAGGGAAAATTGAAAATTCTATTAAAAAACTTTCATATGTACTAGAATGAATTACAAGTATTTTATTTGTCACAAACAGGAATTGGCAACAGATAAAAATTTTAAATGATGGAACTTTAAGGGCTGCCACTGAGTAATGGTCCTAAAAATAATTATTTTTGTAACCTCTTAAATGAAAAATAGTCTGAAAAATAGTATCTAAAATAGTTCTCCTCTTATTTTTTAAACAACAGTAATATTAAATCACGCTATAAATACTTTAGTATAGCTGCATGGTATATAAGTGGGATCACCTAGACAAAGCGGAGCTCTCTCCAGTTACACACGAATGGTGTTCCCGACATGGTTTCATACCAATCTTATTTCAATGATAAGAATAAGAAAGTTATGCATACATTATAGATATTTATAAAACAATGAAAACATTACAGCCGGTAATAACTTTTTTTGAAATGTCTCAAAACATAAAAGATAAAAAAGAAAAAGCCCATTTGGCAATTTTTCGCGTAATTTGGCAGACCTAAGGGAGTTTGAAATTAGAAAAGTTTGGCGGATGATGCTTGAAGCTGAAGCTTTTATCTTTTTTACATTTTCTTTTTTTTTTACATCGGCCATATTTTTTACGTTTTAGTTGCTTTTAGGCTGGAATAGTAGCAGTTTTATACAAAACAGTTGTTTTTGTCTTAACTTAGGCTAAAATAATCGTCATAGTCGCCAACTCTTCGAAATAGTCGCTTTTTTAGTCAGGAGCTTATAACCCGCTTCCTTGTTGTGGCAGGAGTTAAAAAAAAAAAAAATGACAATACCAATTATACCTTATTGCATCTTGAATTCTAATTTGAAACTCATCCGGCTTATTCTCCTTTTGACAACTGCTATCTTCATGACCATTAAGCAAAGTCAATTGGTTGTTTTTAGCAGATAATGCAGATAAAATATTGGCCAAAAAGGGTAGCAAATGACTGGCAATGCTATCTACTGGAATATTTGGTCCTGATGTTTTCACAAATGAATTTGCTACTTGATTGTAACTATCTGGCATCAATACCTGGAAAGAAAATATCAAATTTAAAATCAGCACCAAATATTTAATGGTAGTGAAATAAATATTTATGTAAAAATTTAATAAAATAAAACTATTTTTTTTTTTAAAGTTTGATTCTTTTTAAAACGACCTTAACAAAACTAGATCATTCTGCTTTCTGATTGGATATTTTGCTGGGACTTTGAAGTACGATATTTATATTAATATTGCATGAGCTGGATTGTAAGAGAGCTTTACTATTGATAGCAACTTGGCTTCTAATAACAGAGATGAAACCCCCAGCTCTTAGTTTAAGGTCCTGTTTATTTGCCTACAGTTTAGCAGTTGGTGCATCTGCCCCAAAGCAATTCTGAAAGGTATGCACACGGGACCTAAACACATTTGATTTCCAATTCATTGGTTTGTAGTTCCAATTCATTGGTTTTTTAATTAATTCATTTAATATATTTTAATTCAGCATTTTATAAATAAAGGCCTCTAAAAAAATCAAATACTCATACTTAAAATGGTAGCATGTTTTGTGTTTCTTTCGTAAAAAACCTCCCCTTAAATTTAGTAAATAACAGGGGTGATTGTGTTCCAGTATTTTACGGAATTTCCGGTATTTTCGGACGTATTTCCGGTATTTTTATGTCCAAAAATACCGGAATTATGTTTTTTTTCTCTTTGTTATGCTTTTATCTCCCTACCTCCGCAATTTTTTTAAATTATATAATACTCATCAAATATACCTGCAAGAGCCATAAGATGGACACCTATCCCTTAAGATGGACAAATAAATGTCAAGATAATTTGTATAACACCAGCTGAAAAGTAACTTTGTAACCCATTAAAAATTTAATCACATATACACACAATATTTTGACTCAGAACTATTTAATACTATGGCAAAGGTGCACTTAAGTAATAAGGGTCAAAGATTACCCCCACCCCTCCTCCCCCCGGTCTCGCTTTGAAACTTTCAGGTATTTTTTGATGAACTCACAATCACCCCTGAAATAATTTGTAGTGCACTTAAGAGGGAGGGGGTTTTTCAGGGAAAATTGTCTGCTGTAAAATAACAAAGGGTACTGTAAAAAAAAATCTAAATACAAGAGAGTAGAAAAATGCATCAAATAAAATCCTATTAATGAATAAATACATAAAAACTTACACTAAGTCTTTTATTTAAGGAATCCAAAAGGCTTCCAATTTTATTGCTGAATAAAATGTAAACAGAGTTATCAAAGCAGTTTTCTACTGCTGATACAGCAGTGGAACTTACATGATTCATTATCCTAGAGGGAGAAACAATATTATAACACATACTCAAAGTAAAAATCCACATTAAGTACAAAAGCATATTCATAAAAGGACAGAGAACAAATCATTCACACAACTTAGCAAAATATTCCTACTTTTTCTAACTACACGAAAGATTAGAGATTCCAACAATATTGCAACCCTGCCTATTTCTTTTTAACACAACATGTTAATTTTATGTACCATTTATAACAACCTCTACAATATCAAAAAAAAAAAAAAAAAAAAAAAAAAAGATTTAAAAAAAATTTCTTATTAGAATTGATATGGATAAATATGAACAGTGTGAATGAGGCAAAGTTACAGCATTTGATGGTCATATTTGTTACATACCATACAAGGCAACAACAGAAAAACTGATACACATGAACTTTTTTACTTACATTTTTGATAGCCAATTTGATTTTAAAAAAATAAATAAATAGAAAAAAATTAATTTAAAAGTTGGAGGGGGGGAAACGGATAAAAGTCTACAAAGAAGAAACAATAATATTACTAAAAAAAATGAAAAATGAAAATTATATATATACATAAAAAAAGGTGTGTTACAAATCATTTTTTGGAAAGTACTAAACTTCAAAAAAGTAAATAATTTTAAAAGAATCAAAGACTTGCACTGGGGATTGAGGAGGATCAACCTAGTTGTAATTCACATCCTTCTGGAAATTTGCAGTTTTTCAATGCAGAAAAAAAGAGTAAGCAAAGGAAAGAAGTTAAATATTAAAATGAATGCTAGTTTTAGTAAAATAATTATTCATTAATTATAATTCAAAGATTTAAGGAAAAAATTTACCATGCCTGCTATTAAGAAAAAAAAAGATTAATATAAAAATAATCTTTGAGCAACTATTACTTTAGCCTAAGTTTCATTTACTGGTCCAAGCTTTAAATTTATATTTATGTAAAAATTCTTTTATGCTCATAATGTTTGATAAATGTATTAGTTTTACAGAAATTATACATTATCAAATATTATGCCACAGAACTAAAGCTTTAACATCATGGGTCAATGATATAACTACTTTCTGGATTAGTGGTTGTGGTCTATCTTGGTAAATCTGGCTAACGTTACACGCCTTACATGTCTTAAGCTTCCTGACAACATGAATAATTAAAACGTTTTTTTTTCTTAGCCCAGTTAAGCATGTCTAAAACTAGGAAAACAGTCAGATTTCTGAATGTTGTTTGGAAAAATAATTTTGGATATTTTTTTCCATGGCAATGTTGACCTTCCAATTTTGAACTTTGTTTTTGGCCAAATGTTAATTCTTCAATTTACATATGAGAATGAATGGTAATTCTAAATGAAGGGTACAGGGGCAAAACCCCATGAGTGAGTTTTTTGAAGGAAATGGAATAATGAAATAAGTTGTTGAAGGATACTTTAAAAATAGTCTATTATCTTTTGTACAAAACCCATAAGTTAGCTGAAATATTTATTTGAATATAGGAGATAAGGGGGGGGGGAATCTTGGTCAGTTAAATGTGATTTTCTCAAAAATAGGTTGTTTTAACTGATGTGGTTTTTCCCTTGTACCCTTCAAATATAAGACGCTAGAATAAAATTTCTGTACAAGTTCAGTTAGTATTGATTAAATATAATTATGTAATTGAGACAAAATATACAAAATAACAACACTATGTATTTAGTAATTTAAGTAAAGTCAATATTTTATGTATCAATAATAATAAAGTATTTAAACATAGAAAAATAAAAAATGTTAGCTATATATATATATGCATATACATATGTACAAAACAATAACAGAATTTGCAGATACAATCACAAAGCACTAGTATTATTTTTCAATTATATACGTACTTTTTATGCATAAAAGTGGACTTTTCAGCTGATGTGTTCAAAACTACATTAAAAATATCAATTAGAACAGATATGCCGCCAGTAGTTTTAAACGCTTTTTTATCTTGATCCAGTTTTTTTCCTAATATACTGTCGATTTCACTCAAGTGACGCTCCAGAGATGAAAGCAAATTATTGTCATTGATACTTTTATTTGAAAGAGAAATAAGTTTCTTCAAGTCACTGATATTTTTAATCAATCTGGAAGAAAATATAAACAGTAATGTTCAACAAATGTATTACTTAAAATGGCCTCAATATTTGTATATGATAAAAAAAAAATTAGAAGGGGTGGGGAGTGGGGGAATATGCAAAATAAAGAAAAGTAATTCTTATATTACACATTGTTGTTAAAATATCATGATTTGGTTTAGAAAATTAAATAAATATAATAATTTAAAAAATAAGGACATGCAAAATAATTTTGCAAGAAGACTATGTTAACTTGTTAATGTTAAAAATACATAGAACATTTCTAGAAAATATTTGCATTAAAAACTACAAAAACAACTAAAATGAATAAATCTTTAGGTATAAATTAAAGCAGATATGCTGCCAATCATTTTGAATGCTTTTTTATTTTGGCACAATTGATTTGGCACAATATTTGACAAATGAGTTTGTGGATGTCTTTTCCTCCATAAGCTTATTTCTTTTGCATTGAAAAAAGCATTCCTTGTAACGCGAAACACATGTCTGCAGCAATCTGCAATTTGTGCTATTTGGCATTAATCTGTGAAAACAGAAATGCCACTGCTCCATTTGTAGCCGTCCTTATGGACTTTTCGTTCGCCAAGAAAGATGAACAAGAATAACTGGAAGCATAGCCCATCCTTTCTTTCAATATTGCATTGAAGAGCAAACAAATAGCGAAGGACTTTTCTTTCTCATTAAGACTAGGAAAAAAACTTACAAAGTATTTCAATCCTGGAAGATGCTGCATTTATTTTGAACTGAATGACTAAAAAGCAATCTAGTATTACTAACTATTTTTAACCTGAACACCTGAACTTGTAACTAAATATGTCAAAATGATCTAAACTGGAATGTATAATGATGTTCTTTTCGTAAAATATAGATATTATATGTTTTGAAATAATCATCTTTTCCACCTTTAGTTTTTTCTATTTGATTTTTGCTTTTGACGTATTTCCTGTATTTCAGGGTTTTTTTTAATCTAGTACCTTAAGAAACATGAAATCGGGGTTTCTCTGTAATTTAAACTTATTGCAGGATTTTGAGCTGTAGTTCTGTTGTGGTTGAAATCAGTACTGTCATGGGAAGTTAGAGGGCAATATCTGAAGAAATGAGTTTTTGAGATATTTGAAGGAACTCTTTTTTTTATTCTACACTAATAATAGGGAAATATTGGAATTTGAAAGGGATTTGTGTTTTATAAATAAAGGTAAAGTACAATACATGAAAAAAAATGCAAAAACATGAAAAATTTGCAGACATTGTCTTTTACCTCCCCAAGACAGAGGAAGTGAGACATTAATTTTAGTATAATCAGCCACAGTATGACATTTTAAAAGCATCCTAATACAATAGTGGCAACTATCTCAATTTATTTTGTTGCTTTATTATGCATTGCTATAGTGCAGGAGTCTCCAAATTATGAACTATGAGCATATAAAATCTAGCTTGCAACAGGGGGCCAGCTTTTATATATTCGGCAGCTATGCAATGAAAAAAATAACAAAAAATTGATCAATCACGATGAAAAAATAAATGAAAATTTTCAATATTTGGAACAGTTTTCCTAGTGTGTGGAGTTAGATCAATTGGCTGAGTAAATAATTCATTTATTTCTACATAAGATAATATTAGATTTCAAAATGGTTAAACTAAATGTACCAAATTGCCAACAAATGAACATTCACAAACACATGAAAAAATGCATAAAATTATCATACATACTTTGATTTTGAATTGTAGTTATTAGAATCTGTATTTTTTTCTAACTGAGAAATATATTCTTGACCCCTAAAAAAGAAAATTTGTATTTCTTGAAAGATACCAAAAGTAATATACCAAAAGCATACTTTTTCAGTTTGCATAGAGAGAGGGAAAGATAAAATCTGTTTTGAAGCAACAAATATGCATAAATTAGTGAGCATATTCTGGCCAGTGATATGTGGACAACAGGGACTTTCTTGATAATTTTATCACTTCTAGCAGAAATTCCAACAAGTGGGCCAGAGCAGCCTTATGTTTGAATAATTAATGATCAAAAAGACAAAAATTATTTTAAGTTATTTTGAAACAATGTGCAATAAAATACTCAGTATTTTTAAAGGAATTACTCATCTAGTCAAGTTAGTTTGACCATATCTTAAAATTATTCATAAGCCAATAAATATACAGTTGCTTCATTAGTTCATGTCTGAAACTTAAGTAAAAACCAAATATTTGCAAATATTAATCAAAAATATCCAGCCAACATTTAATAAAACATTGAAAAGTTAAAATACCTATTAGACATTCTCTGTCTCAATCTTTTGCAACGCTTCTTCAAAGCTTTCTGTCTTTCTTTGTCAAGAGCAATATTTGGATCTAACTGATCCGTTGATGCATCAACAATGTGCTTCAAATTATATAATTCCTATAAAAGCAACAAATAGTAAACATAATAAACTAGAAATCAGCTTTTTTTTTATGGGAACAATTGAAAAAAAGAACCAAGAGTATCAGCAATCGAGAAATCTTCTCGTAAAAATATATACAAAAGTCAATTAACATTCTCACTTGCAAAGTAATTCATGCTTACAAATTAAAAAACACATTGAGTTAAAAAAATTAATCTAAAATTCAATATCATTTAGCATACATAGTTGGGGAAGTTATCGTAATCTGAAACACTTGATGCGTTTTCACCTTTGGGGCAGGGAGAAGCAAAGGTGTGTAAGTAGAAGTTTACTACTTAAAGGTTTATTTTATTTACTTGGCGGATTATTTTACATAAAATAAAGCTTTTAATGGTATTGATGGCCTATTTTATTTATTTTGTGTAATTTTTCCATTTTAATACAACTTCTAAAACGGCAGTGGCACCAAAAACTTTTAAAACTTTCCAGATAAAATAATGAAATATTATGATAAATAATGCATAACTAATTATATATTCTGATTTAAACCAAACTCTGGAAGAAAGTAGGAATTGTTGACCACTTTTTTCATTTTGTCATTTTCCTGAAATGACCCAGCCTTACTAAATAATAAATAAATTATTTTGTGCTTGAAATTTAAATGAATGAATTACCAACATTTTGCAGTAATTTGCCATTTTTGTGTATTAAAACGTTGGTAATTTATTCATTTAAACAGCCATAGTAGTAAAACAGTTAAGTTACGTGATCCAACAATAAATAAACAATTTACAAATTACAAAACAAAAAATTTATCTGCTTTTCAAACATTAGTAAAAAAATCAAATTATAAATAGATTACAGAAGTTTTGGGGCTTCAACAATGAAATAAAACCATTATGCATGTGATGGTGAGAGTTTCATTTTCAATCATTTCTTTCAAAAAAAAAAAAAAAAAAAAAATACAGAAAGAGAGAAATTGTCTCGGAAGATATTAAAAAATATACAGTGGTGCCCATTAATAGCGAAGTCAAAAGGACTAAATAAAGATATTGTTATAAAAATTTAATGAGACACAGTTAAATGTAAAGGGGAAATTGAAACCACAATGTTACAGCCATAAATTTACCATGTATGACTTTGCAATAAATGGGCACAACTATATCCTCTTAGGTGAAACTCACACTTTCCACAGATGAATTCAGAGAAAAATGATCATTTGCCCACAACACTGTGCAGAACTATTTACAATATATAAATTCAGCTTTATTTCTAGTAGTATTGCCCCTGTTTGAACTTAGAAAAATCTTTTATAGAATTTGGAAGAAGTTTTTGTTAGTAAATTTCATTGCTAGTGGAGAAAATGTTGATCAAGATAATATCATTGAGTGAACAGTTGTGACACTAATGATCTAGTCTTCAAGCATGTAACTGATATACAAATGATAAAGTATGAGAGTAATAAAGAAAATGGTAAGGCCACAAAGAAGGTGAGTCACAGTACAGCTTTAACCAATGTCCAAGGTTTTATTCAGTATTCAGAGGAAGAAGAGGACTATGATCACCTTATCACAAAATAGTACAAAAAACTTCTATTCCAAATAAAGTGTTTCAATGCAAAAAAGGAGAAAATTTTGACTGATTTTCAAATGAAGTAAGTCTATAAACTAGTGAATAATTTTGCTACTCATCAAGCATTATATTTATGCTACCTATTGAGTAATATAAATTTTTCAAATGCATTTGTTTTGATTCATTTGCTATTTTTATAACTTTGTTGATTTTTGAATCAGGTTTATTGTGATAATAAATTCTACAAATAATCAGGAGATTAATTTAGTAATTTTCCAGTAAAATGTAACATTTATGAGCAACATAGAAAGTCAACTTCAGCAGAAGTAAAAAAGAAAGAAAAAAGGATGTGGGGAAAATTACCAGTTCTTCTGCAGAAGGATCTTTGTCCTGATATTGTACTTTTACAGCTTCCTGGTGTTTCTTCCCTCGTAGATGACTCAATAAGTATACTTCAGAACCAATCTAGTTGATGAAAAGTATAACACTAATCAATTTCATTAAAATAAAAGAACAATCACATTAAAAAAAAAAAAAAGAAGAAACTAAAATAAATTATCTTAAAATATTTCTAACTTTATACTTTAGTAATGTTTCAAAAAAATATTCTTACCAAAACATTACACATTGTACATATTTTCTTCGTTTTATAAGGCACAGGTTGAGGAACGTCATCATTATTGGAAGAGCATTTTTGAATGCTAAGTTCAAAAGCTTTCTGCCTAATTTGTTCCATATTTTCTTCATGTCTACGAGCACTTTCTTCTTGCTAAATGGTTCAGAGAATTTATCAAGAGAATCAGTCTTAAAGGTCCATATAACATACATCCAAGGAAATGAAAACATTTAAGAATTAAAATTATGAAAAACTAGTGACATGATTTCTACTGAAATAAGTAGCTGTATTTAGTTATTTAATCCATAAAATTAATGTAAATTTTCTATATTTTTCAAAAGGTTTAACAGATGTGCCATAGGTTTAAAACATGTGAGCAGCATAAACCATCCTAACTCATTTTGGAGCAACTGAAGGTTTGGCAAAAATATCTGAAAAAAATCAAGACCATATTCTAACTTCAAGAGAAGGATTTGTATTTAAAAATAAGTACTTTTACTATGACCAACTTTTATCAAAAGTGACAAGTAACTCATTTAGAAGAAACATTAAATAACTTGCATCAGTCATTCTACATCTACAATACGTTCACTGAAAGAAAGTAAGTAATGTTGGAAATTTTTCTTTTTCCATAATTTTCAATTTTTGACTAATTATATGTTAAAATAAGTTTTTTAATGAGTTTTCACAGAATTTTTTCAAATTGCTCTTCATTACGTACATATTCACGATATGGTGGGAGGCCGAAGTTGTTTTCAATATTGCTTGTAACTGAATTATTCAAAAATTATATAATTGAGATGATATAAATTTTAACGAATCAATCATGCTTTTTTTTTTTTAATGGCAAGGGTCTTATGCTTGGATCAGGGTTGGCAGGTTTCTGCCAAGGCGGTAAAAACCACTGGTAGAAACCGGTTAAAACCGGCATGGCAAAAACCCCTTTCTGCCACATTTATGGCAGAAACTGGCAGAAACTCAAAAAATGACATAAATGCAATTCCTGACATACAATAGAAAATGTATAAGATAAATAATTAAATATTAACCCAAATACAATTTATTTACAACACTATCACCATTCAAAATCAAATTTTACATTGTTTTCACACTGCAGCAGCCTGTAACAAAATACAAGTTTTAACGCTGTTTCTAAACCTAAACAATTTCTTAATTTGTTGTGCACAAAGGAGAAATTTGAGAAGATTCTTTCAATCCCATCAAAACATCGATGTTAGAAATTAAAACATCGATCTTTTCATCAATGTATAACATACATTTTTGAATATACTACACTAATTTAAGCAATACAAAAGAATACGTATCCGACGAATATATTGAAAATACTGAACCTCAAATCATGAATATAATTTAATAAGAATAATTTCGCAACAGCTTGGTATTATAGTTGGGCAAAAATTAATAATAAGACAAGCACCGGTTAATACAATCTAGTTATAGTAATAAGGAAATATTTTCAAACTGAATTAAACTAAAAGTAAATTTACATCAAAAAAGAATCTAAGAAAAAATACATCATGCACTTACCGTCAGTTGAATGATGAGAAAAAGTTATGCTAATTATTTTAAAAATACAAAATTAACTCTAACAATAATTTTTAAGAGTAAGAAATATGTGTTGTACTGTTAGTTAATAATTAAACACAAATTTAAGGTAATAGACGGACGACTTGTTGGAGGAAATTGATAAGTAAGCCCGAATATTGGTGTTGACAGTTTGGAGAAAAAGAAGCTTCCTTACTTTGTCCCCCAGAAGGGCATTTCTCTTTTCGCAGACTATCCCACCAGTCTGAGAAACATCTCTTTCGATGGAACAGAAGTTTCCATCACTATCAAATGCGTATAGGATTTTCCTTTAGTTTAAGAACTGGAGCCTTGAAATAGACTGCAAGTTCTGGCACCAGACTACCAGTGTCAGGTTCTTCCAATAGCTTTGATCTCTTTTTTACTCTCTAGTTAATCTTTTACTATCTTGCAGTGATCTTCCCAAAAATCATCCTCTACGCAGAAAAAATGTTCTTATAAAACGGGTGCAAAAAATGATTTTTTTTTTTTTTTTGGCAACTCCATAAGTAAACTTAATTACCTAGCGAGAAGATTGGAACAAAATTTTATGATAATTTTCAATTAAAATGCAAAAACATCAGCATCGAAAAAACATCGAAACCAAAACATCGATAGTCCAAAAACATTGAAAGTAAAACATCGATGTTTTAACAAAAAAATCGATGTTTCCAAAACATCGACATCCATGTTGCACCCCTAGTTTCAACCAATGAAACTCTTTACATTTATGAGTCGGTGAATCTAACCAATTATATTGTTTCTTACATACAGCAAAGTTGAAGACTGTGTTAGTACTTATATAATTGGATTATTTGCTTTCCATAGAAATCAAAATGGGGGGGGGGGAGCTCTTTGTTCTTTGAGAATAGCTTTATTCAGTTATATTAAGTGTAAAATGACAAGTTTCTGAATTTTAGAATTCAATGAAATAAAAAAAAATCTGTATTTATTTAAATATTTGATATATCACACTTTATATTAAATGCAAACAAAATAATTACAAACAAACTGAAAAATTTGTTACTTACAACATTACAAGGCTAAAATTTCTAATACATAGCAATTTCAACTACGATAAATTTTACTTTGCTTTAGAAACGTCAGTCTTGTTATTTAACATATTTTTACACTAATTATTAAATAACTATTATATTAAGTTTTTGCAATGACGAAATGAGTTATATATTTTATTTTACTTAATTGCCTGTCATTAAGTAATCACTAGAGCTATTAAAAACGTTTTCTAGTTTTTGCCAGTTTCTACCAGTTTCTGCCGGTTTTTACCGGTTATAACCAGTTTCTGCCGGCAAAAAGCCAACCCTGGCTTGGATACAACATTTCTTTTTGCTGATTTCTGAAATGCATAGGCCTCTTTTTTTTTTTTTTTTTTTTTTTTTGCTTTAATGTGCTGGTGTAAGGTCCATTCTTTCAAAATCCATAAATTCTTGATAGATTTTTTTTGTACTTAATGTTTTATATACAAATGATGCTACATTACTTTCATTCTTTAGACCTAAAACATTGACGTTACTGGATATGTGAATTATTTTTTTTAACTAAATTTCAAACAAAATTCTATGTTTTTAAAGCTTTTTAATTTTTTTATACTTTATATTTTAAAGAAATAAGGATCCTATTCTTACAATTCAAGACCACAGAATTTAGATCTGTAAGCAGAATATATAGATTACTGAAACTCTACAGCTTATAACCTTATTAAACTATTTACTAAGTTGGAAAATCTAAAAACATTGAAGAAAGAAAATCTACTTTGATATACAGCTCACATTATTCTTAGAAGAACTGTAAACATTCAATAGATTTGATAAAATGAGAAATAATAACATGTCATATGAAATTAATGTGCGCTTGCAATTTTTATAGTCTTAAATTGTGCTGCTTATTAAGGATCAAAAAATAGCAATAGCCATCTTCAAACCAAAACAGACAAAATCTAATGTTTCTGTTACATTTAAAAGAAAAGTCGCTCTCTAAATCAAATATATTTAGTTTTAGTTGGTGTGAGCATAACTTTTGTCTAATTTTGATGCATAATTTGAGTTTTAAAAACAAATATACAAATATTACATGAAAAAGAAATATAATTAAAACAAAGAGTATATTTATTATTTATGCATAACAAAATCTATATATATACCTTAAGCTGTATTTTCTTCTGCAATTCTTCAATCGTAATCTGCTGTTGTGCATTCATTGCCGAAATTCTTAGTTCCCGATCTCTAAAAAATTTGTATCTCAGCATAAATATTTATATTTGATGAAATTTAAGCAAAATATAATCAATATCATGTGTAAATGATTCACAAATTAGAGTAAAATTAGATCCTAAAAAGACAATTGGAAAAATGATATGGTAACTCTAAAAAGAAAAATGCCATTATTTGTAAGCCTGTTTAAAACATAGCTTCAAAAAAAAAAGAAAAAAGAAAAAAAAAAAAGAATTTTGGATGGAGGGGGATTTTATTTTTTCCTTACATAAAATGCTGTTTTTCAATTGCTTATTTTGAAAATACTGTACAGGGTTTATAAAGTTATGCAGTGATTGAGAAAATTTATATATATATATTATATATATATATATATATATATAGATAGATAGATAGATAGATATTTAAGACGCATACATAATTTTCCTTTCTTTTTTTATTCTTACCTCATCACCCCCCTTTCCCCCCAATTGGTGCAATATTAGCCAAGGGCATGTTGGAGGCACTAACATTGAAAACTAAAAATGGGCTCCATGAAAAGAGAAAAAAATCCTACCAGGGCTGCCGCAAAGGGGAGTTTAGAAGGTCACCTTTCCAAAGCCTTTTTTCTCAACACATACTGCCATTTTTAATATGACAGCTTTTTCTATATCAGGACTGTTTTGACCAATTCAACACCCCCCAGAAGATAGTTTCTGGCTGTGTTTGCATTTTGTGCCAAGTTGAAGATAATTTAAATCTTCTCAGAACTACTTAAGGTGCACACCTAGAAGTGTATTAATGCTGTGAAAAAAGTTTTTAAGATAAGGATCAAAATAAATTTTAAAAAATATATCTTTAAATATGGCATAGTTTTTTTTAATAATGAATTTTCTTTATCAGTGCTGTTAGGCATATATGCCTGTTAGCAACAAGAGTAAAATAACCTTATCTCATCATCTCACAACAACAATAGTAAAAGAGTATGTTTTCGTTACTTTCAATGTAGTATCAATCATTCTGCATGACTGGGGGAAACACGCTTATCAGCACTCATTTGCGTTGGTCAAATCAACACAATGTTTGTTTTCACTGTCATTCACCTCAGCTCAACTCTGTAGTGGATGACATCACATAGAAGCTTCTAGATGGAATCTGATGGCACGTGTGCTCAGCAATAGCAGTGACAAGTGTCTGTTCACGTGACTCGGATATGCTAATGACCTTGGGATATTTAAACCGCTAGCGGTTTACGTTCGCTCTCTTTGCTTATCTCTCATCATTGTGGGCAGTTGCTTCATTGGCATTCGAACTTGCTTGTTCGTGCCACTTGCCTATCTGCAATATCATGAGCTTGTAGCAGCTTTTTTCCTAATGGACTTATAGCTTTATATCAAAGCTTTAGTTGATAACAGTCATGCAGTTTTGTTTTCATCATTATTATATTAGTCATCTCGTACATAGTAGCACATAGCACATGGTGTGCCATAGTTTGTAGCTGAGTGTGTTATGGAACTAATTGTTATGTTTTTGGTACATTTTATCATTTACAGACTGTTTTAGATTTACATCTTGTTGTCCAATAAACATCGTTCGAGTTTGAAATAGTATATTAGTCTTATTCAAAACTCACTCTGCAAATATTCAAGGAAATATAGAGGGGATATTATTCGATTAGAAATTCTCCTCAAAAAGTGCCAAATTTCCTAACCACCCACTGTTTGAACAATTTCTAAAAACAAACATGAATTTTTAAAAATGCAATTTATAAATAATAATGTATTTAATAAACAAAACCTGGCATAATATTGATCATCTAATAAGAAATGTAATTGAACAACTCAGATAAATATGCATGAACAACATGCAGTTTGAATCTGCTTGATATGGAATGATAGCTTCAATTACTATAGAAACAATTAGTATGATAAACATTATATTTCTTAAAACACTAGATATATGAGCGAATAGAAATTACTTTTTTCCTAAACTAATGAATAAAAATATTAGCATTAGAAGCATAAATAACAATACTGCCGTGTGCAGGTAAAGGGCAGTAACTGCAAAATTTTCATTTTTCATTTTTTTTTTGTATTTTTGTCCTCTATTGTACGTTAGCTTTATTGTACAAGCTTGCTTATTCGGTTTCCGCTGAAAAAACGTCTAATTCCAGTTTTTCTCTATTGTTAGTACTGAATCCGAAACACATTTCTTCAAATATCTCGAAAACACATTTCTGCAGATACTGTCGTTTACCTGCACATGGCAGAATAATTCTTTACTGTTATTTGCACTTCCAAATGTTTATAAGTCACCCCTTTGTTAATGCAAAAGATGTGAGCACCTTGAAGCAGATTTTTTCTTGCATTGATACCAAATATTGGTTGAAAACCAATACTGGAAAACATATGAAAATTAGAACTTATTTCAAATGCTGGTATTCATTTCGAAGCAGAATTACCTGGCTTTTTGATTAGCAAGTTCTTGTCTTTCTTTCTCTTTTACAAGAAGTAACTGCTCTACTTTATGGTCTTTTAGTTTTCTTTTTTCTTGCATTTCATTCAATCTAGCTTGCCTTTCAGCTTCAAGAATTTTTCTTCTTTCCTAAAATGAAGAAAAGGCCTTATCAATTGCACATGCATGGAGTGTTAAACAAAGAGCACAGATGATACAGTGACAGAAATAATTCTATCTCTCTCTCTCTCTCCAAAAAAAAAAAAGTAAGTTACGTAAAAGTCCAAAAAATATCTATGTAAATTATAATTCAAGAATAATTTCAAATTTTAACAAAAAAGGGGGAGGAACACAAGCAATTTAAAAACAGTATTGAGGACTAAAACCAAAGTACAATTCATATAATTATAAATTGCCTTGTAAAAGTGAAATAATGTATAAGTTTGTAAAAAAAGTCATCAATGCAGCGAGTCAACCAGAGTGGATTTGCCCATTTCTAAACATTACACTTATAGTGAGAAATTTTATTTGTTTATCTCTTAATCGAGCGTAGTAAATATCAAAAATTGAGGAAATTTCAATTATCATAGCGGATGCAAAGAGATTGCAATTTTGAAAAGTATAAAGTAATTCAAAAGTATAAAAATGGCAAATAAAAGAATTTATTTAAGTAAAATGACTTTAGAATTATGGTACACAATAAACGTAATTAATAACTCTATCAGTGCCCGGAAAAACTATTGTTTTTGTAGTGAACTAAAACTACTTTTAAAAAAAAAAAAAAATAAAGATTGAAAGAAACAAAAAAAAAAATAGTTTAGGATAACAAGTTAGCTCTTTCAAACATGAAAACTTATTAAGAGTTATTGGTCCATGCTTTTGGACATAAGTGTGCAAAAACAGACAGAAATGTATCAAATATTTGATTTTTTTTTATTATTATTACTATCACTAACATTCAAAGCTCTTTAATTTCCTCTAAGTTGTTGATGTTAAATGGATAAATCATATGGTGTCAAAATAAGCTTGTATTTTTAGGAACTTTATTATTTGTCATTGCTTCCGCTGACATACTCTAGTAAGATTATTAGCACTAGCCACATTTTTTAAAACCTTGTTTGCTTATCAAATTAAAGTTAAAAGTAGTTGCCAGGAATTGCTACAAAATACCAATTTATTGCATCACATTACTCATTACACTTCTTAATAAAAAAAACAGCGCGCTACACTACAAATTGGAACTTTATGTAATTTAAGCAAAAATAAAATGAATCCAGGGATTCAGCATTTAACTTTTTGACTTTTAGCTATTATAAAGAACATAGAATTTTACTTGAAAATTTTTTAATTTCATTTTTAAAGTGTAAAAACTGAAACTGATTAATACTTTTATTTGTGATTTTTATACTGTCATCAAAAGCATAAAAACTGCACTTCAAAATATAAAGTAATATAAATTTAGAATAGCATTTTAGTAGGCCTGCACCATTTATAGCTTTAACAATCACTGACATAATCCCAAAAAGGATGAAATAATGTAAGGCAAAAAAATAATTAAAAAATAATAATAATAATGAATCGGAGTTGGGGAGAAAAAGCATATTGGACAATACCGGATTTCCACTGTTAACACACAAAAAAATACTGTAATTCGAGGGTATAACTGGAACACTATCACCCTTGACTGATACATTAGGGATACAAATTAAGCTTAGGACAAGCCTTCAACTAATAAATATATTTCAAAGAAAATTTTAAGTGTGTAGCATACTTCAGCAGCAGCTTCTTTAGCTGCCTTTTCTTCTTGTCTTCTTTGCCGTTCTTCCTATAAAAAGAAAGTCATGAGAATAAGTGTTTGAAATGACATGATACATTGACAAACATATAATCTATACCTATAACAAAATAAGATCTGTGTGCGTGTGTTTGTGACGCTCTTCCCAAGAAAACAGTAAAGCCTAGAAAGATGAAATTTGGTACACAGAGGTAATTTTTGTCATCGTTATGCACCTCAGAACTTGGTTTTTGATAAGTTAATTAGTTAAAAGGTTATTTAATAATTCTGGAGATTTTGGTCACTTTTTACCCAACAGATCTCTGGGTTAATGAAGTCAGAGAAATGTTTTTTATATCAGAGCATAAAAAATGATTTGAATCATGATTGGGGAAAAAACTTCTAAAATACAGCCATTTAAGACAGACAAGGCCATTTGAAGAGCAAATCAATATTGGAAGAGGGTTATTGACGAAGTCTGTGATTCTTGTATGGCTCATTTAGATGTCGTTGGATTCAGGGAATGAACTATTGCATGAACCCACTAGGCCTCCATAGCTTCCAGTAAAAAAACTACTAAAATACATAGGCGGTTGAAAAAGTAAGGTAACAAGAGCTCTGACCGGGTGTATAGCTTTTTTGTATGAATAAAAATCCTGCTGATGATAGCGAAGATGATCAGAGCTTTCAAACGGTGCCGGTCGATGGAGTTGGGCATCAACTAACAGGACAGTTAGAAGAAGGTTGTCAGTTGAAATGTCAGTTAGAAGATGGTTCCGTTGTCTAATCCATGTCCCATCAATGAAACAAGAAGTGTGATGAGGTTTTTGAGTTGAGAGGTATTGAATCACCCTCCTGACAGTCCCGACCTCTCATCGAGTGATTTCTGTCTCTTTTGACCTTAAAAGAAACACTTGGGAGGTTAGCAGTTCAGAAACAATGCTGTTGTTCAGCAAGCCATCTTGATGTGGTTTCAAAATCTTGACGATTTATTCCATGCCGAACAGAAGAGCAACAATCCATAGGGGCAAAGCTCGACTGTGTCTATCTCAGTTTTTGTGAACGAAGGATCAGGGTTCAAGGCAAGTGTTCCAGTTAGATGGTCAGCCAAAATTAACACCCTCAGGGTTTAGTTCTCATGTACGCTAGGTAATTATTTCATTGACCCTCTGACGGGATGAATGGCTGAGTTGACCATGCTCAACCCAGATCTGCAGCATGGAAACACGAAGCACTACCACCAAACTCATTATTAACCGAAATCATATATAGGGTGAAATAAATTCATTTTTCTTCCATAATCTTAGCCTTGTAGTAATTAAATGTGAAATTAGGTTAACTTAATCAGGTTTGAAAAGTCAAAACATTAACTTATTTGCTATAAAACGTTACATTTTATTGTTTAATTCTGTGTTTTGAAGCAATTCCAGTTATGAAGTTGCACGGTTTAGACACACAGTAGAAAGTCCGAGGTTGATATCGTAAAAAGCTTGACAGTATAAATGTTAGAAAACTTTTAGATTTTTTAGAACAACATACCTGAATGTCATGCAACCGAGCTTCATGATCTTTTTCTTTGGATATGAGGTCATGCCTTTTGTTTTGAGCTTCTAGAGAATTAATGAATGCTATTTCATTCACCTAAAAATAAAGCATTTCAACTCATCACAGCAGAATAAAGATTGGTTCTGAACTGAAAATTGTTTTTTCACAACCATTTAAATGTTTATATTTTAAGCAAAAGCTTTCTAAAAACTTATGAGAAAATACATTTTAGAATACAGTAAAAAAATAACTTATTTGAATTTTAATTAAATTTTACAGAAACCAAAACTTTTAAATCATCCAAAATGCATTAAATAACATAAAAACACAAGCATACAGTGAGAATAAAAAATACCTGTGAGAAATGAAAAACTTGTTTAATTATGTATGAAATATACAGTATAATCTCTCTTTAATACTGTGATATGTATAAAAATGAAAGATCATATAAGTGATTTTCTTAAGATTATAAATCTTAAGGTAAGTAAAATTCGAGTTGAAGGTGACAACAATCCTGAGTACATGTAATATCTTCTACAATAATAAATATTCTATTCAGGGTTCATACTCTATTCGGATAAAAAAAATCCATGACTTTTCCAAGACTTCATAAAAATTTTCATGACCTTGTTAGACGAAGAGAATAGTACTATTTGCCAATTTTCTGCAATGGGTATTGGCAAAACTATTATGTGAATGCCACTATCTTATCAAAACATTTCCTTGTGACAGAAAAGACATCAGCGCAAAGTACAGAAACTAATAACTATTCTTATTTATCTTTTTAATTTAAGTAAGGTAAAAATATAGTGAATGCAATATATAGATGTTCAAAATTAATAAATATTTAATAAACCGAGCATAATACAGGGAAACCTGAGTAAGTTGACCTGAGGTGCACTACTTTAATGGTAAACTTAAACCAGGTGGTCACCTTACAAGGTTGATTTATATGATAAGGGCAAATTCCGTGCCTTAAAAAAGTGTTCAACTTAGACAGGTTTTACTGTAGTAATAAATAGGGCAGAATATTAATAAATGGGAAAAAGGTTGAATGAGTCATTAAAAAGTTTTCAAAAATAAATTTACTTCATAAAAATATAGCACTTTGGTGTCAACAGCGTATCTAATAATCTATGTAACTTGACAGTATTTTCGTTTATTGAAGTAAGGCTTCGTTTTTCAGTAAATTTATTTTTTTTTAAGTATTAGAATTCCCTATTTCTTTGTTCTATCGCCTGATTAAACCTTCTGTTTTTTTGATTGCCAGATAAAGCCATCAACAAACTAAGATAAACTCTGACAAGTTGAATAATGATTTTTTTTCTTTTTTGAGTGGTTGAAACGAACTTATATGCAATTTAATTATACTTTTTGAGTGGGCGTGGCAAAATCTAGAACGTGCAAGTCCAGTTCTAAAAAAATACAATATGCACTGAAATTAATTGTGAACTCTAAATAATTGATGTCCCAGCAGTAAAACCACATTGCAAAAAAAATTTGGGAGGCTGTAACACAAGCGGATGCAATAGGATTCCAAAACTCAGATTCGTTTTTTGGGATGGTTCAGTTTTCCAGTGTAAATAGCTTTTACATGCAATACTGTTAAGTCACTGAAGATTTCTAATGTTCTTTTAGCTTCTGTTACTTTCTTTCAGCTCAAGACATTTTTCCATTACTTGAAATAAATTTCCATGACTTTTAATGAAAACCTTAATTTTCCATGACTTTTCCAGGTCTGAAATCTATTTTTTTCCATGACTTTCCAGGATTTCCATGACCCGTACGAACCCTGTCTATTGTGACAATTGGTTAACACCAATCTTAACATTTGGAGAGTGCCAATTAGCACTCTAGAAACTTACTGGCAATAACAAAGTTACTCTTGGTTGATTACTAAATTTATTACTAAATCATTTTGATATTCAAAGTAACAGGCTGGAGGGCAGTTTATCCGGTACTGGGCTGAAACTCTTTTTGTTGTTCCTGAAAGGCTGCTTTGGAGTTTTTTAATGGATATACACTTAACATATACAGGATGTCCCAGAACGACATGTACAAACTTAGAGACAAGGTAGATAACACTAACATCAGCAAGAATCACTTTGGAACATATGGTCAAGAATGCTATGTTGTCAGGCTAGATGCACAGAAAGTCGGACACTGAAAAATGCGAAACAGGTAACAAATGATAACTTATTACATAAATAAGACTTTGAACTAAAATTCAGTTTTTTAGAGGAGCTTCTTGCTGAAATGCATACGTTTCAAGTGGCTTCAGCTGCAATACATGTGTCGAAATGACACTGTACCAAATGTCTCAATTATGAGCCATTCTGCCATACTTTTATCCGTTGTTGCCTTGTCATTGGGGCATGTGCATTAAAGTCGCAGCTTTAAACCTGCTTTAAACCTTTCTTAAAATCTAAAATGTAGTGAAAAAAAGTCTTTGTTTAATAAATTTATGAGCTACTTCACATCCGTCACAATCTGGCATTGAATTCATGTAGGATGTCAGCATTTCATTTAGGACTACAGGTCCCTAGGTTATTTTTCTAGTTATTGTACTCTCTACCTCCTTTCCAAGTTTGTACATAGCTTTTAGAGACACCCCAAAAGCCATGCCTGGGAAAATTTGACATGGCAGGAGAGGGGTGGACCTCAACCAATAACATGTTCGGTTAAAACAGAGTTGTTGCCTTTTTATTTTTATCATAACATTCTAAGTATTTTTCTTTTTTCTTTTCAAGACCAATCTATGTATAATGCATATTTAATCTTTAACCCTTAGAAAACAAGCGATGAAATAAAACAAAACTTATTTTAAAGACCTAATGCAATTATTTTTTCTTTCTAAACTTCAGAACAAACGCAATCAAAGACAAAAATATCAGTTTTGAGAAAAGTGTTGCAATAATTCTTAATTTTTTTCTGGCTCTATCTAGCTTCAAATACATCAGTTTTGAAAAAAATAGTCATAAGGTTTCTTGATTTCTTCTTGCTTTATCTAGCTTTCCTGCCAGAGTCTAGCAAAATTTTGAACACTTCAAGATACTACTATCTCATGCTATTATATCTACTAAGTTTACTACTTTGTGGACAGATTTTTATCATAAACTAAATTTTGGTTAAATTTAGACATTGGCTGCCCTGGCTACAAGGTAGATTTAACAATGAATAAAAAATATTTTGTTCCAGAATCAAGAAAAATTAAACTTTGTACCTTTTCTTCTTCATCATGAGCTTTGCGAATGATCATCTGTAACCTTTTCTTTCGTTTCTCTTCTGCTCTTTCAAGCTTTTGTTCCATGAGAATACGTTGTTTCTCTTGTTTCTGTTCAAGCAGTGCTTTCATTTCAAGTCTCTAGCGATGAAAAAAAAAAATGTTTGAATACAATAACACATTTACTATTATTACTTTTATTTACTTCATGTTTTTCAGTAAATTATACAGAAAAAGTACAGTTCTTTCTCAGATTGAGGATTGGATGTGGGATTGAAATGTAAAAGTTTTCTCGTGCCGTTTGATGAAGAAATTGTTCAAGAGTGATTGATTAAGTTTGCATCAGAGTTGCCTTTGGCAAGGACTTAGACCTAATTCCTGGACATAATGTTTAATTAATCCTTAAAAGAGTACCAAGTGAACTTATGGTGCTTTAAAAGTACCAAGAAAAAATATCTAGGAAAGTATCAATGCTGCACTCATTTTCAGCTTTATTATCATGAGAGCAAGTTAAAATAGAGGGCTAAGATGGAAAGTACCTTACCACCTTGCATCGCCAACATGCTTATTAAAAGAATATATAACTCATTTAGTAATAAATGTAAGACATTTAATAATGCAGAAAATATAGGAGTCATTCCATATAAAATCAACAAATTTTCAGAAACTTCCGTGCCGCACCATTTTAGATTTTGATGAAATTTTCTTGGTAATATGTACCAACATCATGTTCTCCAAAACAGTTTGTTTTATTTCTTGAAAAAAAAATTTCCCAAAGATATAGCCCTTTCTTTGCTCCGCGGATGAGTAAATTTTGCCTTTTTTGACCTTTCTTCTGGGAACTGTAGTGAATTTATTTATATTAGTAGAAAACTAAAATACGACTTATTGTAAATCAACTTTTGTTTGTGCACAATAAAAAACGATTTAAGTTAAACCCAACTAGAAAATTTTTAAGGTCAAAACGCGGTTAAAACTTGCTGTTTTGGTTATTTTGGGCATGAAAATAACAACGAAGGACTTTCAAAAACAGGCTATTTTTTTTTCTATTGTACGTAGGTATACATAGTAGAAGCAGAAGAAAAATTAAGCTACTACTAATAGTCCTTCATTATGAAAAAAATGCTTAAACTTGAGAAAAAATGAAAAATGTACTTTTTCACCCTCCAAAAAAGGCCAATAGGTAAGGGGATAAAAATCTAAAACTGCTATAGTAAGAAGCCGTTACATTGTCCTTTAAAACAAAACAAAAACTGTCTTGTTATTCCAAGGCGTAGAGGAAATATAAGCATTTCAAAACTGAAAGTTTTTCTGGTCTTTTTTTTTTTGCATGTTGGAGCATTATGAGTATTAAATGAATCTGCTTTGTGAAATTTGTTTATTTTTAAAAAAACAAAATTGCCCTCATCTAGCAGACGATATTTTTTCATTGAACTGATACAGTAGAACTCGATATAATTAGACACAAAACCGATTTGAATCAAACCAAATAACCACTTCATTCAGTACTTGAATTCACAGATGAAGATATAAAATTATTTTCAATCAGAACAGGATGCAGTGACATAGAGAATGTTTGTACTTTTCATAGGAAAAAGCTTTTAAACAGATATTTTTATATTTATGAAAAATCTTGCTCCGATCCCTGCAATATCCACTCAAAACCTATTAAAAAATCCCTAAGACAAATATCAATTGAACTTTCAATGTGTAATTCTAAGCTGAAACTAATTCCAGGAAAAGCGTTATGTTCAAGATGTTTAGACAAAATTAGAACCTCTAAACAAAACACAGATAGTGACATTGAAAATGAGTGCTTAGGCACTTTTGAACCAAAACCTGCTCACGTCAAAGAAGTAAATGAAGCTTGCATAGCCCTTAACATTTCTCCAATAAATGCAAAGAAGCGTTCAGTTGAAGAAAGGGATTCAATTTTAAAGAGAAAGTTAGTAAAGTAGCTAAATCTGCAGCTAAAAAACTAAGTAAAGCTTTTGACTTGAATATTTCTGCTGACAATGAGAATTTCTCACAAAACTTGCATTGTAATTTAGCTATGAGTATGAACAACTAATTCACAAGCTAAAAGAAAAAATGAAAGTTGCATTTTCTACACAAGAAAAAGTAAACATTTTAAGTTTAGTTCCTAGTAGTTGAAGTATTGATAAAATCCAGAGGGAATCTCAATCAAAACTGTACATCAATTTTACGAAAATGAGGAAAACAGTAGAATTATGGCCGGACAAAGAGACTGCATATCAGTCAGAAAACCTGACGGAGAAAAACTTAATGTCCAAAAAAAGGTTAATTTTATGCAACCTTAAAGAGCTTTATAGATCTTTCAAAGAAAAATATCCCTATATAAAGATAGGGTTTTCAAAAGTTGCAGATCTGAGACCTAAATTCAGTATTCAAGCCGGAGCATCTAGAACTCATTCTGTATGTGTGTGCATCATCCACCAGAATGTAAAACTAATGCTCAACTACAAGTATCTCCTCACTTGTATGGTCTGCAACACAGATAGAGTCTTGTATCCTTGCTCAGTGTAGTGAATGTCCAGGAACTGATAAGCTGCGGGAAATACTAGAAGCAGGATGGAAAGATTTTGAAAAGGATGAAACAGATTTAAAATTTTCACAATGGGTATCTACCGACTGCTGCGAGCTGTCAACCAGTCTTCTTCCTTTTGCAGAATATTTGGAGAAGTTACTTGAAATGTTAAAGAAACTTAAAGTTCATCATTTCATAGCAAAAAACTTAACATAATAACAACATTCCTGAACTTAAAGAAGAAAGATCTTCAATAGAAAGTGCATATTAATGGGGAATTTTTCTGAAAATTTTTCTTTCATTATACGAGATGAAGTACAAGCATATCATTGGTCAAACAACCAAGCAACAGTTCATCCCTTTATTTTATACTTTAAAGAAAATGAAGAGTTGAAAAACCGTTGCTTTTGCGTAATTAGTGACTCATTAGAACATAGTACTGTAGCTCTTCACGCTTTCCAGAAATTAGTAATTGAAAATTTAAAGGCATACTTTCCTGATCTGAAGAGAATAATTTATTTTTCTGATGGGTCAGCTGCCCAGCATAAGAACAAGAAAAATTTCATAAACTTGTGTCACCACCAGCAGGATTTTGGAATGAAAGCTGAGTGGCATTTTTTCGCCACATGCCATGAAAAGGGACCATGTGACGGTATTGGTGGGGCTGTTAAAAGGATTGTGAGAAAAGCTAGTCTTCAAGTAGCATTAGAAAACCAAACTAAAAATCCGCTAGATATGTTAGAGTACTGCTCAAAAAATATCAAAAATATTGAATTTTTATTTTTTCCAAAGCAAAATATTGAAGACACTAAACATCAATTGCAGGCAAGGTTTGAACTTGCAATTCCTGTCCCACAAACAAGAACATTGCACAGTTTTGTTTCTGTCAACCTCGGGATTTTTCATGTCCATTTGACATCTCTGTCAGAAGAATTCAAGGCTGTTACTGTCAACAAAAAAAGTTCCAGTAAAACGCTAGACAAAAAACTATAAACACTAAGTAAAAACTAAAAGCAATTTTTGTGTAAAATTATATTGTGTAAGATTATTTACTTAAACCCGAACGTTATTTATTGTAACAATTTTATTTCACTATATTTCAGTTAAATTTACCTCGATTGTGTTTCATTTGGTAACTAGTATGTTTTTTTAATTTTTTTAAACATTGTATCAAATAGCATGCAGAGGGTCGTTTTCAAAAGCTTATATCTGCTTTTCACCAAGAAATAAAAGGATAGTTTCTGTTTTGCTTTAAAGGGACAATGTAAAAACTTAGCGATGTAAAATTTTATCAAGTGGTTATTTGATTTATTTTAATTATGTTTTGTGTTTAATTCTATCAATTTCTACTGTAGCAGTTTATTGGAAAATGTCGTCTGCTAGCTGAGAGCAATTTTGTTTTTTTAAAAATAAACAAATTTCACAAAGAGATTTATTTAATGCAAATAAACTGGTGCAAAAAAAAAACCCTAAATGTTTCAGCTTTCAAACGTTTATATCTCCGCTCTGCCTTGGAATAACAAGACAGTTTTTGTTTTGTTTTAAAAGACAATGTGACGGTTTCTTACTATAGCATTTTTAGATTTTTATCCCCTTACCTACCGGGCTTTTTTGGAGGGTGAAAAAGTACATTTTTCATTTTTTCTCAAGTTTAAGCAATTTTTCCATAATGAAAGACTATCAGTAGTAGCTTAATTTTTCTTTTGCTTCTACTATGTATACCTAACTGCAACAGAAAAAAAAATTAGCCTGTTACTGAAAGTCCTTTGTTGTTATTTTCATGCCCAAAATAACCAAATAAGCAGTTTTTGACCGTATTTTGACCTTGATTTTTTTTCTACTTAGATTTTTTTTCTAGTTAGGTTTAAAATAAATAGCTTTTCACTATGCACAAACAAAATTTCATTCTTTTAGCTTTACAATAAGCCGTATTTGATCTTTCGACTAATATAAATAAATCCACTACAGCTTCCAGAAGAAAGATCAAAAAAGGCAAATTTTACGCATATGTGAAGCAAACAAAGGGCTATATCTCATAGAAAAAAAATTTTCAAGAAATAAAACAAACTGTTTTGGAGTGCATAATGTTGGTACATATTACCAACCAAATTTCATCAAAATCAAAAATGGTGCGGCACGGCCCATTTGTTGATTTAATATGGAATGACCCATAGACAAAATGCATGTTGAAGAGGATTGATTTCCTTTTAGAAGTGTAACAGAATAAATGTTCTTGTTACAATATTTCATTTTCAAAATCAAGAGTAGAAAGTATAAAACAGTCCTTATTTTGATTTCTGTTAAATGTTTTCATCAAAATGGAAAATCTTGTACTTACAGTTGCAATTATTTATTGCTCAAACACCCATGAATTACAAAAGTACTCAAATTCATCCTAAATACTTACCTAATTTTTGAACCCATTAAAAACAGTTTATGATATTACTTCAATTAAAATAAGCTCTTTAACACCTATTGAAATGAGCACAAATTCACAAATATACTTATTTTTGCATTTTCATACTTTAATGATTTATTTTTGATTTTTAGTCAATGAAATGGGTAGAACTCCTACATTGATTTAATTTGACAAATACTAATGTCTACTTAAAAGAAATACCATCTCACTTGGAATTCAGAGCTTTTAATTATTTTAAGAAAAATAATGCAATTTAAATAAAATTAAACACTATAAAGCACTTAATGAGTTCTGATGTCTAAAGTGCTACTAGACACTGCATCCAGCTAATAGAGGGGGGGGGGATGGGAAAAGAGAGCAAATAAACTAACCACATTGATAAATTTCATTCAAAAGTCAAATGTGATAAGTTTGAATGCTCCTTTAGTGATAAAACTAAAACATACCTTCTTTTCTATGTCCTTATACTTTTGGGATTTTTCTACTAGTAACCTTTTTCTCTGTTCTTGAGCTTTTAAATGTTTTTCTTTACACAATCGAATAGATTCCAAAAGAGATCTAAGAAGAAAATGAAAGAAGTTCTCATATGTTGTCATACAACTATTAAATAATACAGAATGAACAAAGTTTTAATTTTGAAAAAGGTGAGAGAAAACATACTTTTTCCGAAAAGGTGAAGATAATTTTTCATGCATCTCTAAAGCTCGTCCTGGGGTTCTGAGCTCCATATCAAATAAATCCATTTGTTCTCCCCATGATAATTCAAGCTTATGAACTTGTTGTGCTAAAACTATGACACGATTTTTTTTTTCAAAAAATGTAAAACATTAAAAAGATTTCCATAGATAAATAAATAAATAAATAAATAAAAATTTAGAATATAAAATAAACTTAATAAAAAATTGAATTCAATCAAAAATAGAAAAAAAAAACAATCATATCTACTTTTATATTTCCATTCTGCATCGTTAAGCTCTTGGCAACTGATATCAAATGCTTCATCATGAGAGGTCTAAAAATAATTACAAAAACTAATAACTTATAAAAGGAAGAAGTAACTTGCAGCAAATATGACATCCAAAGTTGAAAACCTTCATATGTCAATATGTACATGATAGAAGTTGAGCCTTAGCTTTACTTACATATGGGCAATTCCATGTCAGATCAATCACCTTCTTGACCTCACCATTTTCGATTTTAGCGAAATTTGGCGTTAGGGACACATATGACAAGATAAGTAATCCTGCCAATTTTTAGAATTCTACTTGAAAAATTTTATGAAATATAGAGCTGTTAAAAACTTGAAAAAGGATGAATAAAACGAAAAGTTATGACATACAAATGACTGTAACTTTTCTCCTAATTATAGTAGAATAAAAATTCAAAAACCATTCTAAAGCTAAAGAATAGAGTTTTCTATTGCTATAAAACATGACTTTTTTACGACAGATTTAAGTTTCAAGGTCATTCACTGTGACTTTTGACCCTTGAATATCTCAAAATATACCCCCTTAGAATTTCTTCAAAAAAATATATTTTGCAACTCTAACATTAATTGGCATTCAATGGCAAGGAACTGAAAAAAAAAATCAGGGATGTTCACATGTTTTACATTTTGGAATTTCATATTTCAGGTCTGTGACCTCTTTGACCTCCTTACCATTTCCGATTCTAATGAAATTTCGTGTGAAGGACACATAAGACAAGATAAGTAATCCCGCGAATTTTCAGAATTCTAATTCAAAAACTTTACGAAAGACAGGACTGTGTAAAACTTAAAAAGTGAGAAATAAACGGAAAGTTGTGACGTGCAAATGACTAACTTCTATCCTAATGATAGTAGAACAAAAATTAAAAAACCATTGTAAAGTTAAAGAATATAGCTTTCCATTGGTATAAAACATGTCTTTCTTATGACATGATTAGGTTTCAAAGTTCACCATGTGACAAAGGTGTAAACGTTTTCAAGGGTTCACAATGGTTCAATTCATTGTGAATTTTGACCTTGAATGTCTCAAAACATGCCCCCCCCCCTAAGAATTTCTTTAAAAATATACCTATTATAGCTCTAAGAATAGTTCTCTAAAACTTAGGGTGGGGTCAAAATGTCAAGGTACTGCAAAAGAAATCAGGAATATTTACATACAACTTCCTGTAACTCGAACCATGGATAACTCGAAGCTATTGGCTGGTCCCTTGGGACTTCGAGTTTTCGAGAGTCACCTGAATTTTTGTTAAATGTTTCACACTACTTCTGTCCTAATATTATTGTTTTCATTTTTGGACGCATTATTCATGAAGTCAAAACAAAACTGCCATTATACGGAAAGCTTTGTCACAGGCTAAAACTTGCTGTTTTTTCCCCCAAGATCTGTTGCTAAGTAAAGATAAAACTAACAGTTTTCAAATAAAAGTTCTGACATATTCTAGCTCTTATTTAAAAAACTTGTCGAATTTTATGCATACTTTATGAAGAATACGTTCAAAAAATTCAAACAATAATATTAGGACAGAAATAATGTAAAGCATCTAACAAAAATATGTAAACATTCCTGATTTTTTTGCTGTCTCTTGCCATTGCGGTCCCAACCTATGTTTTGGTGTAGCGGAAGAACAGTGTCAGAGCTACAAGATATATTTTTTTGAAGAAATTCTAAGGTTTGTGTTTTGTGATATTCAAGATCAAAAGTCACGGTGAATGACCTTGAAACTTAAACCTGTGGTGAAAAAAATCATGTTTTACATCCATAGAAAGCTCTAATTTTTAGCTTTGCTATGGTATTAGAATTTTTATTCTACTATCATTAGGATAGAAGTTACAGTCATTTGCATGTCACAACTTTCCCTTTATCTCTCACTTTAAGTTTTTTAAAGCCCTGTGTTTTGTAAAATTTTTGAAGTAGATTTCTGAAAATTGGAAGGATTACTTATCTTGTTATATGTGTTCTTCACACGAAGTTTCATTAATATCAGAAATGGGGAGGAGGTCAAGCAAGTCACTGACCTGACCTATGGAATTCCAAAATGTAAAACATGAGAACATTCCTGATTTTTTTATCAGTACCTTGCAATTGCGATCCCACTCTAAGTTTTGGTACAGTGGAAGAACAATGTTAGAGCTATAATTTTTTTTTTTTTTTTTTGAAGAAATTCTAAGGGAGCATGTTTTGAGATATTCAAGGTCAAAAGTCACGGTGAATGACCTTGAAACTTAAATCTGTCGTAAGAAAGTCATATATCAGTAGAAAGCTCCATTCTTTAACTTTACAATGGTTTTTGAATTTTTATTCTACTCTAATTAGGAGAGAAGTTACAGTCATTTGTATGTCACAACTTTTCGGTTTTTTCGTACTTTTCAATTTTTTAACAACCCTATATTTTGTAAAAATTTTCCAGAAGAATTCTAAAAATTTGCAGGATTACTTATCTAGTCATATGTCTCTCTCACACCAATTTTTGTTCAAATCCGAAATGGTGAGGTCAAAAACTTATTTCTTTTGATTGATTTGACGTGAAATTGCCCATATATGAGTTGGGTTGCCACTTAAATAGATTATCAGAAATAGTAGCTTTAGCAGCCCAAGATGTGAAAAATATAATCCAGAAAAAAAAATGCTAAAATAGTCACTAAAAAGTTCTTAAATTATAACTACACCTAAGTAAAATAGCGATATTTCAACATATTGACAAAGCGTGTGAAATCTACAAGTAGTTTTGTAACACACTCACTTTAACAACATGTAAATATTAATTTATTAATTATAAATATTCCATTATATTAAATAAAAGTCTTGGATAAATGAAAGATAACAATGTAAGTCACAAAAGTATAACCAATAATTAGAATGGGCGGTAAAAGAAAAAAAAAAAAAACCTGAAAAGGCTTCTGACACTATTCTTGCTGGTTCTTATGTAAAAGGACCCCCCTGAAACCACTATGACTAGTTTTCAGCAATTGTTCAGTCTTTATGAGAACTCATTTTAACCCAACATTTCAAAAACTACATTGTTATTCAAGTATGTAAAAATTACAATTTGCTTTTGCAGGAAGTTACTGCCTCTAAGCTAGGGTAAGTAAAAAGAAAAATTTTTTTTACAAAATGCATAGCAAATATATTTTTTTTAATTCTTAAAACTTCCATATAATTTTAGCAAAACTGCTTTATTTATTAATTTTTATAACTAAAGCTAATAAATAAATAAATAAAAGAAACATACATGCCCATCTTGATCGTCAGATGTCGTTCCGTTCTCACTTCCATCAAGACTATGATTTAATCTTCTTGAGGTGTCATTACTAAATGAACGTGTTACTTTACCATTTCGTTTCCAGGATACCTCAATGGACTTCGCATTCATTGTATTACTAAACATAGGTTTGCCTTTCTCTGAACAAAGAGATTCATCACTATTGCAAAAGGAGCTCACTGAATTAAACATCTCTGAACTATCAGAACTTATATCCGGAACACTGGATGACCTTCTCAGCCGATTTGAAACAGTATGGCTTGGTTTGTTACTTATGTTGTCATAACTTGTTATTAAGTCCAACTTTAGTGTATTTAACTCTTGATTTCTGTTGAACTGTTTACTTTTGATCTCTATTTGTTTTGTTGATAAATTGTTCATAGTAATGTGGTTTATGTCTTCATTTTTATCATCATTAAAATCTGAAAGGACTACATTCTTATCAACTTTTGATAATTGCTTTAAGTTTTCCTTGTTGTGAACATTTGAAGTTGCATTAACAGCATTCATTTCTTCAGAGCTTTTCAATGAGTTGTCTTGTTTACACAATTTTGCTTCAACTTTTTTAATACTTTTGTTTTCTTTATTTTTTTGTGATTCTACAGTGGACTTTTGAGGACCTTTAAGAGGAGCTCGAGAACTATTTTTAGTACTGTATGGAAAACCTCCGATCCGTGATTGGTTCATCTTTGCAATTTGAGCTGCTTCTTTCTCCTTTTTTTCATTGCTATATGGAATCTTCTTAGCAGGAGAATTTCTGCACCTATTTCTGCCACGTACTGTTTCCCATCCATCAGAGTCTTCTATGAAAATACATAGAAAGCAAATAGTTATACATGCCTGCTAAATAATGGAAGAATTTAATAAATATTTATAAAACAAAAATAAACATTTGAAAAAATCATTGCAGGTAATTACTTTTAAATGATACCAGCAAAAGGAACATTTACATGGATATCTAAAATTTCAATTTAAAATATTCATTTAGTTGTTTAGTTAATATATATATATATATATATATACAGTAAAACCTCGCTACAACGCTATCCGATACAACGATAAATCCCTCTACAACGATAATATTTCGTGGTCCCGGTGAACTCGCATAGGAATTAATGTTATCCTCCTCTCAATATTGCGATATTCTCTACAGCAATAAACCTCTGTAAAGCGATGTTTTTTTAAGTTTTCAACCCCTCTTTATTACGATAATTTGGTTTTCAAGTACAGTAAAATCATGAAAGTAACCCCTCCTATTTTCAAAAAAAAAAAAAAAACTTAAAACTTTATTTTTTCTTTAAAAATGGTTAGCTCCAAGTTTCGCGCTACATTTTAAACAATGCGTTTCCAAAATGGCGTCACGCTGGAGATAGTTCATTTTCACAAGTCAAAACAAAAATGCACCTTCCAAAATAAATAAAACAGCAGTACAATCATATAAATTTCTTTTGCAACACATATGAACAAAAAGAAAAGGCGCCCTTGTATCAAAAGGCGTCTAGACCAAAGGAGTAAAGAGCTGAAACTGTCCCCCCCCCCCGAAATTCTTCTTTTATTTTGTTTAAACCACAGTGTTTTTTTTTTCTTTTTTGGGAAAAGAAAACATGCACATAAAGAAGGAAACTAAACATCTAAAAATGTTTGCCAAGTAAAAAAACAGAAAATGTTCAATTTTTTTTTTTTTTGAGTGAGTGGCAAATGAAGATGATCCGAAAAGGTGTAACATTCCCGTCTGATTGCGTCATCACTGTCACATGATCGACGAAAACGAAAGATTTGATTTTATTCACTAGTGTATTTTTCCCTAAGATGGCAGGGAGAAAGCAAATTTAATTTCAAGATAAACTCAACGTCATCAGCGATATTGATGAAGGAATGAAGCAGGTTGATGCAGTTAATAAATATGGATTATCTCAATCTACAGTTGCAATGTTCCTCAAGAAGAGGAAACATATTGAAGATGCTGTGAGATCAAATTCAGTTAATCCCAAGCGAAAACGACTAAAAGTCGTGACTAATGAAAACATTGATGCTGCCGTCCTGAAGTGGTTTCAAGAGATGAGGGCAACAAATATCCCAATAAATGGAATCTCTGCGGACATTTTTTTAAAGTCTTCCATCCACAAACGAGGATGGACTCAATGTATACCTTGTTGGTTGACTTAACAGTCAAAAAAGCGGCCAAACAAACAAAAATATTGGATGTTTTTCGATAAAAACGGATTTGAGATATGTTTACGAGCTTATTCTCGGAATTTATTTCAATTGATAGTAATATTTAATCATAATTAACACCTTGCCAATAAATGTATTACAAATATACTATATATAAAAACATTTACACCTAGGTAATGCATATACTATAACATTTAAATAAAAAGAACCTATTGTATTATCAAAATATATAGGCCCTCGATATAACAATATATCCCTCTACAACAATATATTTCTTTGGTCCCCAAAATATCGTTATAGCGAGGTTTTACTGTATATATATATATATTTTTTAACTGTAAAAATACATTTAGCTGCAGCGTTAGGGCGTATACCATTAGAGAGTATAAAATTATTCCCTTTAAGAAATGTTAGCAAATCCACTGCACTTCAAAAACAGTTACTTGAAACCAGGGGCATAAGCCTGGGAATGGGGGGAGGGGAGGGATACAGAGATCATTGAAGCAATAAAATTAGGTTGATAAAAATAACTATACGCCGTGCTTAGAATTGCATTTTTTCGCCTTCAATATGGGAAACTTTTTGATGGAGAGGCCCTAATACTCACCCCCTACCCTATTGTCCTCAAGATAACTTCTTTAAAAATTCTCCGAAGGAAAGCTGTTTACCTACTTTCTTGTCTAACAAAGCCAAAACATAGCTTAAAATGGGTTTCTGCGATTTCAAGTTCCAACAATTTCCTTTATACAATATTAAGGTTTTTAGATAAACATGTATAAATAATTTTTCTTTATATTTTGTCAATAATCGCTCAACACACTTTTATGATTAGAAAACGGTTGTTCAGCAGCTATGCTATTGTTGGAACTGACACACATCGAATTGCTACTTCAAATGCTTTGCGATAATGTTCTGCTTTGTATTCTAAAATTAAACTCAGTATAGTCCTTCAACATGTAACTCATTGGTTGTATTTTCTTTGTAAGCATTAAATTTTCCATCCATTCTTCTTCATTCAAAAATATTAGGAGGTTCTTAAAAGGAAAAAAATACCAAATTTATTTAAAACATTCAAATATTTTCATCAACTGGAAATAAAAACCCTGCATGCTTTAAGAAAGCTTGAGCTGCTGAAATATGCTTATAGTTATTACATTCAAAAAAAGCAATTTTGAATTTTTTTCTCACCACAATTTTAGAGCCTTGATGTAAAGTGCTTACAAAACATTCACATTTTTCTAAAAATTTGGAAAAATTGAATGCTTTGTTTAAAATATTACAGACTATGTAGTATGCAATGCATGTATCCTCTCATTTCAGTGAGTTTTGTCATTGTGAAACAGAATCTTAGATTTGATCTTGCTTTATATCAATGAAGGGGCGGGTTTTGTTCACAATTAGTGGTGATTGTTGCACCAAATGCACAATTCTTGTTTATGAATGGACTTATCTCTCACTAATTTTATCATAATTTTGTTTCGAATTATTCTCTGAAATGTTTCGGACACATATGAATTATTTTTAAACTTTAGATGGACACAAATTACTATTAATCTGTTAGTAACAATCAAAAAACAGAAATAATCCCGACTTTTGAGTAATTTTTGTATAAATTTTGATATTTGGAAAATGTTGCAGGTTTTAGGAAAAACACTTTAAAATTGGGAAAATCCTCACAGAAATTCGTACCGCAACACAAAGTTGCAACACTACATCAAAATGATCTTTAAGGCCTAGAAATGTTTCAATTTTATCATATATTAGGATAACTTCTAGCTTGTTATCTAAAATCTTGACTTACCTTCAAGATTAGCTTTTACAGTCTCGGGTATCTGTTCAACACTTAATGTTTTCATAACCCAGCTTTTTGAAGATATTTTATTTAATGATGACATTGATCCACTCTTCTGAGGTAGTTTTACAGCATGGGAAATAGTTCGACATGGGGGTTTCTTTTCTGTATTTGCAGGTTTAGACAGCTGATTTCTTGAACTTAGGGCTGAAACATAAGATATGTTCCTTTTTATAGCTGATTCAGAGTGATTAGATTTTAAATGCTTTTTATCACTTGTATTTGTCAGATCTTTGATGATGCTCCCTTTAGAACTTACAGTTTTATTAGTAGCTGATTTTAAAGGAGGACTCACTTTTTCTGAATTTCCATTGCCAGAAGCAGCCCGTTCAGCAACAAATTTGGATTTAGTACTAGCATCCATTCCATTTCGAACTGTTTTTGATGCATTTACACTCGAGCTATTTTTTACAGCACATTTTTCTGTAGCTTTCCCTTTGGATACCTCTTTTGTGGTTGAATCATTTTTTACAGAACTATCAGCAGATTTTACATCTTTGCTTACTGAAACATTCCCATCTGCTATGCTGCTTTTTGTAACAGCTTGAGGAGCAACACTCATTTCATTCACATTTTTTCGAAACACTTTCACTTTTGAAGCTGTTACTTTTTTCTCGACCGAAACTGAGGCACCGGCAACTAATTTTTTGTTTGGAACTTTGCCACAAGCCTCTAATTTATCTATTGAACGATCTAATTTAGTTTCAATTATTTTAGTTGCTTGTTTAGCACTGCTTGTATGCTCATTTTTTGATGGCTGACAACATGAAATTTCATCACTAGCTTTTAAATCATTTTTCATCATTAATTCTTTATTTGGCACATCAGATGACAAATCATTTTTCTTAACTTCCTTCAGAACTGATGGTTGACCACAAGATATTTCATCATTCTGTTTCAAACTACTTTCTACACTAGATTTTTCATACCCCAAATCAGATGATAAATCATTACTTTTTTCAATTTCATTCAGAACTGATGACTGACCACAAGATATTTCATCATTCTGTTTCAGACTACTTTCCACAGTAGATTTTTCATTCTCTAAATCAGATGATAGATCATTGTTTTCAATTTCATTCGGAGCTGATGGCTGACAACTTGAAACTTCATCACTTGGTTTTAAATCATTCTGTATTATCTCGTTTGTCGAATCAGATAAACAATTCACTTTCTCAATTTCTTTTGTAATCAATGTTTCATTGTTAACATCAATGTTTGCAAATTCTTTTTCAGTTTCGAAAATTGTGCTTGGTTTCTCAGACAAACAATGTACTTCTTTCACAATTAAATCTTGATTACAAGGGAAATTTTGTGTATCTACAATAGAAATTTTTATATCACAATTATTGGCAACCATATTTTTTTGATTCAAAATTTCAGTCTTATTAACATTATTATAAACTTCAACTAAAGAATTTTCTTCATTTAACACAGTTTGTGTTTCTGTCTGTATAGGGGACTCTTGGTTTGAAACTTTTGCAGCTTTAATTCCTTCATTTTCAGAAGAATTACTAAAATATAAATTATTCATTATTTTAGTTTATAGTACATTATTCAACTAATATTCTTTCATAAAAAATAAATAAATATACATAAAAGTAAAAGTTAGAAAAGGTAAAACTTAAAAAGATTGCAAATATTTATAAAATTATGTTACATAAAATATTTTAAATAACCTGTTTAAAAAAAATAATAATAATAAAGAGCTATAGCAACAATTCAAAAACAAAGAGCGCAGTAAAGTAGCAACTTTTGCCTGAATTTTATTACTCCAGTAAAAAATTATTAAATCAAGATAAAAATGAAATAAAATAAATGAGAAATCTAAAAAAAAAGCTTTCAGGGTTAAGAACCAGTTAAAGGGGAGGGGGCATTTTTTTTTCTTTCTTTTTCAATGATTTTCCATCCATTTTGGAACCAGGAAAAAGAATGAATGAAAGCAATTAGCTATTAAAAAGTTAAGTTAATGCTTGTTGATATTTGTCTACAACATTCATATGATCTATCTTTTAGTGAAAATTTTAACAACTTGATAAGCTTTAATATGATCATTTGCTTTACTGCAGGGCTGCCACTGAGCTATGGTCCTCAAAATAGTAGTTTTAGTAGCTCCTTAAATGAAAAATAGTCTGCAAAATAGTCGCCAAACAAGGAAAATAGTATCTTAAATAGTCTCCTATTATTTTTAAATAGTATTAATTAGGGATGTGCCAATTAATCGGCAGTAACCGGTCACTTTGCCAATTATTTATAATCGGTTGATTTCTGTCAAATGATTCGCGGAAAAAATATTTTCTAAAATAATTTTTTAAGCATACCTTCAACAAGAAACTATGATGAATACATTTGTAGACAATAAATAACTAGTTTTCAGGAAACATCACTATAGCATGTAGTATGAAAGTGCATAGAGAAAAACAAAGTGTGTAAAACTGAATGAAACACTAAAGGATTATCTAATTAGTTTAAGTTAAGTACTCTCACCCTAGCTTTTGATGATATATATATTTTTTTTCAGTAATTTTGTTTCTTCTAACTTACATATATATGATCATATCATACCTTTTACAGCTTACTCTTTTAAATTATTAATTTTTGATTCAACAAAAAATTAATTAGTATTTAGTATCCTTCGATTAAAAAAACAAACATGTACATACATATAAATGTTATTATTATTATTTTTATTTTACAAACTGATGGTTGAAGTAAAGTTTTTTTTTTTATTAAATTTATTTTTTCTATTTTGATTAATTATACACATGTAAACAGTGTTGCAACATTTTTCACATGTTGATGCTTTTCTTCTTTAGCACAGTGCTTTTAGATAATCTTAAAATTTTATTTAAAAAAAAAGTATTTTATAAAAAACTATAGGACCCGACAGACGTTGTTCTGTTCAAACTTTGTAAATTGAAAAGTTAAAAAATTTTAATAAACTATCAGGTGTTTGAACCGTTTTGTTGAAAAAAATAATTAAAAAGAAAAATGTTTTAAGCTGCTATGATGTCAGAATGCGTATATGTATTACAACTTGATTTATCTAATGCCCACTGAGCAGTTGTTTTATTAACTATTTTTTCTCCCGTACTTGATGGTTTGTTCTTTCAGCCATACTCAAAGGATAAAAAGCGTCCTCAGATATTAAGTATAAAAATCTAACTACCCATCTAGAACAAACAGAAAATCCTGTTGCAACGTCCGCCATATGAAAATGAACAAAACAATCGGAAGGATATTGTTTAAAAAAATGATAAAGGTAAAAACAGTTCTCTGAATAAGCGAAGCCCCCCCACCCTTCCGATGTAAAATAAACACATTCTTCTACTAAAATGACTAAACACTCTTTAAAAATGAAAACCCATTCTTTACAATTTGAAATATTCCGCCAAACAAACAAAAAACACAATAAATTACATTAACAGTAGCTTTAAAATGTAAACAAATGATCATGCAACTCTATTGTTTATTGCCAAAATCACCAAGCCACCACGTTACTGTAATCCAGCCGATCTGTAAGCGAAGCCAACTCCGACCAATTAGCGGTCGATCTTTTGAACGAAAACTTTTTAAACTTCATATATTGCCTAATTTGTTCTTTCCACTAAAGATAAAGATCTTCCACTGCACTGATCTTTTGTGTACAGAACTACCCTGTTGTAATTTATCTTTACGAAAATAAAATTTGTTTCGTCTTTAAATTCCATCATCTTTTCCTTTAATAATGTACTAATTAGTTAGATAATCCTGAAAGTCTTCTTGACACCAGTACCAAAACTCAGATGGATTTGAGCCGAGAAACAAATGTTGCTAGGTACAGTACTTTCCGATCATTTAGTTAGGAAAACCTAAAGCACCGGTCCGGTCACATGGTTCAACTACGACGACAGAACACACGTTTTGCGTGAAACTTCCAGTACTTCACTTTGAAATATATCACGGTGCCTAAAATCGTTATTTTTTCAAGAAATGGAAAAAAAAAAAAAGAAAAGGCTTCACTCTCTCTCTACGTTTTATCTATTCTCAATTGATGTATCTCAATAGGAAATTTCAATATGAAATGCAGAGCTGGCTTTCTTATTGTCATTTGGCAACGGTTTAAATATTTATTTCAATTCTCCCTCAACAATAGGTTAAAATAAATATTAAACATTTGGGAGATATAACCATCCAAAGTTTAAATCAATTAGTTAGTTAAGAAAAATGTTTCCGATTCGATCCATTGCGCTTCGAAACCATGCTTGCCACAACTTAATTACACACAAAAAATTTGATCAAAATCAGTTCAGCCGTTTAAAAGCCTTATGGTGACAAATGTCCGCACAGAAGATTTTTATTATAAAAGATAAAAGTTTTATAAGGAATAAAGATTAAATGGCGACCATTAAAAAATAAATATGATTAAAAGTGCTTTCAAATTAGCCTGCTGACCTCAGGCTAAACCCTAATAATTTTAAATTTTCATGTTTCGTTAAAGAAAAGATTAGGAAAATTGAGAAAAATTAATCGTTTCTTTGAAATAAACTATTAACTATTTCTGAAATCGAAATTGTATGAGAAAAATTTGATGGAGAAATCGGAAGTATTAAAAATAATTGTTAGGATCCTTCAACTGATTATCAACAGCCGATTACTCGCTATTCGGATCTCAAATTATCACCCATATAATTGTAATGGTTATTAATTAGCAACTTTTCCCGTAATTTGGCACACCTAAGTGAATTCGAATTTTAGATAAGTTCAGCAGATGATTTTTAAAACTAAAGCTTTTTTTTTTTAACATCAGTAATATTTTTTATATTTTAGACGCTTTTTGGCTGAAATAGTAGCAGCTTTTTACAAAACAGTCATTTTTGTCTTAGAGTAAAATAGTCGTCATAGTCTTCAACTCTTCAAAATAGTCGCAATAGTTGCTTTTTTAGTCGGCAGTGGCTGCTCTGTTACTGTGTTGGTCTGAAACTACCAAACAATATGCCAAGTCAGAGCTGCCAACTTTTAAAAATCCAAATTTCTAGCACATCTGTTTGCTACTGGTGATAGATGAAGAGTTCTCTAAACAGTTATACAATTAACTTATCCTTAACTCATATTTTCATTCAAAAGTAATAATATGTTTTGGGATTAATATCTCTTGATTTGCAAGGTCGAATTCAAAGCATCTTACAAGTACCTACTACTTCCAACGTATTTCAGGTGAAACTAGTTCTACTAAAAATCATTGTTCCATTGCAAATACTCATTCGTAAAAGAAAATTAACTTGAGCAGTAAAAATTTTTTATACAATTTTTTAAAAAGAAAACCTTAAAAATTAGATGCAACATTCCAGATACTAAATAATACAACTATAGCAGGGGTAAGCAAGTAACTTTAGTTGGGTACAGCAGACACTTTTGAAAATTGTTATCGAAGTTTAGAGAAATCTCTCATATTCTACACTCACTGTTAAAAAGATAAATTTATCTCGCAATTACATCCAAAATGCTAGAAAAAGGCATAAAAGTGACTCCTAAAGATATTGTTGCCTAGATAAACATATATTTAAGTTGCCGACTGCTGAACTAGAGGTTTCAAGTGTATAATTCTCATATGATTTTAATAACTTTTCTTACATGGCTGAATCAAAGCACAAAACTCGCTTTGCCTGGCAATTTCCAGCAGTAAGCTTTTCTATGAAAACATTCTTTAGCAATGATTTTCCAGGAGATGACTTTCTAACTTCCCATGCCAGTGAAGTTGGTCTGTAAAAAAATAAAAAACCAAAAATAAATTATAATTAACAACTAGTTCTAAATTACAATTTTAATGAATTTATTTTAAAATGTTCATGACACATTAAAACTTTAAAGATATATCTAAAATTCTGAATGTCAGAGAATGAAAATTTCGAGAACACCTGGCATTTATTAGCTAGTTGTTTTAATGTTTGCATGTAAATTAAGAGGACTAAGGCTACATTTCTTTTGCATTATCATTTTCTTCAATAACTATAAAGCTTTGTTACAGGAGAATATTAGTTTTTGTACATTTTTGGTGATTTTGCTTTGTTCACACACTTCAGAACATACACTCAAAATTTAAGTTTGGTTGAAAATAATATGAAAATATTCACCTTAATTTCATAAACTAATGTCAAAACTTTGACAATTAGACTCCGCTCAACAGACCCAGGGGATAAACTGTTTGGAGGGTCAAAAATACTGACTTTACTGACCAAAATTTATAAAATACTGACCGATACTGACAAAAATTTTAAAAATTATCAAACTGTGGTGTATTAAAAAAGAGTGTCATACTTAGTGAAATAGATAATAGCTTTGTTTGTAATATGCAGCAACATCATACACAGCTATTTTGGTACAAATGATGTAGCTGTCATGCATATCTTATTGCTCAAAAAAGTCTTCATCTTATGTTGAACTTTGCACAAAAACAGGAAAATGTTTCAAAGAATATACCCAATATCAGACGGTGGGGTGGGGTGCAGGGAGGGGGGGTGCTAGGTTTTCCATAAAGCTAGATCATCCCAATTTAATAAAAGAATACCAAACATTTTTATCAAATAAAACAGACAAGCAGATTGGCAAAATTGGGCTGCTGTATTAGCCATTGATTCTTTTTTTGGCATTTTAAAAAGTTTATCAGAAAATGAAAACAAAATTGGCGGTGAATATTATCTTAAAATTAATTATTTAATAAATTTGAAAAGAAAAATCTTACTTTACTGACGAAATTTTGTAAATACTGACTAATACTGACAAATTTTTAAAATACTGACTTTAACTAACATTTACTGACCAGTTTTATGCCCTGCAAACCACAAAGAAAAAATATTAATTACAGATTATAAAGAGTAAGGTATTCATTCTACTAACAATCGAATAAAAGAAAGAAAAACGTTGTCTTACTTCAATGTTGCATTGTTTAGTAGTAGCTGTTAGTTTTTTTTTTTTTAATTATTATTTTTATTTTTTTATGTATCTATTTAATTAGATGAGAGAAGTTTATTTTGCTTAAGAAATCAGCTTCAAATATGAAAAAGATATGTTTGACATAATATGCATTCTTAGCTAATTAAGAGAACAGTAACTTGATGTTAGAAAATCATTGTTGGTATACTGAAAGTAAACTCGTTTAGTTCTAGACTGAATTTTTATTGTACTATGAATGCAAAGAACATGAAAGTACACAACAGTAAAATAATCTAACAAAATAACTGATTTTTCTTGTAAAATTGATGTTTGTATGCAATATAAAAATTATGAAATATAAAATGACCTGCAGACTTTTGAATAGAGCAGGATAAAGACAACCTAGTAGTCTTAATATCAGCGATTGCACTTATCATACAGTCAAGAATCACTCAAATCACAAATATTTACAATAAAAAACTAACCTGTTTGGAGGAGCTGTTTTCTCATAATTTTTGTTTATATTTATGTATTGAATCAAAGCATGAAAGTCTTTACTGTAATTTTCTAGCATCATTATCGCTTCCTGAAAAAAAAATCACCAAAGTTTCATAATCAAGCTGCAAAATGAAAAAAAAAAAAAAAAAAACTTCCAGCATTCATTTGAATTTTGACGCCTTGGATTCAAATTATGTTTTTCGGAATCACGAATTGTGATAGGACCCTACTCGTTGAGTTTTTTGTTTCGACAAAGGAAATGGCTAAGAAATTTGCATCTGTCATATTATAACTGGTGATTTTCTAGAATAGGTAATACAAGGCATAGCCATAAAAAAAGAAATGATTAGGACGCAGCAATCAAGATAAAGATTTTATGACCAATATCTACCAGTACACTTATCATAAAGAATATTTACAATGTATAACTTTACAGTACTTTTATTTTTTATCACTCTTAAAGGATAGGGATTAGTAACCTGGAAATTTTGTATTTAGATGAAGTTTTGCTTTTTAAGTTCATCTATGCTGATGTTTTTCATGAAAAAACGCGACTTTACACCCTTATCCCAATATCTTTTGAAAAGTAAAACTTGCTTAGGTTGAGTCTTGAACAAACGCAAACGATTTGTAACCATGGACAATGAAAATTTGTCTTCCTAATCTTATATCTTTAAACAAGCAATTCTTGTGGGTATATATATATTTCTTATCTCGGAAACGGCTCTAACGATTTGGATGAAATTTTGGATTTAATTGTAGTTTTGCATTCTAAGTTCATCTACATCAGTGTTTTTTCTGTAAAAACACAATGTTTTACAAAAAACAGTTTTTAAATATAAAGTCAAATTGAGTTAAGCCTTGTAGTAAACTGTGAGTTGACGCATCAGGCAGACGATTTGCAACCATAACAATGAAAATTTGTCTCTTCTTGCTTTAAAATTTTATACTTGCTTAGGGTTGCCAGGCTTGGCTGATATTGGCCACTTTGGCTAATTTCAAAAACACACTTGGCTGAAAACAAATTCAAAAGCATTATGTAAGTCGATGTAAGGCTTTTTTTCTTTTTTAAGTGAAACTATTGCTTGACCATCCTATTTTATTTTATTCTATTTATTTATTTTCTTTTTACACTTCAAATAGTTTCACGTGTTTTTAAAATCACGCATCTAAATTTTATTTCGAAGAAGTGTATGTCTTGAGATTCTTTATGTTTTGTTAAGACAGTTGTTATCATTTGTTGAAATGGTTTGTGAATCAACAGTTTTGATGGATATCATGCTGTACATAGCATTTTCTGGCGTAAAAACAAAAAGTACTTAATTAAAAAGAAAATCTGGATTGGGATAAAATCGTGAAACGCATCATAGTATGAAAGGAAGTATTCGGTTAAAAACCGATTTCACTATAGCAAAACTATAAGGTCAAAATATTTTAATTACTGACAAGAAAATTGTATAGTGGAAACAAACATAACAGATAGTTTAAAGCAAAATGTTGATTTAATTACATTCAGAATCTTCTTTGTTTGGTACTTTAGTGTTATAAGAAGGTCGAGTACATAATATTTCATTAACGTGAAGCTTTTCAAGTATATTTGGAAAAGTATTGAACCTTAAAAAGACACAATTTGACAAAAAATAATTCTTTTAAAGCCGAGCGAGGCTCGGTCGTCCAGGTACTAAATACTAAATGGAGTTAGCTTATTCTCGTCATCATGGTAATTTGAAAAATCAGAGTAACATTATCTTTAATCAAATGATGATAATAAGTAAATCGTGATTGCTCAAAAACAGGTGATCTTTAATTTAAAAATAAAAAATAGGTTTAATGGAAATTTTTCATTGTGTCTTCAAAAGTCTTCAAAATATCAAAAGGAAAATATTTGTTATCAAAATATATTTAATACAAGTTATGGTAGAGACACTACAGCTTGTTATTGAAAACATGTATTGTTTTCATCCTTATAACACATACTTGAGAACGAAACTGGTCCTAACTGGTACAAAGGCCAGAGCAGTTGCACTCACCCTACTTGAATTTTCTATAACCAATAGTACAACATACTACAAATATATTACAGCTTCTTTTGAATGTGTCTGTTCAGTTCATCTGATGCTCATCTGTACCCACATTGGTACCCACACAACAAAAAGAATGATAAGTCTCTAATATAGCATACAGAACAAAACAATTTAAGATTTAAATAAGTGTGTACTATTTTTGATATTAGTTCATATTTGCATAAAATGTCAAACTGCAACCAAACATTAAATTGTTCATGGTGCTAGCGAATACAGGGGTAGAAGTGACCGACTTGTAACATATAGGACATTTTCCACAAAAAATATAGGACAAATATAGGACACATTGTATGAATAATTTTGCTATGAAAAAAGAAATAATACATATCATATATTATTTAGTTATTCTTATCAATGATTTTATTTTAAAAAAACCTCAAAAACAAAATTATACCTTACATCTGAAATGACTTCTCTTTAGTGGAAAGAATAATTTTTGAAAAAACAGTGTACTTTATAGACTAAATAACTAAACAAAATTTTAACAAAGATAATTTTTATTTTTTCTACCTCACTCATGACCCAAGCACTAATTCCACTGTTCTTTGATTTTATATCTAAACTGAACCCTTTACCACTTGTCTTAAGAACATACAGAGCTTGAGAAGGATCCTTCAGACGTTTTTCAGAGTTTTCTTTATGCTTGAATGTTTTAGCATGCTGTCTCATTTGCGAAAATCCACTATTGCTTATGGGCACTGAACAGTTGCAAAAATAGCAAAAAGCGGTAAAATCATCTGTTCCCTTAATGCACCATGCACCAAAATCACCAAAATTTGTAGAATTAATGTCCTCCTGGTTACACAACTCCACACGAAATTTTGTTAAGCGATGCAATTTCGCCATTATAATTCCACTTATTACAACAAACTTACGTTTTAACATCATAAGGAACTAACATTCCACGATCCCAAAATTCCACAAAAAGAAAAGATTACAAAAAGAAAATCAGAGAAGATGCCTGTTGCAGAATTTAGTCAGTTAAGTTTTTTAATTTGAAATTCGTTTGGGCATGTACTTAGAGCGAAAAATCCGATGTCAAAAAGTTTATTTACTGCTCTTTTTAAAAGGTATATAGGGTAAAAAATGGGAATATAGGAAATATAAGACATTTTTGAAAAATATAGGAAATATAGTACGATTTTGATGCTTTTTTTTTGAAAATATAGGAAATATAGGATATATAGGACTACTTCGACCCCTGCGAATAGTATTTTATAGAGATTAATCTGTTTTGATTGGAAAAAAGGACACATTAGTTATGAATGTACATTTAAATAATTGAAAGTTCAGTGAGAAAAGCAGGCAAACTAACTGCATTTGAAAAGGAGCAATTATTATTGCCATCCTATTTTCTTATTTCTAAATACAGTGAAACCTCCCTTAACGGACACTCCCGAATAACGGACACCTCTAATTAACGGACATTTTTGCAAGTCCCAGTCCCTGAATATAGGCCATTCCATGTAATTCACTCTGAACTGATGTCAGTCTAACAATTAACGTATGTTTTTCTTAAGATTTTAATGAATTTTGTGCACAATAACTATTCAAAAGTAAAGATAAAAAAGAGGAAACTGGGCGCTTTTTCTAACTGGGGTTTTCTAACTGGGGCTCTCGGGAGATGCAATTGAGCAGACCGGCGGGCGCCGGTTGTAGTCGGTTTTATGGTGTCGTGGTTTCGTTGGGTTATTTAATTTTTAGACATAAAAAATATTTGCCCATATTCAAGGTCACATTGCCAACTGTCAATCATGCAATAGTGATACTCGATATAAAATAAATAAATTAACCATAAAAAGTGATTGTGGGGGGGGGGGGGAGGTGGGTTGCTCCGCCGAATCGCCGCCGTTGGTAATGCAAAAAAGAGATGTCAAACTGTTTTAACTGATTACTTTAATTGATTAAATGCTTTTTAAGACAAGTGTGTGCGGTCAGTATACCTTTATTAAGAAAAAACAGATTAATTACACTTGACGTAAAATGTAGTAAACCTTTCGCAATTGTTCCAATTATGTTCTACAAAGGGAACAACAGTCCATTTTGAAAAAGGTAAATTAAGTAGTTCCTCCTAATAGCGGACACCTCCCAATAACGGACAAAACTTCTAGTCCCTTGACTGTCCGCTATTCGGAGGTTTCACTGTATATGCAAGTTCTTATCATTGCTTTAAGTCAATGTATAAAGTAATAGTTTATTTGAGAATCTTATGTGGATCCTACACTACTTCTTTGTATGTGATAAATCATCAATTTTTTTAAATAACTTTAAAAAATGTGTGCTTGTTCGTACTTATGCTCGCAAGTTGAAAGTAATACTTTGTAAATGCATAAAGTTGTAGGCTATTTTCTACTTACACATAGAAGTAAGGTAAACATAGGGAATAGAGAATGGCTGCTTGAAATACAAAGAAAGGGGATGTTTTTGTTAGTGATTCAGATCAGAAATTTCAACAAAAAAAAAAGGACACATGGAGCATATAAGTACAAAACTATGATGTAATAATCCCTTATAGTGCGCAAAAAGGCATTTTAAGTAATTACATCTCTAAGCTTTTTAAAAACCAATGCAGAAAATATTTTTGCACTTACCTTTTCTGAATACCGACAATTTTAACGCTCATTATATGAAAATCTCTCAAAACGTCACTCACAAAAAAAAATCAATACTTCATTTTCGTCATCAACTTGGCGATACATCACTAAGTTGGCAATACAAAATTGCAAACCTAAAGCTTAGCAATATATCGTCAAACAGATGCCAATTTATCACATCACTTCAGTCTACACTAAAACTAACATCGTTTTACTCTAAAAAACCTGTAAAAGATCCCTTTTGGAACGTCCAAATGCAACCAATGAGAAGGTGCACAACTAGATCCACTCAAAATTCATTTGAGGAGTAAAATGGAAAATATGACCCAAAACTTGAGGGATTTTTTTTTTGCAAACACATTACTTTCTTCATTTTTGTACAAGGTAGTAAAAATGAATTCAAATGAAAAAGCAAAAGAGCGATTCTCGAAAAAATGTCCCGTGCGTAACGCTAAGTTTTTTATTTTATTCCAGTAAGTAATAAATAAATAGGGGATTAACTGTTATGCTTTGATAGTATATTAAAGCATGCATTATTCCCCAACAGCATTATTTTTTGAAAGCTTTGGTTAGCTGGAAAAAAAATTAAAAATTAGCATTACGCACGGGACATTTTTTCGAGAATCGCCCAAAAGCTTGGCTGACCAATGGATAAAAATCGACACTAGCACAGTTCCAGCACATAAGCAGCACAGAAAGTGCTTAGAGGATATTAGATATTCGCAAGCTAATTTGCATTTAAAAATAAAGAATTTTGCTTTTGGCTTTTATTGGTCCATTATTTGCTTACTTACAGTATTGGTATGATAATTTGATTTAAAAAACAAAAGGAAAGAAAAACAAGATTGAAATTGCAAAAACAAATATTATATTGGTGTTTTGCAAAAATATTGAAAATTTTCGAATTTACATACTAATACAATACGGCCTCATTTATCCAACCCTCATTGATCCAGATAAGAAGAGCAAATTTGTAAACACAATATCAAATTTATATTCGTTGAAATAATGATTTTAAAAAATGATAGTAAGACAACAACTGCAAATTGGCCAAACAACCACCTTTTATTTTGATCGTTAACCCAACAGCACTCCAGATAAACTTTTAATGATAAAGCGTTTGTGTGGTTATGCTTCATTTGAAAGCCACATTTTTTAAATAGAAGACACAAGACAGCCGATCAATTCTTTCTCAAGAAGTAGCATGAAGAACTATTTGTAGATTTTTCGATGTGTTGCAAACAAATACACGTAATTTGTTAGAAATAAAGGATTTGCTTTGCTTATAGCTCACATTCCCTGACTTATTTGGATGTTTAGATTTCTCAGATTGCTTTTGATCTCACTTAGTCCAGATACAGAGGTTGTACTTCCAAACATCCAAATTAAAAATTAATATGATATAGAAATGAAATAAAAGATTATTAATAGAAATTGACTGCATTACCTTACTCTCTACAATACTTTCATCCATCTCACAGGTTTGATAAATCTCATCAACTGCTCGATGCAAATTTTCAAATAAGAATGTCCAATAACGAGTTCTGAGATCTTTTTCTGGATTTCTACCAGCGGATGCTGATCTCAATCTATTTTTAGGCCTTGATAGGGTTGTCCTTCGTTTAGAGGTTTGTGGAAACTTAAAATCTTTCATCTTACTTGTATCACCCAGAGCAGGTTTAGGGGAAACAGACTGAGGACGGGGAGAAGTTGGAGGCTTCTTAGATGTTTTTACATCTAACAATAAAAAAAATATATTAATAAAATATGTGAAACATTTAGAATGTATTTATCACAACTTCAAACAATAAGACTCACTGTTACCATTAAAAAGAAAATATTAAAACGTAACCCCTTGAGTTATATTTACAATAGTTCTATCTGGTGCCTTAAAACATATTTACAGCTCAGTTGAACACAATCTCTATCCTAGGGTTTTTACTAGGTGCGCCCTGAACTAAAATTTTTGGGAGGGTGAAAATTCCCACTTTGCCAAATAAAACTCCAACTCTACCAAATGATAAAAAACAAGCATGCACAAGTATAACACATACATAACATCTAAAGAGAATAAACATCAGGTATGGTTAAAAAAGTTTTAAAAATTCAAAAAAAAAAAGAACAGAATAACAATACTCAAATAGTGCCTCCATATTTACCAAATTGTCAGCAAAATTTGCTAAATAAGAACAACTTTGGGAGATCAGTGGCTCTAGTGGTTACGAGCTACTGCTTTATTTTTCCATAAGAACGTAACTTTAAACAATATAAGCACTTAGTTTAAACACGTTCTGAGCCCTTTTTTAGAAACACTATACTTAGAAATTTGTAATTACATTTTCTGGTGCAGTTTTAGTCAAAATGTTCTTTTTTTTTGATAAATTTTATCAATAAACCATTATATTCAACAGATAAGCTATTTCCTTTAATATAATTAATTTTCATCATGCAATATCAAGTTGTATTAATTAGCATTCAGACAAATCCAGCATTAGTTACTTTAAATTTCCAAAACCACTTGATTGATATGAAAAGTTTAAAACCCATTGCTTCAAATTTTCTTGGCAAATGGATTTATCTTAGTGATCACCATTTTGAAGTACATTTTTTTTTTTCATATTTTTTAGTTTGGGAAAATGGAACTGTCCATATGTGTAACTTCCCAATACCTTCTGAAACTGACTGTATAGTATTCACCTTTTTGCATCCTTAAAGCATGCAAATCACAAAGTGGATATTCACCCCATATTTTTAATACAGTCAAAAATGATTCTCAATAAACTGTATTGCCCTGGGTAAGTAAAGGGCAGTAACAGCAATGCTTCTTTTGTTTTCTGCTTTTTTTTTTTTTTTTTTTTTTTGTATTTTGTCATTTATTGTAAGTTAGCTTTAATGTACAAGCTTGCTTATTTGGTTTCCACTGAAAAAAAAGGAATAATTCCAACATTTTTTAATTGTTAGTTAATGAATTAAAAACGTGTTTTTCACACATCTCGAAAACTTGTTTTTGCAGAGTAACATTTAGCTTCCCGAGGCAGAATAGTACAAACTAAACTGGTGTATAAGCAACCTATTTTAACAAACTGCTATTAAATTATAACATATTTTTATCAGAAAATATTATTTATAGAATGAAATAGAAAACACATATTATTTGCAGTAAGAAAATATCACCTTCAAATGTGCCATCAGAAATCCAATTGACAAGATTTCTAGCTTCCAATCCTTCTTTAGCAACCTTCTGTATAGTTTCATCTTGTGGAATCTGGCGAGATTTAAAATTAGTTTAAACTATATTTATCTGTGAAGTAAATAATTTTAAAAGAGCATTGTAGGGTCCATGAATGTACACTCAGGAATGTTGAAAATAGCACCCCAAGAAAAAAAATGGTACAATCGCGAAACTTTGCATATATGAAGAGACATGTGAATGTGCATTGACACCAATAAGATGTCAATCTTATTGGTGTCAATGCACATGACCATGGACCCACATTACCGGTGCAATCGAGAAAAAGGTGCTATATAAACCAGTGCATAATTTCAGATTTATAAATGTCATGATTACATCCCAATTATTGGAGAACCTTAATGAGTGAAAGATGCCAGGTAGGCGAGTTAGAAAATGTTTCTCCCAGTTAAGCGAGTTTGAGAGAGGTTTGATCATTGGCATGAAAATCGTGGGCTGGTCGACGAGTCGTGTTGCTGCCCAGGTGGATCGTTCAGAGTGTTTCATTAGAAACTGTTGGAGGCAGTGGACACGAAATGGTACTTAGGTGCGAAAAAACTGGTTCTGGAGCGATTAGGAAGATGACAAGGAGAGAGGATCGAAGGATGGTCCGGCAAGCGCTCGTGGATCCCACAGTGACTTATTCCACCATTCAAGCAGACGAAGTGGTAGCAGTTGCTCCCCGAACCATTTCTAGACGTCTAGTGGGAGTGAATCTGCAGTCCAAGCGTCCTTTTCATGTACTCCCTTTAACACCAAAACATAGGCAACTCCGTCTACAATGGTGGGGAGCCAGAGAGATGTGGGATGTCATTGACTGGCAAAAGCTGGTGTTCAGCGATGAATCCCGGTTTGTTTTGGGGTCAGATGATAACCGCGCACGGGTTGCATGACAAACTGCATGTAACAACAGTATAATGGTCTGGGGGGCCATAGCCTATGATAGCCGGTCCACTCTAGTTGTGGTACGTGGAACCATAATGGGTCAGTGTTATGCCAATTAAATTCTGCAACCACATGTAGGACTGTTCCTAAATGGTCTCTTAGGGGCAATTTTCCAGCAAGATAATCCTCAGTTGCATACAGCTAGAGTTGCTCAAGACTTCTTAGGTCCTTTTGAGACTCTTCCATGGCCTTCTCGCTTCCTGGACTTGTCCCCTATAGTGCATGTATGGAATCAGCTAAAACCTCAGATGCTGCCGTGCTACTCTGTGCAAGATTTAGAAGAGGTTGTTCAAAATTTGTGGGTCCATCTACCTCAGGATAACATCAGACTTTTAATTAGCTCAATGCCGGACAGTGTTGCAGCTTGTATTGCAGCAAAAGGGGGTCAAACACGCTATTGAAGTAGCACCCTGTATTTATCTCATTTCTTAGCCTGTAATTGTTTAATTGTCTAGACTTTGGGAAAAATCAAGTGTATCTCTCACCTATATTTATTCTGTACATTAAATTTCACTTCAATCCAATGTTTCCTTCTTAGGGCGCTATTTTCAATGTTCCTGAGTGTATATAATTATTGAAAATTTTAGATCATGATTTAATTCCAACTGTAAAATAATGTCCTTTTAAAGAAAATACTCAAAGTTCGAAAACTAAGATGATACAATGTTAACTTTTAAATAATCAACTTATATGGATATCAAAAGGGAGGATACGTTTTAAATTTAAAACTTGGCACATTAATCACAAAGTAATCTATATTAAAATGCATGTGAAATGGAGTAAAGATGCATCCTGAAAAATTGGAGCATGAGAACTTGAGCATTGCTCTTTTAAATGCACTATATAAACTTTTGTCTACCAATTTATGTATGAGGGCAAATCAAAAAGTCTTTGTGCCGATTTTTTTAAGCCAAAATACGGCTGTGAATACAAAGTGAACATATACATTCCCAGGAGTGACCCTTCCTTGAACCAGACCAGCCGTATCTGCCTTTTGCTCCGATGAGCGGAGTTGCTATCAGTCATTTAAGATGGCGGTTGTTCTTTAGACGTCCACAGCTTATGAGCAGCGAAATGTTATTTGTTTTGTATGGAGCAGCGGACAAAAGACCATAGCAATTCACAGGGAAATGCACCTGCAGTCCAGACCTTTCCCTTAGTGATTTTTACAATTTTAGTCTACTGAAGGGTTTCTAGCAGGACAAAAGCCAAGAACGTTCTCCAACAGTGATTCCACAGGCAGTCGGAAGAGTTCTACTCTAATTTAGTGCTGTGATGGAACAAATGTCTGAACTAGTTTGGTGACTATGTGGAAAAATAGTGTAAGTGACATAGTTTACTATGTATATTTGTCAATACCTGTATGTATCTTCGTTTGGCAAATAAAAAATAGGTGCAAAGACTTTTTGATTTGACCTCGTAAGTTCCCAGTAAAAAGAAAATTTTCACTTCTGATAGTAATTGTTTGATATATTTGCTTTGAAAATGAGAACATAAACCACCTCATTCTTAAATAAAAATCATTTTCAAAGGTGCTCATTAAAGTATAAAGATAAAGCAGACTCTTATCTAACCTTCTGAAAAATGTTCAGAATGTTTTTGTAAACATAAAATCTGGCACAATCACGATCCCAATTTTTATTCATTAGTTCAATTTTGAAGGTTTACCTATTTTATTGTTAACCCATTTTGTTAATTATTACTTTTATATGAGGATAGTAACATTACATTCATCATTCTTTTCAAATATTTGGTAACTTAACCTAAAGCGAGCTTGAATTTTCACGCTTCGTAACCAGTTCAGAACATGGCATTTCTCAATTTCCCGGCAATTCAGAAGTTGCTGTGCTTATTATATTAATTATCTACACTCGACGTTTGATTTTTCAAGCACTCACAATCTTTGTAATTATTCAATAGTAGAAAAAAAAAATTTCATTTAAATACAGTAATTTTTCAATCTTTTTTACAAACTGGAAGTGATGAAAATCTGTTTTTTTGTGAACTGGGCATAAGGTCAAAGTAGCCCTTTAGTGAGAATTCCAGTACCAGGGACAGGAAACATCAGGGAAGAAAATAAATCCTTTCATTCAAATTGTAATTTTGTCTTCATCCATTTTTGCTCTTATTTTTATAAAAAAAAATTAATGAAAATGGTCAATGGCCCTTGATTTTACTTTGTGTGTTTAAGACATTTCTTTACGTTTGGTGTAAAAACAAAAATATAATATTCAGTAGTATTGATAGAACTTTCCACTTAAAGATGTATACCATGTGTAGTACTTTTTGATATATTTCTATTTTGCAAAAACGTTTTCTGGGGTCCCAAAGAGTTCCTAAAATCAAGTGCCAAATGTTTATAAGACTTACCTCAATGCTTATAGATGCCATTTTGAACAGTACATTATTAAAAAGTTGCCCTTTGTGAAATGTTATGTAGATAATATTTTCCTGAAAAAAAAAATCATATTATTGTGAAAAGAATAAATTAAGCAAATTAAATATGAATTCTGATTCAATAAATATTCATTATTTATGACTAAGTTCCTTCAATATTAATTTAATACTGAAAAATAATATTTTTAATGTTGCTATATGAGAAAGATGAAATGAAATAATAAATCAAAAATTTTAATTAGTTCATGACAAGCTATATGATGACTACACACTATGACACTCATGATGTCATCATGACACACTATATAATGTAGCTTAACTGTAGTTAGATGCATAAGCACAAGAGAAAAATAACAAAACACATATGCACTCATGTGAAAATTCAGGTCTAGATAAATTGTAAAACTGTTTAAGAACTGAAATAATTTAATAGAAATTTTCTGAAAAAAAGAAAAAAACATTGTGTAGTTTCCAAGTCCTATATAGACGCAGCTTCTAAGTCTTATTATAGCAGCAGCTTCCAAGTCCTATATAGCAGCAGCTTCTAAGTCTTATATAGCCAAAGCTTCTAAGTCTTATATATGGGCATTTCCACGAAAAAGTGGACATGAGGGTAAAAATTTCAAAATTGTCCTTTTGCAATAAATAATATGTCAAACTAAGGTAGTGATGTGGATCGGGTAAATACCCAGCGGGTAGGTAAATATTTTTTGGGTATTTACCCGGGTATTTACCCAAGGCCTGGGTAAATACCCAAAAACTGGGTATTTTACAAAAAAATGCAAAAAGTTAATGGGAATTTTTTTTTGAAATCTTAATATGAAAAAATTATTAAAACTGATACATACATATGTATTATTACACAGTTTATAATATTTTTAATTGAAAGACTTGATGAAATTATGAAAGAAATATATCATGAACCAAAGAATCTTTCTTTTCCATGTCATAATTGGAGAAGTATAAGCAATTCAATGATGAACTCCAGGATTTCAAAATCACAATCTAGGTTAGTCATATCCAAAATGAAAAAACAAAAGGAAGCATGAGGGATGTTTGGACGAATAAACAGAGAAGTTATTAAGACTATGATGTTATTTATTTTATTGCTGTTTAAGTGATAACGTGGCAAATATAGAAACAGTTTTCACATTAATAAGCAAAAAAAAAGATCAAAATATTGCTTTTTGTTGCCTTGCTCATTTGCATTCGCTCCCCGGTACTTCATGATGAAAATTTATTCAAACTATTTTTAATACACCCAATTAGTGATGTAGGGTGGGAAGATAAAAATTTTTTTCGGTATTTATCCGAAGGCAGGGTAAATCCCCTAGAAATTGCGCATTTTGCAAAAAAAAGTTAGGTGGTATATCAAAAGGTGTTTTTTTTAACATAAATAAAAAAAAAGGAATGATTAAAAATATAAAAATTTATGTATTATAATTTTTTAATTAAAGGCTTAGTTAAATCTAAGGCTTAATGAAAAAATGATATGCAGAATACGCCTGAACACTTGAACTAGGTTTAAAGGAAATTTCTGTAAAAGATTTAGGCAAATAAATAGTAATAATAAATTGAGCAACATTTTGATGTCATGCAGGGACAAATTACTGGGTTATAAAAAACTAGGACCTTAGTTTTTTTTTTTTTTTTTTGTAACCAGTTAAGCTTTTTACTTTTTGTAGAATGGCTTTTTTATATCTGAAATTTGGCTATCAACATTGATTGGACATATCCAACACATTTAATGTGAATATCATATTTGATTGCTAAGTTGTACCACACAATAATTCTTTAAATATGTGATCAAAATACAATTTTTGGGCAAAAATTTATTGTTTTGTATATGGTTGGTTACTTATATACATATTGGAATACATATAGAAAACTATTTTAGTTGAATATAAATTTTTTAAATAAATACCCGGGTAAATACCCAAAATGGGTATATACCCTGGGTATTTACCCCTAAAAATAAATACCCGGGAATTTTACATCACTAAACTAAGGTAATAATATGAGGATTATGAAACTATAAAGAATATTTTCATTATAATTACTGTTTTTCATTTTTTGGGGCTTAAAGTTAGTGCAACATAAAAAACTTTCAGTTTGAAAAAATAGGGTATTTTCATTCTCTCTGAAACAATACTTCAAACAGTAACATTTTTATTTTGTGTACTTTTATTGTCATTTCTGACCTTTGACTATCTTTTAAAGTACTTTATATTTGCTAAAAATACATTAAAGAACATTTGTAATACAAATATACTTATAAGGTCTGTCTATCACACCCGTCACAGAAAAGACGCTTAATATAGCATAGCAAATGCAGTATTCCATGAAAAAGCATGAAATTTCATAAAAGTCTAATTATTGTGCATCTGATTAAGTATGACACAAAAAAAATTTGCTTAAAAAAAATTAATATGAAAATTTTGGCGTGACGGGTGTGACAACACTTTCTAAATTTCAAAATAATTCCTAAATTTAATAGAACAGTTTACATACTTCTTTTTCACAAAAAATTAAAAGATTAAAAAATAGTAATAAATCCTGAAATTCAAAACATTTGAATTTGGCAAGAATTGTAATTATTTAGTATTTCATTTTTTTTTCATTCTTCATAAATTTTCTGATAAATACAAATTATAAGATTAATTTTAAATAGACATAACTGTGCCCTAGAATTAAATGTGGTTTACATTTTTAAATTGTAACTTTATCTCATATAACTCTATCTCTTTGTGAGAGTTCTTTTGTGATTCTGATGGTGAAGAGATCAAAGTTTCTTTCCTACAACAGAAGCTGTTTTTCTTCAATATTACATCTTTTTACGTCACAGCTCATCAAATACTACAGTCAAAGGCAATGTTGTCATCAAGATGGGACAAATCTATTGCAATAGAAGGCATAAAATCGTTTCACCACTTTCAGGTGTGCGATTCTACAAATCTTTTAATTGGAAAGACTGCTAAGTCTACATTGAAAAAAGTAGCTGTCACTTCGACTCAAACAGTAGATCTTCCTCCTAGCAGAATCCTACAACCACCTGAACTTACAATTGGTGATTTTGTTTTGGTTTCACTTACCACTACAGGCAGCAGTACGAAGCACTGCATAAATAAATTTTATTATGCTACTGTTTTGGACATTGACATCACGAAAGAAGAAGTCAGTTTAAAATATATGGAGGCTAGTGGACCCCATTGGATTTGGCCAGAAAAAGAAGATATTTCATCTGAAAAAATATCGGTAATTATTAAAAAAGTTGCTCCACCAGCCCTTGTAACAAGTAGAGGCCATTATAAGTTCTAAAACAATGGTACATATACGTATAGGATTTAATTTCTTATAAAATGTAAGTATATATTAACTATTGCCAAGCTCACAATTTGTATGTACTTTTCTGTTTGTCTGTACTCTTCTTTAAAAAGTTGCTCCACAAGCCCTTGTAACAAGTACAGGCTACTGAAAGTTCTAAAACAGCTGTATGTATGTTTATATAGGTGTTATTTCCAATAAAATGTAAGTATATGTTAAGTATTGTCCAGTTTAATAGTTGTACTGATCACTGTTCTTCAAAAATTTGCTTCTCAAATTCACAACTTGGCACACTGTCACACCTGTCACAAATTCTGTCACACCCGTCATGCCAGAAAAAAAATTCCTATGAGGTAAAAAAATTTAATTGTGCTATAAAACTTGTGTTTTAAGTTTCATCTGAATCTCATTCAAAAGAAAAAAAAATGCTACAGAAATGAAACATTAAAAAATTCACAGGAAATTGCACAAATGCAAAGGTAAGTGAAAACTCATGTCTCGAAAACGTCACACCCATCACAAAATTTAAAATATTTTTTTAAAAAATTGAAAACTTCCACAGTTTCATTTTAGCTTAATTATTTAAGCAAATGCATAGGTTAACATCATTTAAAACTTTGTTGGTGTTTACTAAGTTATTAACTGGGTAAAACTCAGATACAACTCTCAAAAATAGCATCTCAACGTCACACCCGTCACAATGGAATTGCCCATAGCCAAAGCTTCTAAGTCTTACATAAATAGAGTCAAATAGTAAAACATAAAGTCAGTGGAGTGCCACTATACAACTCTAGCATGTTTTTTTTCTTCAATTTTATTATTTTTTCTTTTTGCGTATTAACCGAAGGAACCACGAAATTGCCAAGCAACAAATATCTCTAAATGAAGAGATTCATTTGAAAAATATCAAAACAGTGCTTAAATTTAAAAAAATTTTCTGAGAACGGTGTTAGCTTGTTCGTCTATACCAGTGCTCCTTAACCTTTGGGCCGCGCCCCTTAGACTGTACTGAAAAAACTGCAAGCAATGATTTAATCATAATGTTGTAAGATTCTGGGCTGTTGTGCCATGGTCCGAGTGTTGTTACTCCATTCGGACACATCTGCAGCGGCCATCTTCAGTGCTAGCATGGTTGAAGCTTCCAAAGAAGCAACTTCCTAGCAATTGATGCAGATATCGAAGTCTTGTTACTATTTATGTGGGAAGAGCTAGGGCTTCCTTCGTTCTGGGCAGGATTGGCTGATGAATTGTTTGTCCTTGTTTCTGGTTCACTGAAACTTGGGTTTTTGAGTCATTCCATGTCAAGTGACCTAGAGGTCCCCACTCGACCATCTCCGTTTTGGATGAAATTTTATACAGGCATAGAGATGCCTTTGAAATTAATCTATGCAAATTTTCAGCTTCCTAGATCCAAATCCCGAGGATCTAGGATCTCCAAAAAATGTGATCCGAGTTAGCGGATTAGCTTTTTGTGCCAAATTGCCAAGTTTACAGGAAATTTTATTACACTGGAAGCCTGAAATTTTAGGCGCATGTTGTCATAAAATCTGAACAAAAATAATTCAAAAGCTCGTACTGCATGATTCCATTGTAAAAATGCTTGTTTTTAATGGGTTACAGTTACGGAGCATAAATATATATTTTCTCAAAAATATTGTGATTCAAAGTGGCTATCAAAACCATTCAAGTAAAAAATAGCCTATTTTCAAAGCGCTACAGCTCAAGTTTGTCACCTCCCATCTTCTTTTCGTTTATACCATTAGAAAGAGCACATTTATTTTCCTTTCAAAATAAGTTTATTCTTTGGTGATGTTATTTCGAATAAGGATAAAAAAACGAATTGCCATGTTCAATCTCAGATTGCAGGACATTTCATAACACTGGAACCCTGAAATTTTAGGAGCTTAAAGTACTTTTGGTTTTCAATACATTCTAATATTTTTGTGAATTTGAGTTCATTAACTTTTGTGTAGTACATATGCAAAGTCTTGACAAAACGCAGCAGCGAAACTTTTCCTGGATTTTAGAATGTCATAAATTCTGAACAAAAATGATTCAAATGCTCGAACTTTGTAGTTCTATTGTGGATATGCATGTTTTTAATGGGTTATAGTTGCAGAGCATATATATTAATTTCTAAAAGATACTGGCATCCAAAGTGGCTATAAAAATAGTTCACATGAAGAATAGCCTGTTTTGAATGCCCTGTAGCTCAAGTTTGTCACCTTGCATCTTCTTTTCGTTGGTACCATGAGAAAGAACATATTTCTTCCCATAAAAACTGCTTTTCTTTTCGATAGTGTTCTTTCAGATAAGCGGGAAAAATGAGCCTGAAATACTATTTGTCGATAGCGAGAAAATCTCGTTCTACAATAAATAAAGAATGGTGAATGCCCTGACAACCGACTTATAGGGATTTTGCAACTGTTATAAGCCAGAAATAGTTTTTTATTAATTATTTAAAAAGATCTTTTGCAAATTATATATGTTAGAATCAGAAAAGTATTTTGTTCAGGAAACAAATTGATACCCCAGACAGAACAAAATAATTTTCTTTTTTTTTTATCATATTTCATTTGCAAAGTATATTTTTAAATGATTAATGAAAAACTATTTCTGACTTATAAGAGTTGCATAATATCTATAAGTCAATTGTCACAGCATTCACCATTGTTTCTTTATCGTAGAAAGAGATTTTCTCGCTAACGACAAATAGTATTTCAGGCTTATTTTTTCTTGCTTATCTAAAAAAACACCATCAAAAGAAAAACTATTTTTATAGGAAAAAATATGTTCTTTCTCATGGTACCAACGAAAAGAACATATAAAGTGACAAACTTGAGCTACAGGGCATTAAAAACAGGCTATTCTTCATGTGAACAATTTTGATAGCCACTTTTTATGCTGATATCTTTCAGAAAATCAATATTTACGCTCTGCAACTATAACCCATTAAAAACATGCATATTGACAGTAGAATTACAAAGTTCGAGCATTTAAATCATTTTGTTTAAAATTTATGACAAATTTAAAATCCAGGGAAAAGTTTCGCTGCTGCGTTTTGTCAAGACTTTGCATATGTGCTAAACAAAAGTTAATGAACTCAAATTCACAAAAATACTAGAACGTCTTGATAACCAAAAGTACTTTAAGCTCCTAAAATTTCAGACTTCCAGTGTTATAAAAGGTCCCGTAATTTGAGATTAAACATGGCAATTCGTTACGACAGACATCTTTTCAAGCTTGTTTAATTTAACATTATTCGAAAGAACACCATCAAAGAAAAAACTTATTTTGAAAGAAAAAAAATGTGTTCCTTCTAATGGTATAAATGAAAAGAAGATGCGAGGTTACAAACTTGAACTATAGCGCTTTGAAAATAGGCTATTTTTTACCTGAACGGTTTTGATAGCCACTTTGAATCACAATATCTTGTAGAAAATAATTATTTAAGCTCTGCAACTGTAACCCATTAAAAACAAGCATATTTACAATGGAATCACGCCGCACGAGCTTTTGAATTATATTTGTTCAGATTTTATGACAACCTAAAATCATGAAAAAATTTTCCCATCATGCTTTTTTACAAGTTCACGCGCATGCTACACAAAATCTAACAAGCTCAAACTCACAGAAACACTTGAATATATTAACGGTCTAACATATACTTTAAGCACCTAAAATTTTAGGCTTCCAGTGACATAAAATTTTCTGTAAACTTGGTGTAAACTTGGCAATTTGGCACAAAAAGTTAATTTGCCATCATGGATAACATTTTTCGGAGATCCTAGATCCTCAGGATTTGGATCTAGGAAGCTGAAAAGTGGCATAGGTTAGTTTCAAAGGCACATCTCTACGCCTCATAAAATTTCATCCAAATCGGAGATGGTCGAGTGCGGATAATTTGAAAAATTAGATCAGTTGAAGTGGAATGACTCTCTTTTCATTCTGGTTGGAGATTGGCTGCTGGGGGTCCCTCGCTGTTTCTGGTTGGCTAGAAGTTTTTCTCGGGATAACCCGTCTAGGAGTAGCATGCCTAATGTGACCAGACGTCCCGCTTTTTGTCTTACTGTCCTGCCAAAGTGTCCCGCTTTGTCGAAAAAGTCCCGCTTTTTTGTTTAAATTCCGTCACACAAGAAATATAACATACAATCTAGATTTTTTAAATGCCTTTTCGATTTTTTGCTGTCAGTAAACGTAAGAACGCCACGTAAAATGTTATTCTTTAATGTTTAATATTCTGAACTACCTCCACCATGATTTGGATTGAAGAGGAGGAGCTGTTCTTTATTACATTTGAGTTATTTCTTGGCATTTTTCTGTTACGTAAAATATTAAAGCTGTGGAAAAAAAACTACTCTACCCCCCCCCCCCCTCCCGTCATGTGTCCTGATTTTTAGCTTGAAAAATCTGGTCACATTAAGCATGCCAGAGTTTGTTGATCTTGATTCCTTCTTCCTTTCCGTTAAAATTGTGGGTATGTTTGAAAATTTCGATTGTTTCTCTGCTTAATCTCGAGTAATAGTGGGAAGTCCTTGAAAGTATTTTGGTTTCTTTGAATTTAATGTCATGGGTGCCATAGTGTATTCCGCGACTGCTGTTTTCTCAGTGTGGCCCAGGCAGCAATTTCTTTGATGTTCTTTTATTCTTGTATTAACGCTTCTCTTTGTTGTTCCAATGTAGGCCAATCTGCAGGAACATGGGATCTTGTAAACTCCTGCCGCCGACAAAGGGTCTCTTGCATCTTTCACTGATTGTAGTAAGTCACTGAATCGATGGGTAGACAGAGTTGGTAAAAAAAACGTTTTTTTTTTGGTTTAAACCAGGTTTATTTGGTTTAAATACTATTTGTCAGAAAAATAATTTTATTTTACGTAAATCATGAAGATTTTATCAATTAATTGTTAAGAAATGTTTAATATTAATATTTTTACTTAATTTCTTTGCAATTAATTAAATAATTAAGAATAAAATCTTGTAATTTCATTTGCTCATATATAGAGATTTCTATAGGAGAATATCGTTTGGAAATCTTTAAGTATTTTTAAAAAATACATAAATGGGCCTTGGTATAAATAATCAAAGAAATAATTTAATGTGATAGTTCAGACATTATTAATTACAAATAACCAATAATAAATTCTTGTAAATTAATTTCCTCAATCATAGTTATCTACGATATATAAAAAATTAAAATCACGCATTCTTAAACGTGGAAAGTATTTTGCAGTATCTACAAATGAATCATAAGTCTAATGTAAATTACAGAACTTTAAAAGTCAAAGGATCAATGCTTATTTTGTTTAAAGATTTAAAAAAAATTACAAATAATGTAATTTATTCACCTAATGTATCAGTGATAATATTATAGAAACAAGACAAGTAGGTTTTAAGAAAATCATTATTTTTTCCATTAGACATTTCTCCTGGTTAATGCAATTTTAAGAATACAATTTTTTTATCAAAAAAAAAAAAAAATAAATAAATAAATAAATAAACAAATAAAAGCCTCAATATGAAAAACTCTTTTAACATATATTAGTAATGAAGGCGGTCATAAAAATTAATGCTTGTTGATTCTTCCACCATTCATACATGAGACTTCTTTTTATTACATTGGAATGAAAAAAAAATTTTTTTTTAAGGTGAAAATTTAGCATTATATTTTTTTTATAAGGGAACTGAGTTACATGAATAGTTTCTGTTTCCATAATTTTATATATTTTCTTTTTTTGCTCTGACTGCATCGTCTATCAGGGATGCAAAAAGTGTGCAAGTATAAGCACAATTTTATACCTACTCTAAGTGTTCTTGGACTTCTTTAGTTTTTTTTTTAATCCTTTCTCATATTTAAATATTCTAGCTTTAAACTTCATATACACTATGCATCGCTTCAATGGTACATAATTTATCTCGGTAAATCTCAAAGATTTACTACTACTAAGGTCTTAATCAATCCTAAGTAATCAAGCAAATTATGGAGTAAATATTAAGTTTTGGTTCAAATATGCTTTTTGGACTATTTTGAAAAGCAAAAGAATGAAAAATAATGATAATCTTTACGAATAAAAAAGTTGAAAGTCTCTCTCTCTCTATCTGGATCTCTGTGAAGCGCACAGCGCCAAGACCGCACAGCCGATTTTCATGAAATTTGTCACAAAGCTAGTTTGTAGCATGGAGGTGTGCACCTCAAAGTGATTTTTCAAAAATTTGCTTTTGTTCTTTTTCTATTCCAATTTTAAGAAAATTTTACCCAGCAAATTATCACAATGAGGAAAAGTAAATTACGAAATTAACATAACGTGGAACCGTAACATTGGCAAACAAGTGAACATAGTAAATTGGCGAGAAATTTGTCATCCATTATTTGTAAATATACAGGCGAACCAAATGACCTTTTAATTTTTAACTACAGGCAAAGTTGTGCGGGTACCACTAGTTGAATAAATAAAAAAAGAGCTATTTGGATTTTTTTTCCATGTAATTTTAGAAAAACTTAGTTGGTCTACCTTGTGTATTTATGTATCTAATAGAAAAGTTGCATTGATTTAAAAAAAAATAATTTAAAAAAAAAGAAAAACTATTCAGCAAACTCGCATTACCTTAAAAAATATGTTTCTAAATTTATTAAATCGTTAATTAATCTATAAAGCTTTGCTAGTTTCTTTGCATCAATTAGATTTTACTCTTTGCAATAATAAGTAATATTTATGAAAATATTTGAGAGAAAACAATGAAGTTTTTCAAAAAAAAAAAAAAACATTTTTGAAAAAAATCACATAATTTGAAAAAAAAAACACACTTAGTTTAAACCAAACAACCCAGGGGTAGGCTTGAAAACAGCCTTGATGTTGTGTTTGCGCAGCAGTCTTCCAATTCTGTCGGTGACATCCTCAACGTAGGGGAGGTAGACTAGATTTGATTGGTTCTTCTTCAGGTGGTTGTCTTTCCACTTTGGGGAAGAAAGCTCTTTTAATTTCTTACTTCGAAAAGCTGTTGGCTTGGAAGACATTTCTGAAGTGGGAAAGTTTCTTCTCAATAGCAGTTTTTTCGCAGATTATGTTGGCCCTGACAAATAAAGTTTTCAGGACAACCCTCTTCTGTCACGGATGGTGATTAGATTCCTTGTGAAGATAGCGATTTGTGCAGATAGCGTGTAGGCTTACAATAAATACAATGGCTAGGGTTCCGTCAACTCTACGACTGACCATGACGTCCAGGAAAGAATCACAGCCCGGAATCTTATGACATTATTGAAACCGCCTGTGAAAGCCTTCATGCTTACAATGATTTATTCAATTTTGTGGTTACTTGTGAATATTAAAAAATAATGTCAGCCTTCTTACTCATGTTGTGAAAGTATCTCATCGTGAACGGCAACCTCACCTGATCCTTGATTACGCCAATAAATTTTTATTTCTTCCTTTGTTTTTTGAACTTCAAATACTCTAGTAATAATATGTTTTGAAAAAAGTTTTGTGAGGTAATGTAAAATTTTGTGCATGAAATTACACACGGGTTTTTACTTATTAACTAGTTTTAGATATCCTAATCAACTCCAGACTCCCTTTGTATTAACCACATATAGAGGGGGGGGGGCATGACCTCATTTCAGTGTTTGTAGGAAGGGGCAGTGCCTAAAAGATTGAGAATCACTGGTCTGTACTATCTAGGTCTGATTATACTGCAGAGAAAAAAAACAGAGTGTTAGTTTTCTCCCTTCCCTACTTGAAGGGCCTCTGCATTACAAGTAAATGTTTCTAAATAGCTAGATTCAGACTGACAACTTTAGAAATCGTGCAAAATAAAGAGTGGAAAAAGAAAAAAGAAGAAAGAAAAGAACCAAACATATCCCAATATACATCGAGACAAATTGTGAGATTTATGCTAGGTTTGATAATTCTTTGAGTCACAGAAAAAATGTTTGGTCTGCGACCATGGGCAGGCATTTTAAAGCAAACATTTTAGATTTGATTTTATCATCCACATAAGAAAAGACTTCTTGAAGCTTTCAGTGCTTTTTAAAGCCAGAATTATCAAAACAAATATTATGCCTAACAAATGACCTCCAGGAAACCCCTCTATTGCAAAACCGTAAATACATAAACAAAAAAAGTTTTATCAATACTTTGAATGTACTTAATGTGCAATATGATGAGTGTCCAAACATGCCACACCCATTAGGGTAAAAGTGACTACACATCACAAGATTTTAAAACTTTATTTGAATCTTACCTTAAAGGCATCATGTGAGAATTCTTTTATAAAAAGAAAATTAGTTAAAAGCGCTTACAAAAATAGAAGAAAAATTCATACTTATATATTTAATAACCATCATCGCAAGGTGGTTTATCTCTTGGTCAGTAGTTTAATTACTTTAAAAAAAAAATGCGTGAAGCTTCTCAACAGATATGAACATATTCAGCTGTAAACTACTTCAATAACTTTCGCATTATATTAGTTAATCAAACGCACTAAAAAAAAATCTTTATATCGACAACTACGTTTTACAATTTGCATAGTTTATATAAAATAAAACAAAAACATACGCTGATATCAATAAATTTTTCTCTTAACAACAGACAATCAAACAATTTAAACCCTTAATAATTAGTTTTAAATATGAAATACATGATTAAAAACGCAGCTTGAAATAACAATAACAGATATTGATGACAAACGAATAAAATTATAATCAAGATACATAAAAGAAGAATACACAGCATTTGCATTCAAAAACACAGGCATGTTCATTTTTAAGACACTTAAACAAAATTAAAGCATTCATACCAATTTTTATGGCATTTTTAATTCGATATTTTCCTTTTTCACGGTTCGAAAACAAAAATAGCAGAAACAGAAATTTAGCATTGCCAACTTTAGCATTATATTTTTTTAGACGCATATTTCACTGTACTCTTGTCCAAGACGCAAAACTTTCGACCTCAATATATACCTCTGGGAGAGTTTGAGTGAAAATTATATTTTATTGAAACTAGAACAATAATTAAACTAAAGGGAAAACATCTTTGCTTGATTATTTTTACTTCAACTAGACGCGATGGAGCTTTTTCACATCTAGCTTGCTAACGGTAACTGCATAATTTGTCACGAGCAATAGTAAACATGGCGTTTAAAGGGAGCAAACATTTTCTGTCAATTATTTTTTTAACTGGTAAATATGCTATTTATGATTTACCTATATTCATTCTATGGATTCATTTGCGTTAGCAAGATCTTTTTTTTTTTCAAACTAAAATTTCAAAGCCCCAGGAAGTTCTTTCCCTTTTTCTTCTTTCTGCAGAAAAGTTGTACTAACATGATTTTAACTTCATTGATTTTCTGTACATTTGGTAACTTTTATTTTCATTCATTTGGATAAAACTACTTTTTTTTCTTTTTGTTAAGAGACTTTCCCTAATTCTAATGCAGTTTTTTGTTCTATTAATCTTTATAATCGTAACATTTCCATGAGAAAGATTTCTATTACTGAGATTCTTTGCATTTTTTTTTCAGTTTCCAGTTATTCAGTTATCGACACACACTTTACAGAGGTTGATCCAGACCTCAATTCGGTTCGCTTTGCGGCCTTTTCAGAAAGTTCCGCAGCGTCAAAGCGGCCCCTTCACAAGATTTTACATCGTCAAAGTGGCCCATTTACAAACATTTGCATCATAAAAGTGGCCTTTCAACCTTGAAAACTCGTTTTACACCACTGCAGAATTTACTGATATTTCGCTCGTTTATTTTACTTTAGCGACCAAATGCTTCGAAATTAATATATATATATACAAATTGCAGGGTGTCCTTTCCCCTGTTCATGTCATGAGATATCGTGCATTTAAATTCTAATCGAATTTGGTAATGAATAGTCAGGATTTTCAGCAAAAAATGCTCAAAAATCATAGAAATTGACAATTGGTCATGGATTTTATGGATTTTGAGTTTTAAAGCATACATTACAAAATTTGTAAGGTATAGGTTTTAATATAATGGGTCATTATTCCATGTCAAGTGTGTGTGTGTGTGATCCAATATTTGAGAAATGTTTTCCCTCACCTTTTTGTATTTCTTTGAAATTTGGTTCATCGATTGTACCGTTCAAAGTAATTAAAAGTCCAAGTTTTTAGATTTTTATCTCTTTTATTATTTTATTTATGAGACTTTGATTTTTAGAAAAATTCTCTTTTTTTCATGAATGCTTGATCATAAAATCAACAATAACTCAGCACCAAATATAGATAGAAGGATTTCTTAAAAAGCATTTCAAAGTACATTAGTTGCTGTTAAAACTAATATGCAACATGACTAATTTTATATTAAAAAAAAAAATTTAATGAAATTAAAATTTAAATTTCTCAGTAAACATATTTAATTTTCAAAAAAAATTCTCAAAAAATTTTGTGTATTTATCTTTGTTTGATGTAAAATATATCTGGGCTTTCGATTATGAAGGTTATAAATTGCTATCTTTCGTGCAAGCACAGTGAAAAATTAATTGCTTTAAACATTAATATTTCATTAAATTTTCAATATTTTAACTTCAAATTTAGTAATGTTTCTCTAACATGCTGTCGAATATTCTGAAAGTTTAGTAAGGTTTGACAGAAAATTCTGTGTGATATGAACCGAAAACCTTTTTAAAAAATTTGCATTTTTGAAAGAAATGCTTGTATCTCTGTGGGTATAAGAGATACTATTACGAAAATATAAAAATGAATTTTTGATAGATTTTTAACTTATTTCTGAAATTTATCAAGCCACTTTTCGTAAGTTTAAAGAAACTGGTCAGAGTGCGGAGAGGCTCCAGTATGGTAAGGCAAGGCGAAATTTTAAGTATTTGGTACGGATTCAGAAAAGGGAATTGGAGCAAAGGCTGGCAGATGACATTGATGGGAACCCTAAGAGGTTTTTTGCTTACGCTAATTCTGGGAAAGCTCGAAACAGTCAAATTGGGCCTTTGGTTGATGAGTATGGAAATTTAATCCAAAACGATAGGGATATTGCATATGTTCTTAATAACTTTTTTTCCAGTGTGTTTAACGATAACTGTATCTCAACAGTTGACACTAACAAGACACAAGCTATTATACAGCTTGAGGGTTTTGTATTTTCCAGGGAGGAGGTCTTATTTCATTCGAAAAAGATTAGAGCAACTAAAGCTCCGGGACCAGATAATATTTATCCAAAAATTTTAGTTGAATGTGCAGATGAATTAGTGGATGTTATTTTGATTATTTTCAATGCTTCTTATAACTCGGGGATGGTGCCAGAGGACTGGAAGCTGGCTAACATAACGCCACTCTTCAAGAAGGGGTCTAAAGGTATTGCTGGGAATTATAGACCTGTAAGTTTGACTTCGGTGATTTGTAAGATTTTCGAAACTTTGATCAAAATTAAGATCATGAAGTTCTTAGAGACTAATAGTCTGTTGACTAGTTTGCAGTATGGTTTCAGGAAAGGTAAATCCTGTACTACTAATTTATTGCATTTCTACGACAAGGTTACCTCAGCTTTAGATAACAAAAAATGTGTTGATGTTGTTTATATTGATTTTCAAAAAGCTTTTGACAAGGTACCGCATGTTGCTCTTCTCAGCAAGTTAGCTGACATAGGAATAGGAGGAAAAACTTTACTTTGGGTTAGAAATTGGCTCACTGGTAGGAAGCAAAGAGTAGTTGTGAGAGGAAATCATTCTAATTGGAGTGATGTTTTAAGTGGGGTTCCTCAGGGATCAGTTTTAGGGCCTCTTTTGTTTATTATATTTATGAATGACATCAATGAAAATATTTCTGGAAGCATGAATTGTTTTGCTGATGATGTAAAAGTTATGGGGATTGTCGAAAATGAAGAACAAGTAAATCAGCTTCAAGAGGATTTAAATCATATTACGAAGTGGGCAGATAAATGGGGTATGGCAGTTAATGTAGGGAAATGTCAAGTGCTACACTTAGGTCATGGAAATAAGCGTATGAGATATCATTTACAGGGTTCAGTCATAAATCAGGCAAAAAATGTTATGGATCTGGGTATCTTAATAAATCAGGACTTCAAGTTTAGTCAACAGTGCAGTATTGCTAGTAACAAAGCCAACAGAATGCTTGGGTTTATCAATAGATCTATTTCAAACAAATCTAAGAAAGTTCTTCTGCCTTTATATAGGAGTTTAGTAAGACCTCATTTGGAGTACGCTGTTCAGTTTTGGTCGCCTTATCTGAAGAAAGATATTTTTGTATTGGAAAGGGTTCAAAGAAGGGTAACTAAATTAGTAAGGGGACTCTCAGATTTAGATTATGATACCAGACTTAATAGGCTTAACATGTATAGCCTGGAGCAAAGGAGAGTCAGAGGGGACATGATTCAGTTATTTAAATTTATCAAAATGAAAGATGTAAATGGATTAAATTTTTGTGGGGAAAGCAGGACAAGGGGTCATTGTTTTAAGCTATTTAAATCTCAGGCTAACTTGGAAATCAGGAAAAACTACTACTTTAGCAGGGTCGTGGGCACTTGGAATAGCTTACCGGAAGAGACGGTAATGAGCAAGGGGGTGGATAGCTTTAAGAGGGCCATTGATCTTCATTGGGGTCTAATTAATTGACTAGGACCAGCCTAGCTGGGCCCAGAGCCTGTTGCTGGTCGTCACATTTGTATTTGTATTTGTATTGTATTTGTATATTTAGAATGAAAAATGATCGAAAACCTTTTTTTTTTTGTTTCCTCACTTTGTTGCTGGTCATCCAAATGAATAGCAGATTTAATTGTTATTGGAAAATGACAGCTAGAGTATACTTTTTATGCGAAAAATTTTGCAAAGCAATTGGTCTTTTATTTCTCGAGAAATCCATAAAAATGTGAATTTTTGAAAGTGTCCCAATACTTTTGGTCATATTGAGTGTACATTAAAAGAAGCTTTCAATCAAACAAATTTTACTCTTTTGAGCATAACCTTCCATGTTGTTAAGCTCCCCCCACCCTCACCTTACCGTCCCACTTTCCAAAAAAAAAAAAAAGCTGCAAGTGAGTGTGGTTCCATTTGTCTATTAAAGCTTTCCCTACTTTTAGTTTTTATGACTCCCCCCTCCTTTTATAAGCCTTAGTCACTGCAGATGTTTGGTTGCATCACAGTTTGTTATATATTCACCTCTTATGTACCAGCTTTTTTTTTTTTTAAATTTTGAAAACCTTTTTGAAAAAAATGTGGAGGAGGGGGAAGGGCTTACCAATCTACAAGTTCATGCCAACTCATTTCAAGCATAGTCATGTTTACTTACAACTCACTAAATCATTATCAGAAAGAGAACCCCAATTTGACTAATTAGAATTTGAAAAATATCATTATTTCAAGTCAAATTGTATTCAAAAATTCATTAAGATATGGTCCCATTGAGATCCCAACTTGAAATTTTGCACAAAAAAAGATAAAATACATAAACCTTTTTGAGATTTTTTTTAAAAATCATTATACATTTTTTGAGAATGTTAAATTCAGAATTTAAATTTCATTCTTTTTAATTAAAATTTTTATAAAATTAGTCATGTTGCATATCAGTTTAAACAGCAACTAATGTACTTTGAAATGCTTTTTACAAAATCTTTCAATCTATATTTGGTGCTGAGTTATCATCCATTTTATGTTCAAGCATCCTTGAAATTAAGAGAATTTTTCTAAAAATCAAAATATCATAAATAAAAAAATAAACGAGATAAAGATATGAAAACTTGGGTTTTTGATTACCTCAAAGGGTACCATCGATGAGCCAAATAGCATCGATGAGCAAAGTTTTACCTATAAACTAAACTAGCTATAGTTTAGGGCTCCCACTTTCTTGAAAACCCTCAACTCCCGAAAATATATCGAATTCAGCTCCTTGCCATATCCTGCAGCAAAAATGTAAAAATCATCATGGTTCTCACGTTTCTGTAACATATTACTGAATATTGTTAATATATTTAGTCCGAAAAAAAATTACACTACTTCTATTCCTTTTCGTTTTCTGCGCTACTTGTAATTGAAAAAAAAAGTGTAAAGGGAAATCTAGTTTTTTTCTTTTAAAATAGTTGCTCATACTGTACAATCTAGTGCTAAATTTCAGAGACTAGAAAGAGCAAATAAAGTGCCTCAAATAATCTTAATTGTTCTCGGGTCCTTGAAAGGAATTATATCCGTCTTTGAAATTCTTGAGAAAAATGTGCATCAATTTTATTTCTTATCAAGTGTATAAATTATGAATTCTCCAAACAAAGGCGTACATATAGGGCGGCAAGGGTGGGCTATAGCCCTCCCTTTGAGATGAGAACTTCCTTGCTTTTAGTGCTTTTTTCTTTGCAAAAATGTAAAGAAATTTCTTTTCTATCCATCAAGGAATAAATTATTAAAAATGTCAAATTTTACTATCTCTAATTTGTACTGAGATCAGTTCCTATGGGGAAAATGTTCTGCTAAACCATTGGGAAAATTTCTGAGCCCCCTTAGAATTTTGCCATATGGGCGCCTATTTTTCCAAATGGGCAGCATGTTACTCTCTAGTTCAGGGTCGTATGCAACAGTGTGGTTTATACGATTTAAACTTTCTCCGAAATTTTTCATCTAAAGAAATGCTTTCCATTATTTATTTATTTTTTGTGACAAAAATAATATTGTTGTTATTATTATTTCAATTTTATTTGTGAAATGAAATTAGTATGACTGAAAAATTTTACAAACTCATTGTGTGTTCGAATTGGTAGTTATTGAGAAATTCCTTAATTATGTAACAATATGGCGTTTTGTAAGAACACTCCCTCCTTCCATTTAGATAATCTATTGTAACAAAAATCAATAGAGAATACACATGAAACCAAACTTGATAGACCATATAAATGTTTCAAAGAATGTGTTTGGTAAAACCCCCTCCAATAAAAAATTCTACTTGAGGTCCTGCTCTAGTTACCTGTTTTTGAAATCTGTACACAATTTATTCTTTTAAAGCATTTTTTACTATTGTTCGTTTTGAATTTAATTCATTGTTGTATTTGTGGGTGGGTGGAGGCGTGATCAAAAACTAATTAAATTGAACAGACAGCCGATGTAAGCAAATAACAATGCATAATCATCTGTTCTCCTCGCTTTTTCTCTCTGAGGACTGCTGTCATTGATTTGTAGACCCCAAAACAACTTTTACTCTGTATTATCGTAATTTACAAAAGAGTATGTTTGCCTGTTTTTTTTCCCCCGAGATTTTTTATAGATCTATTTACACCTTATAAAGCTTCAAAATGCAGAATTTTATATCTTTTTACAAAAATTCCTCCGGGGGAGAACCGCCCCCCCCCCCCCGACCCCCTACAATTGGGGATATTCTATATCCCCACCTAAGAGGGATACCATTTCCCCTCTTAAGTTTAATTCAAAAGGAGAGCAGGCAACGCATTAAAATAAACAGCACAGAAAAAGTAGCTTTGGGCAATGTTAAGTCTAAATCCAGCCTTGATTCCAACTATTGTAGCTAAAAAAAAAAACCTGCCCCCCCCCCCCCCAGGGACTCGGTCCTAAATCCACATATGTGCATCATACGCTTTAAAATTATTCGTAACCCATGGAACTTGATTAAGGAATGAGGAAGATCTCGATTAGCTATTGAAACAAACATTTTAGAGAAATAATAAATTAGACTCATCGACCAGTACTGTGCTTCAAATTGTTTCATGTGGCATTTTGCTCTTTAAAAATTTCAAAGAAAGAACACTATAAAGAAGAATAAAAAAAAGTTAACGAATTTAAAGTAAACGCAAAAAAGAAGGCATGTAATTTGAAGACATCAGCAACAAAACCTCGTTAAATTCAACGTTGTGATAACAAGTCATTGCTCACCTTTCAGTTGCATGTACTTTCAATGCAAACATAAATATCATTAAAAGTGTGACTGAGTGACTCGTGAAAAAGCAGTAATTGTGCATGTAAAAAAAGGATCATGATAAATACAGTCCTGCCTGTGTGAGCATCTGACAGAAAAAAATAGATATTTACTAGCAAAAATACCCGACGTTGCCTGGGTCAGTAATAATTATGAGAAACAATCGTTACTTGCCAGTGTTTTCTGTTTTAAAGAATTTAAAACAAACCTTTTTGACGTGATTAAAAATCGAACTTCTTCGTTACTCATTAAACTAAAATAGCAATAAGTATAAAGAACAAAATAGTATTCAATTAGAAACGAAAGCACGACATTTAAGCATATACAAATTTGAAGAATTTCCGAAATATGAAATTAAACTTTACATGTTTAAAAAGATTTCTCTGTTAGTACTTTTTTTTTAAATCTAAAACCTTCTCTGTATGGCTATTGATTTACGAACTATTTTAAAAAATGTAGCCACCCGTGTTCCCCTTACACTTGCTTTAGTTATTTTGGGAAATTTCAAATTTTGTGAACACTTGGGGCGATTTAAAATCTTACCAAATTTGCGAGAATTGTTTTGGGACACTTTCAATAATACTCCCCCTCCTTACTAATTTTTATTATAGAAATATTGTTGCCAGATGCTGAGATACTTTTGGTCAAAAAAAAGGCGCTAAATGGTTTCACACGAAATGTTTCCAAAATAAGTAGTAAAATTTGTCGATTGTTTGAAATCGTGCAAAAAAGAAAAATGAATGGACGTTTTTGTGCGGTTTATGGATTTGCCTAATTTAGTTGTTGAATTATTTTACACAGTATTTTTTTTTTCTTAAGTATCTTTGATTGGCGATATTTTGTTTATATAGTGAAAGCTGAGAAACATTATTACGTAGTCTTTGAGCTCAAAAACAGCGACAGTGGAAAAAACTGCCAAATGCATCAGCTACTGAAATCTTTCTGAAAAAATTCTGGCGATATTTCTGCTGGTTGGTTGGATATAGTGAGCAAGTGTCCAATCAGCATAAATAATAATAATAAACCGTTAATTACATTTAAGTTCCGTTTAAAAGTAAAATGATCAGCCAAATCCATTTATTTTTAGCCAATCTTGTGGAAAAACGTTACTTTAAGATTTGACTTGAGAAACGCCTCAAAAAGTCAGACGAAACGCAAAAATATTCAACAATACAACAATTCTTAGGAGTTGAGATGACACACTAAATAATGACTTGGGTTGATGAAAGCCTTCGAACAGGGAACAAAAAAGCTCATAACTCGTTTTTTATACAGCTTAGAAACTTCGAACAGATGCTATCTTCAGCAGAGGCGCTTTCGATGGACATATAATGTTAATATGTGCACGTTTTTTTCCACCCCCATCTTGGGGCATTTATGCGAAAATTGGGACTAAAATTGGAATAAAAAGGGAACTATCAATCGGATTTTTTTTGAACTGGTCTATAAACCTTCCCAGTATCAAACTGAACAAACGGTGAAAGTTTCAGCCAAATCTGCCGGGTAGTTTCTGAGATCTTAGGGAACAAATTTACCAAACTCCATTTTTATATATATAGATTGACACAGATTTGAATTCGCGCCATTCTGATTAACAGCACGACACTCCAACCAAACCGAGCTGTTGCGCCTTCGTTTTCGAATGCTATTCATTGAAGCAATGTGTAATAAAAACAGCAAAAAAAAAAAAAAAGCTTTTTGCCCCCCCCCCCCCCCCAAAAAAAAAAAAGATCATGCACCTATGTTTTGTCATTAGCCTGCATGATAAGTGTTAAAATTATTCATAACCCATAGAATCTGATTAAGGAATGAGGGAGATCTCGCATAGCGATTGAAACAAGCATTTTAGAGAAATAAGAAATTCGACTGAAAATAAGTGTTTTATTTTTTGAAAAATGATACAATTTCACATACCAGACTGCTTTAACTCTTACGGCTTGAATGCCAGCACATTTTTTTTTTTTTTAATCGAACATTTGAAATTCAAAACCAAAACCAGTTTTACCAAGTCCATTTTTAAGTGTAATTTTTCGAATGTAGACAAAATGCATACCCCCCTAGTCGAAAGCAGAGGAGTAGAAAATGATTCCTTACTAATGAAGTTGATAATAACTTTAATGTTTCACATCATATTTGAATAAATGTTTACTGGTTGAAACTCATAATTTCAATTTGGCATAGTATTTTTGTATTTTTCCATTTATACAAAAGGTCGAACACTGCTATGAGAAACATATGCATTTCGGAATACAATGAAAAAGTTTTTCTGCACAGAAAGGATTCCCTTGAAAACTGAAATTTTAAATCTAATACTTTTTTTATGCTTACATTATGCTTAGTGGTCTGAACGAAGTCAAAGCTGAAAAAAAAAAAAAAAAGGAAAAACACCCTTCGGTTAATAATCAACTTATCTGAATAATAACTGTAGCCTGCATAAAGGAGTCAAAACGCCAAGTAGCATTCCCGTTTTATTGCCTTACCTTTGTTACCTGTTGTCTGTTATGAGTACATGTAATACGTAATATTAATCTAAATTAGATATAATTTCGGCAGCCTGGGCGGGCCCGAAGTTCAGCTAGTTTATAGCCAAACACTCTACCGGAAAAACTTATCAATAAAACCGAAAAAGTATTCCAGTGCTTTTAAGCTTTATTTTTTAAAAAATAAATAAATAAATAAAACACTGGTTAGTTGGTTTTTTTTTTTTTTCACCAAAAGCAAAGCAAAAAATTGGGAAATTGTATTAAAATTTTGCTTTAAAAAAAAAAAAGATTTGCGTAAGAACTACAGGCTGCATCAACATGGGCGGATTTATGGGGGGCAGAGGGGGGCAATGCCCCCCAGTTTTGGGAGAACTTTATGTAGTAATAACACATTTTCCGAAAATAAAAAAAATCATTATTTTTTCTTTTTTGAATAGTTTAGAAGAGCATGGGTGGATTTATAGGGGGGGCATAAGGGCAATACCCCCCAGTTTTGAGAGGAATTTATATAGTAATAACACAACTTCCAAAATCTTAAAACAAAAAAATCAGGACTTTTTTCTTTTTTGAATAGTTCAGTGAAAATGAAGAGAATAGCAAATGTCCTTTTCTGATGGGAGAAAAGAAAAGGACAAAAAAAAAAAAAAAAAAAAACTAACATTAAATACAAATAGTATAGCTGTCACTGGGGTGCTGAAAATGTGTCTAAATTCACTATTTTGGACTGAAAACCATTAGTATATGAATGAAAATATAGGCTAAACAAGCTATACATTAAGCTGCAACACTCAATAATAGTTGACGATTATTTTAACAAATTAGAACCTAAAGCAAATGGGGGAGGACCCCCCCCCCCATTCGCGCTAACAGAACGATCTACTCATTATGATTTGTGTCCACATTTAAAGCGGATTTGTGCATAACATTTATGTTCTTAGTAGATTAATTGGCTTTTTGAGAGATTCTAAAAAATAGTTCCCCCCGCCTTTTAAAGAGAGAGAGAGAGAGAAATTCAATTCTAACACAATCTGAATAAATTTCAGTTATCTGAGTATTCTGATTAATTGAATCTTTTTACTTACTGGGAAAGTACTATTTTACTTACTTTATAAATACTGTTTAAAAAGTAAGGTAAGTCATAATCATCTAAGTCTAAGTGAGTCAGTCCTTGTCATTATTGAAATCTAAATAATTGAGTCATTAAAAGTTTTGGAAAATTTGTGTAAAATTTTATAAAAATCTATAAAAAAAAATAACAAAGATTGGTAAAATCCTTTGGTAAGATCCTTTAATTGTGAAAACTGAGGAATTTTTGTAAAAATTACAAGAAAATCAAGCAAAAATTGGCAGGTAAGAGTGAATTACAAACAGGGCTGAATTTGCCTATAAGGTAAACAAGCTATTGCTTAGGGCATGCTTTGAAGTGGGTCCCTAACTCCCAAAAAAAATTGCATGATTCGTTCCTTAAAAAATGAAAATTGGTTGAAAAAACTAATTTTAGTTTCAAGTGTTTGAACACTTTGAATGTTTGGAAACATGTGGCTACAAATCTTAAATTTTAAAATTTCTAACAAATGGTAGAGGAAGAGGAATGCCAAAATTTGTCAAATTCAGCTCCTTGCCACATCCTGCATTAAAAATGTAAAAATCATGGTTCTTGCGTTTGTAACATATTATTCGAAATAAATTTTTGTGACTCACATGTTTCATATCTTGCTATATATTCAATCCCTAATGCAGTATTTTGGAAATTCTTTAGCATTGATTGCTTTTGTCTTACTTCTACTGCATATTGTTAATCTGTTTAGCCCGAAAAAAAAAATCATACACTACCTCTATTCCTTTTCGTTTTCTGCACTTCTTATAATTAAAAAAAGGTTGTTGTAATGAGAAATCTATAGTTTATTTTTTCTTTCGAACTTAAAATGGCTGTTTCTTACAAAGTTTGAACAATACTGTACAACTGTATAATCTAGTTATCACTTTCTTTGTCTGTCCCATTAACCTTTATAAGGCTTCAAAATGCAGAATTTTGTATACATTTTACAAAATTTCTTCCGGGGGAGAAACCCCCGGGACCCCTAAAATTAGAGATATTCTATTTCCCACTTAAAAGGGAGCCCTGTGTCACTCTCTTGATATCAGCCCCCTCTCTTAAGGTCAATTCAAAAAGGACAACATAAAAACACACATTAATAAAAACAACACAAAAAAGTAAAGCATAGACAAAAACATGAGAGTGGGGGGGGGGAGCTATAAAAGTGGTGCTCAAAAAAAAAAAATCCTGCCCCCCCCCCCCAGGAACTCACTCCTAAATCCGCCTATGTGCATCAAAGTTTTGCAACAGCAAGGGATGTTTCTGAAAAATTAATTTTTAGACCATAAGTCTATTTTTTAGCATTAGCCGGCCCAATGAACTTTAAAATGAGGAGAACTTTCTTCAAGAAATAAGAAAGATCTCACATACCGACAGAAAAATAATCCACCGAAATAATATATAAGATAAGATATTGAAGAGAAGCTTTTTTTTATTTTTGAAAATTTATACAATTTGTTATCTCAAGCTGCTTGAACCGTTATGTCTTAGATGGCAGCATGTGTTCATCATTTAACCGAATGGTTAAAATACAAAATCATTTGAACTAATTCGTTTCTTTAGCATAGCTTTTCGAATGTAGTAAGAATGTGACTGACTTTGTTTTTTGCCGAAAGAAGAAAAAAAATGATATTTTAATCATCAAGTTGTTAAGTATTTTAATGTTTTACTTTATATTCTAATAAATATTCATAGTTTAACTGAATGGAAAGCATAGTTTCAATTTGTGGTAGAAATTTTTTTGTGTGTACAAAGGGTCAATAACTCATTAGAAGAATCTACATTTCAGTTAACAATTTACTTTTTTTCTGAACAAAAATCTATCCCATTGAAGTCTGAAATCTTAACCCTGATACTTATATTTTCGCTTACATTATGCTTTAGTTTTCTGACCAGGGCCAAAGCTTTAAAAACAAACAAACAGAAATATTAAAATAATCCATACAATTAAAAACTAATTTAGCTATAACTTGCATCAAGATTTCGTTCCAGCAAGGAACGTTTCCATCACATTTACTTTATTACCACACTGGTGTTATTTATTGCTTTCAAGTGTTTCTGTAATGCGTGATATTTGGATAATTTTTTGATGCAGGGATCGTCCGGTCCGGGCCCGAACACTCGTTCTTCTGATTATCATTCGAATGCTCTACCGATAGCTATTCAGCTCTGTCAGACACAGCGCAAATTAAACTTATAAATTTAGCTGAAAACCTCAGCCCAGTGTTTTAAAAAACATTTTTTTTTTGACAGAAAAAAAAAAACAATTTTTAGACTGTGGGTCCATTTTTCGTCATTAGCCTGCGTGATAAGCTTTAAAATGGGGTGTAAATCAAAGAAATCGATCAAGAATTGAGGAAGTGCTCGCATAGGTACAGAAATAATGTATAAGGATAAAAACTAGATTAACTCGGCATTCTTTGAGTAAGACTTTTTCTAGTTAATTGTTTAATTTATAATTTGAAAACAAAAAAAATTGAAAAGTAATTATATCTTTAGTTAAATAAAATTCTCTAATGCTGTCTGAACATTATGTTGATCTCAATGTTGTATAAAATGAATACTTTCAGTAAAACTTTTCTCAAATGATTAATTTTCTTATCTTAGTTAATTGGCCATATTAATGACTTAGATTTGTTTAACATGTTTTGTTTACTTATATTTAGGCATTTTGGGATGTGTCTATTCTGTGGAAGAAGTAGTAGTTGTCCATGCACCTGATTCGGTCAAATTTCTCTCCAGTGAGCCCATTCGCTCAAGTTCCCTTGGCGACATATTTTCTGCAATGCTGGCCTACACAACAAGAAGTGTAAGCCATTGATATTTTTGCATGTTGTTTTACTTCTCTACAGTAATTTCTGGAAGAAATACTGTGGTGTATACTTGTTCAAAAGTTAAATTTTTGGAATTGCAACCTTTCTGCCGATGCTGATGCAACGTTTACAATCGACTTTTTTTTATTGCCCTGATTTTAGTCCAAATGTTTTAATGAAGCAGTAAAGAAATATATACTGACACGTCCTGATGCAATTATATATTATCTACTCGTTAATAAAAAGCTTTAGTTACATTAAATGGCTGACTGTTCGTAAAGTGGGGGAACAGCCAAATTTCCTATTCACAAATTTTTTGTATAGTTGCTTACAAGTAGAATAGAGCTTGCTTTTTTAATAAAAAGGAAATGTAAAATCTTAAAAGGAACTTAAAGAAGCAAAACATTAAAAAAACCTGTGCACATTTTATTAATGTTAGTACAGAATAGAAGTGAGTGATAATAGAAATTTGCAAAAATGAACCATTTTTTAAAAATTGCAAAAACAAACTTTTTTCAGACAAAAATATTATATTGTTCCTTCTAGATAATAAACATGATCATAAAATGTCATTTCTTTCTTTGTGAAGAGCTTATTTGCAAGCAAAAAAAAAAATGCTGCAAAAGGTTCTCGATTTTTCTTCAAAAATCAATTTAAACACAGGATTCCGTTTTTTTTCTTAATTTTTCCTTTAAAAGTGGAATAGAACATTATGCAAGTATATTCTATAAATTATCTTTTTAATATGCTTTGTAATGAGTAATTTTCTACTCTGATATACCATGGATGAGCTAATCATTGTTTTCAAGTGTGGCAATGTGACGTTTCTGAGCATTTAAAATTTATTTGACCCTTTTTTTTTGGGGGGGGGGGGACAGCAATTATGCCGATGGATGTGGCATTTCTTCCTGAAATTACTGTTCTTAGTTATTAATTTTCTTTAATTATTTTTGTAGGAGTGCTTCTTAGAGGTGAAGAATATGATTTGTTTTGTAGTACTGTATTTTCTAGGAGACAAGCAGCTCTGGCATGCATGCAGCATCAGTTAGTATTAGAAAAAATGTTTTGTGTTGCAGATTACTCCACATCTGAGCAGAGCTATATTTAGCGGTATACAGAGTTATAACTTCTGAATTGTTTTTGAAAATTATGTATACCCTCTGTTTTTTAATGAATTTGATATTTTATAATTCATTTCAATGATTTTTATTAAATCTGACATTTTAATTTATTTAAGCAACTTAATAGACATTAAATCTGAACTGAAAATGTATTTCACTGAAATGGATATTTCATTGTGTTGGTATTCGTTGTAATGGGATTTCACTGTATTTGAATTCCAATGAGTGCTTTTTCTTTAGATTTTTTTTTTTGTTCAGTATCCCATAAAAATGCTGATCTTGATAATCCAAGCGCGATATTACTCATTTTTTCTGCATTAGTTGCTACTTTTCTTGCTGAAAATTAAACTGTATACAATCCGTTCCAACAACAAGTCATGTGAGCCTAGTCGAAAACTAGGGGTATTTCTCTGAATAGGAGTGGTAGTATAAGTTTAATAAGTATGAGTTAATGAGAGGGGCTGGCTACCAAACTGACAAGGAGCTGGCCTTGGCTCTTTATGGTCCTATTGGCATTAGTAATGTTAATAAGTGGAAATATTTAATATGAAAGTTTAAGGTGTATTCATAGTATTTTTCAAATAAAATTTTAATCCTATAATCAATAGTCTTGAAATGTTTAAGTGTTATAGTGTCAAACTGTATGCTTTCTACTTTTACATATAAATACTGTTAATTAGACTAGTCTAAGAAACAGTTAAGTTTAAGTATCAATGTTAAAATCTAAGGATTTTATTCAAATTTGATGTACAGTAAAACCTGTTAAGTTGACCACCTTTGTAAGTTGACCACCTGTATATGTTGACCGCTTTTGTCAGGAACGGAATTAGTCCTATCTTGTATAATGCAGGAAAACCTCTGTAACTTGACCACCTCTCTATCTTGACCACCTGTCTATCTTGACTGCTAATGTACCCCAAATTTGATTTGGAGTATTGTAAAAAACCCTTTGTAAGCTGACCACTTGGTTTATTTTTTAAATCTTAATGTAGCAAATTATTTTATTTTATATTATTATTTATTTTATAGTTTTCCAAGAATATTTTCGATGCCAGGTCAGCATTTTGCCAACTAAATAAAATAGCAGCATAACTAAACCTCCTTGTGAGTTTAACCACATGGCAAAACTACTACGAACCCTTTTATTCTAAAAACTTGTTTTTTTTTCTTCAATTTGAGATTGCCTTTTGTACTCTCTGTTCAATGAAAACATGTGTCAGTAGAAAAGTACAAAGTATTTTTTTACAGTTGTAATATTTTGTGGCAACACTGGAATTATGCTAGAGTAAAAGTTACTTGCATTGCAGTATTTCTGGTGCAAGGTATTAAGAAATAGGATCTTTTCATTTTCAACTGCCTTTTAGAACTATGAGAGTCCAGCTTGTTGCTCTTTGTGTTATAATTTTACACAAAATGGCTTCAAAAAGAAAGTTGAACTTGAGATTAATAAAAAGTATGAAATATTAAAATTAATTGAAAAGGAAGAAATCCAGAGAAAATTAGCTGACACATATGGAATTTCCAAAACTAGTGTCTAGTAAGTGCGCCAAACTTCAATAAGGAGTTTTTTTGTTGAAAAGTAGATCATCATGGTTATAAATGTATTTAATGTCAATGAGAAAAAAAAATGAGCGAAAAATTTGTTATTTTTGATTATCTATGAATTTTTATGAACTATTAATACCAAATAACTTTTTATAAACAATATTTTTTTTTTGATCAATTTACTGAAATTTTAAATTTACATGACACATTATACGTCATTGCGTCATTTTGAGAAAATAACCCTAAAAATATTTGAATAACATTTTAAATTATTGTTTCGAAGTAATGTTAAACAATGAAAGTGAGTTGAACGGAAAGAGTAAGTGTCAATTAGTCAAAAAATGAATACATAGTGCAAGAAATGACAAAAAAAAAAAAAAATCATTACCCCCTTTATAAGTTGACCACCTGTCTAAGTTGACCACCTAAGTACTGCACCGCAAGTGGTCAACTTACACAGGTTTCACTGTATCAAGTTTAGCACCTATTTTTTGAAACTTGAACATAAAAATTAAATACTTGGTTGTAAAATACAAATAATGACTACTTATTTCTTAACCCTTTTTACACTGACTTCTGTTTTTAACTTGCTCACTATACTCTTACAGTAAATTTCCTTCGTAAATTATACCTACATATTTCCATTCTTGTTTTGTCCCCAAAGAATTAAAAGGGAGAAAACCCAAAGTACTTCATTGGCTTCTTTTGCATTAATTTATTTATTTTCAATCGATAAAGTGTTTTGATTTAATTTATTGAAAGAGGAAAATAAGTAGAAAATTTTGTTAGTATTGGTTTTGAGAATATTGAAGTAGATAAGTTAAAATTGGTGTAAGTCTAACAAATTAATTCATTTTTCTTCAGATATTGTTGAATTACATGCACATTCAACTTTTCTGCAGAAACACTTAGACATGAATGTCTGTGAATTAGACTTACATTATTTACCCTGATATATTTTGAGGATTCACAAACACTTGGTAATAATTTTATTAAACAAGTATTGTTTGTTTATGTAAAACAATTGATTTACTGATATCTAAACAATAAATATATAGACTAAAAGTTATTGCTTGTGCTAAATAATATTTCGTACACAGATATACAAAGCAAGACAAATAATTATGTTCTGAAAATTGTGACATTTCTTCTTTTTTTAAAAATAATTTTTAGTACAAAATCCATACTAGAATACATAAACTAAAACTTACTGCTTGTGCTAAATAATGTTTCCTAAACAGATATACAAAGTAAAACAAATAATTATGATCTGAAAATTTTTTTTTGCTTGCAAATAAGCTCTTCACAAAGAAAGAAATGACATTTTATGATCATGTTTATTATCTAGAAGGAACAATATAATATTTTTGTCTGATAAAAAGTTTGTTTTTGCAATTTTTAAAAAATGGTTCATTTTTGCAAATTTCTATTATCAGTCACTTCTATTCTGTACTAACATTAATAAAATGTGCACAGGTTTTTTTAATGTTTTGCTTCTTTAAATTTCTTTTAAGATTTTACATTTCCTTGACATTTTGTCCTTTTTTTTTTTTTTAATAATTTCTAGTTTTGGTTTCTGAATTGGGAAATAAAATAAATTATTAACCCTAAAAAGAGTCCCCCCCCCCCATGAATCACTGAAACTGCTTATATCTGAAAGCATCTCTCCTTTTTTCCCCAGGACTACACCAGTGCTACATTGTATGCACTGGTGTTGTTGTTGTTTTATAATATGAAGATTTCTTTTAGTTTACAAATTTTAATGCATGGTTTTTTTTTGTTTTTTTTTTTGTTCCAGAAGGTAGAATGGCACAGCATGGCAGCTGTTACTCCGTGGAAAAGGCCTGAAGCTTTAGCTATCTTAGAAATTTTGGGATTTGATAACAACATTGACCTTCCACTTGATGGATCTAAGTTTTTGCTTGAAAATGTATGTTTTAATCTTAGTTTTCTTTTTCCATTACTAAATTCAAGAGATTTGTTTTATATATTTGTCTTTCTTGAATAATCTATAGAAACAAGCTTTAAAATGATTTATATCTTGTTGATTAGCATTATATGTAAGGGTAACAGGAGCACATGTGAGCATGGGACACATGTGAACATGGTATGTTTTACTAGGATAACATCAGGCAAAAAATCTGTAAACGTTCTCAAATAATGGCAGTTACCAGGCATACTTCTTAACCAAACTTTCAGAGCAAGGAACCAGTTTATGTTCCTTTAGTGGCAGATTTTTTTGTTTTAGCAGATACTGATATACTTTTATCACTGTCTTCTTTGTGTAAAAACATATTTTAAAATAACTAATAAGCAAAGTTTAATTATTGCAAATCATTATATGAACATTCACTTAAATTTATGCCCATGTTTAAATTTTGTAATTAAATTAAAAATTCTTTATTTTTGAAAATTAGTTCTAAGGTAGATGACGGGGCACTTGTGAACACTACATGTAGAGGCACATGTGAACAGTTCCCATATCCTCTCCGCTATATAAATTTTACTGTAGGCTTATTATAAGTGTTAAAAGGGATGTAAAGATTTATAATTATTATTTTCATGCAATAAGTTTGTAAATTTACTGTTAATTTTTATTACATAATTATTATTATTTTTTTATTTTATTATTTTTTATTTTTAAAATTCTTTAATTAGTAAATAGTTGACCAAAAATTTAGTGGTACGTAATATGTGCAAGAAAAATTATGACAAAATATTTTCCTTTAACTAAAAACTGAAGGTTAGAATAATTATAAAATTCATCATCACAATCTGTATGAAACTTAAACGCACTGTGCAGGTATAACAAGAATGAAGTTTACACAATAAAATAGTCTTTGTACTGTTTTGTCTTATAAGATTTTTTCTTGTCGATCCAATGATTAGAGCATGCTATGAAACTTTCAAGTTTGACAGTGAGCAGAGTTATATAATTCGGAAAAATATTTTCTTAATGCCAGTTACTGTACAATTCATACTGTACAATTCAGTTTTAACTGACACAGTATAGGTTACAAACTCTTGAATATAATTGGTATATACGTATATGATTCATTATAACGAGTTTTGCATTGAAATATGATGCTCGTCCTGTATTTTTCAATCATGTTCACATGTGCCTCTCTATAGGGGCACATTTTAGGGGGACAGTTGAAGGTAGTTTTAAAAAATTCCATAAAGTAAAGAAATATTTTAAAAAATAAATCTGAAAAAATTCTATGGCACAAAGAAAAGACTGTTCAATCATGGGACCCACCCTTTTTCTGTGAGAAATTGATAATATTTTCTGAGAAATGAAGAAATAAAGAAAATTGTTCACGTGTGCCCCCTTTTCCCCTACACCCAATTCGGGAATTTCTGAGAAAAAACTATTGATTATTATGGTATAACAAAACTCTTTCGACCCATTGATTTTGGCAATTTCGAATGATATGCCATAGTGGAGGAGAGTGATGGGATATTTTTCTTGAAGACATATATCTCAACAGTTGACACCAACAAGACACAAGCTATAGTACAGCTTGAGGACTTTGTATTTTCCAGGGATGACGTTTTACTTCATTTGAAAAAAATTAAAGAGACTAAGGCTCCGGGGCCAGATAATATTTATCCGAAAATTTTAGTTGAATGTGCAGAGGAATTAGCAGATGTAATCACAAACATTTTCAATGCTTCTTATAATTCGGGGACAGTGCCAGAGGACTGGAAGCTGGCTAACATTACACCGCTCTTCAAGAAAGGGTCTAAAGGGAGTGCGGGAAATTATAGACCTGTGAGTCTAACTTCGGTGGTTTGCAAAATTTTTGAAGCATTGATGAAAATTAAGATAGTAAATTTTCTAGAGACTAATAATCTATTGACTAGTTTTCAGTACGGTTTTAGGAAAGGTAAATCTTGTGCAACTAATTTATTACATTTCTATGACAAAGTTAGCATGGCTTTGGACAATAAGAAGCCTGTAGATGTTGTTTACATTGATTTTCAAAAAGCTTTTGATAAGGTACCGCATGTTGCTCTACTTAGCAAATTAGCTGATATAGGAACAGGAGGGAAAACTTTCATTTGGGTAAAAAATTGGCTGACCGGAAGGAAACAAAGAGTAGTTGTAAGGGGAAATTATTCTAATTGGAGTGAGGTCTTAAGCGGGGTTCCTCAAGGATCAGTGTTAGGGCCTGTTTTTTTCATTGTCTTTATGAATGATATTCACAAAAATATTTCTGGGAACATGAACTGTTTTGCTGATGATGTCAAAGTTATGGGGACTGTAGAAAATGAAGAACAAGCAAATCAGCTTCAAGAGGATCTAGATCATATTACAGAGTGGGCTGATAAATTGGGTATGGTTGTTAATGTTGGGAAATGTCAAGTGCTACATTTAGGGCATGGAAATAAGTGTACAAGTTATTATTTGCAAGGTTCAGTCATTAGTCAGGCAGACAAAGTTACTGATCTGGGGGTCCTAATAAGTCAGGATTTAAAGTTTAGCCAACAGTGCAGCATTGCTAGCAACAAAGCCAATAAGATGCTTGGGTTTATCAATAGATCTATTTCAAATAAATCTAAAGAAGTTCTGCCCTTATATAGAAGTTTGGTAAGACCCCATTTGGAGTATGCTGTTCAGTTTTGGTCTCCTTAGCTTAAGAAAGACATTAATGTGTTGGAAAGGGTTCAAAGGCGGGCTACAAGGCTAATAAGTGGACTTTCCCACTTAGATTATGATTCCAGGCTTAGAAGGCTAAAAATGTACAGTCTTGAGCAAAGAAGAGACCGAGGGGACATGATTCAGCTGTTTAAATTTATTAAAACGAAAGATGTTACGGGGCTAAAGTTTAGCACTGAAAACAGGACAAGGGGTCATTGTTTTAAGCTATTTAAATCTCAGGCTAACATGGATATTAGGAAAAATTATTATTTTAGCAGGGTAGTGGAACCTTGGAACAGCTTACCGGAAGAGGTGGTAATGAGCAAAGGAGTAGACAGTTTTAAGAGGGCCATTGATCTTCACTGGGGATTGTAAATTGACTAGGACCAGTCTAGCTGGGCCCAAAGCCTGTTGCTGGTCGTCACTTTTGTATTTGTATTTGTATATTCCTGAGTGATTGTCTAAATCATCCCCTCCCCCTCCACCACTTTTCAATTATAACCTTGTGTCGACTACAAGGAATAAAAGGGAAGAATTGATCCGTTTACACTTTCAATAGCTTTCCTTAGAGACAAGACTTAAGGAAGGGGAAAAAAAAATTAATGATATTTTTGTATTTTTTTAATACTAGAAAATTATTTAAAAAGTATTACGAAAATAAACATAACAATATACAGAGAGGGCTGAGATCAAGGCTCTCTTTGCTTCCCATACCCTCGTGCCTGTGGATCTTTAGTGAAACTACTGTCTCTAATCACTGCACTATTGTATTGTCACAGCTGCATTTCACTGCTTCAACCTAAAACTGAATTGAGCTAAATTGAACCTAGGATCAAGAAATTTTATCAAACTTTATGTATGAGATGCTGTTTTCTATGAAAAAATTTGAACAGAAAAAAATTTAGAATATAACAATCACTGCATAAATGAAAAGAAAAAAAAATCAAAATCTCACTTTATCTAGTGTAGGACAATTTTGTTTTGGGAGTGGCTGAAGCCCCTAGTCCCTCTGTGGATCTGCTAGTGTCCATAATTCACCCGCTGTGTAGACGTTACATACTGCCTTTAATGCCCTTTGACTGTATTTTTCAAAATTTCCTTGCACCAATCAATGTGAGCCTTATTTTGAGTGTTTGTTAGATTGTGTAGGATCCAATGGAAACATTTTCTTTAATGCCCAAATGTTCATGCAATATGTTATTGATGCTTGTCTACTAATTCTCAAAGATTCCTCAACCTCATAATATGTCACATGATGATCTAGTTTTATCAGTTCACTTAAAGCATCGATATTTTCTAATACAACAATTGGTGTGTAAAGATTTAAATTCATCAAAGCACTCTTCTCTTGATAGTCAACGTCAAAATTTATGCAAAATAAGTGCACAAAAATGTTCTTGAGTCAATTCCATTTTTGCTTGAGAGGAATTTTTCAATTTAGTGCAAACAGCACAAACTATGGTAAAATAGTTAAAATGTTTAGAAGAATTTATGTTCAAGAAGATCAAATTTTCCTTTGGAATCGTCTGCAGTTGCTTAGCAACACTTAAGTTCACCAAGACCAGAAATATAAATAGCAACCCTCATATTAGAATTAAGGACTTCTTGATTTTGTCAAAGATAAGGTTGGAATTTTTGTTGGAATAATTTGTTAAATTCTCCCAGTATAAGTGGTAAAAATGTTGTTTTACAAATTATTATCTTCATGCATTTTTGCTAGTTAATTATTGAATTTGGGACCCAGTTTCAAATGAATTTATTAGTTTTTAAATGAATTAATCATTTTGTGTCCTCATCCCTAGCACAGCCAAAATTTACATTTAAAAGGAGGACATAATTGTCCATTTATGTATTTTAACTACCATATTAGGATTGACAGTAAGTACTAAACTCGAGTTGTGGGGAGGTCTGACCCCGACCTCAAAGCTTCACTGAACTAATCTGCTAATTTTGGTAAAATGAATTTTAGATGAGAGTGAATCGTTTTCTCCACTTTGCATTCCATCAATATGCACTCCAAATTGTTCAATTTCAACAGATTGTTCACAGATTAATACCAAAAAATGTGATACGATAAAAATATCAATATTGATTAATCATTGTATTTGTATAGCATCTTATACATTCTTTCATATGCTATTAAAATACTTAAATATTTTATGCAACTTTCAGTTTTATTTTGGGTCTTTTTTAATGTACTTATTTTCAGGTTGGTGATATTGCTGGACAATTTGATCTTCCTGCTCATAGATCTGAAGAGAGATATTTTGGAAAAAATGGAATAATGTTGCATATGCATACTGGAGATGAGGTAGTGGAATTAGTATTGAATACTAATCTTGTTCAATTTGTTTTAAAAGCTTGTTACATTTAATGGCAGTCATAAAAATTTATTTTTAAGCAAAAGTTAAGTGTGTTCTTTGAAGGATTTGTATCTTTAAAGTCTTTGGAGACTGAAATAATATTCATATGTTTGAGTATCACCCAAAGCAATATTATTATTATTATTATTTTGTTTCTGATTACAAATTTCATTTTTTGTAAATGATAATAATTATAATAAATGTTATGTAATTAATTGTTATTATTTATAGTTCTTTTAATATTTCTATGTTGATACATATAAACAATTAAAGAGTAAGTTTTTGGCTTTCAATGCAAAACCACCTATGTGAGTGTTTCTCAACTGGTGTCTACAGAGAAGGCAATTGGAGCAAATAAGTGGAGGGAGCAAAAGAAAAAGGCAATTAAAAGCCATAGGACTTTTAGCAGCAGCGAAAAAAAAAGAGAGAGAGAGAGAGAGAAAGGTACTAAATTTTGTTTGGGCTGGTTTTGAGAGCAGATAAATGGTAATTGATGCAAATCTAGAAACTTGTTTTTCTTGAGATTTTGATAAATTATGTGTACAATAACTTTCTCCAAAGAAACACTTAGATATGAATTAGACTTACATTGTTTACCCCGAAGTATTTTGGGGTGTCACAAACACTTGCTAATGATTTTATTAAACAAGTGTGGCTTGTTTAAATAAAAAAAAATGATTTACTAATATCTAAACAATGAATACATGAGCTAAAAGTTACTGCTTGTGCTCAGTAATGTTTCGTAACAGATAAATAAAGTAAAACAAGTAATTATGTTCTAAAAACTTTTACATTTCTGCTTTTTTTTTTTTTTTTATTTTTTTTTATAATTTCTAGTTTTGTCCACAGTAAAAGACATTAAAAATTTGATTTAAAAAAAAAGTGTTTAAAGCCACCTTCCATACTTCAAACAAATCCACAAACAGAAAGTGTGAAATATTGATTTCAAATTTTGTAGCTAACTTACAACAAATAGAGTGAGTTAATAAAAAATAGACATATCAACTATAAGTACATTAATATTTGAAATAAAATAGTAAGGGGATTAATTTATGGGGGAAAATCTAATAGATACTTTCTCAAAGCAGCACTTTACTGATTAACAAATGCTATTTCTTGTCTGAACTCACAAAAATGTTAAAAAAATGCTTGGTGTCAGATTTTTTGCAGAGATGAGGAGTCAACTTCAGAAAGCTTGTTGAGAGTGATGACGAAACATATTTCCTGTTTTGTGGACTATCTTAATATTATTCCCCGATGCATTGCATAGCTTCAATGCCTGCTATTTTAGATTGGATTAAATATTATTGATGTATGGAAATTTGAATATGGAATATTATATGGGAATTTGAAAACTTTTTTTTTTATTTTGAGAAAATAAAACAAAAACGTGCGGTTCAACCAACTAATGATGGGCTCATGTCATGAATGAAATATAAACATTCTGAAAAATAGGGGAATTTTTTTTGGGCATGCTCACCCCTAGGGTGGAGTCTCAGTGACTTTGCCCACTCTCTCAGCAGTCCTGCTTAACATTTCTTGTTTTTTTTTTTTTTTTTTTTTTTTTTTAAATTCATTTTTTGTCTTTTTTTTTCCTTAGGCTACACATACTACAGGTTAGTTAGAATGATTTGAAGTGCTTCTAGATTGAATGATATGATAGATTTTCTCAGGGAAAGATAAAATGAAGATATTTTATGATCAAGTTCCAGGTGCTGCTCCTTTACACATGACTCAAGACAATCTACTCCCCCTCCCCCTCAATACAACTGCAGCAAGCCAGTATCATATCAACCGGCCAGAATTTTCTGAAACTAAGCTAAAAAGCTGGTGATAGCCCATTTAATTTAACCAACATCTTATTTTATTAAACAAATCTTTTGCAGAACTGAACATTAATTATGAAACAAATCATGTGGAATAAGCACCCACTTCAATGTTGTTACATGATGTATGCAGCCTTAATTATGAAACATTTCATATGCATTGATTATGGAAAAAATCATATGGAATGAGCTCCCACTTCAATATTGTTACATGGTGTGTGCAGTACCTCCCCCCCACCCCGTGCTTTTTTTCATATGCCAATGTATTTCTGTTAATTTTAGCTTCCAAAAGTTGTTTATTTTTACAGATGTTCTTACTTTAAATTAATTTCTTTGATGAATTTTTACTAAAAATTTGGAATCCATTTGTTTGTTTGTTTGTTTGTTTGTTTGTTTTTTTTTTTTAATTTTAACCATTTCTAAAACATCTATTTTTTTTTTCAGCTGCATGAATCAAAGATTGTACAGCCTGTATTGCTGAAATCTCTTCCAGCTGATCCTGAAAAACGTTTACAATTGGCAATGATTGATTCTGAATTAGGGCAATTAATTAAAGATTCAACATTCAACATATCAGTGCCAAGTGATGTAAAGCTATTGACTGAATTAGCTACTGTTAAAGAATTCTTAAAAGCTGTAAGCATTTTAGTGTGTTTGTATTTATTATTATCTACTCTTTAAACAGCCCAATCCTTGACGACTCCCGCCTGTTGTTGTTTTTTTTTTTTTTTTCAAAAAATTACTGTTAAAATTACTTTCTATTAAAATGCAGTTTTTAAACAGTTTTTATGCAGTTAGATTGTTTTCCCTTCAGATATTGAAATATCTACTTTCAGCTCAGTTTGATTATTTTTTATTATTTTATTTTATTTATTTGTTTATTTATTTTATTTATTTATTTATTTTATTTTATTTATTTATTTATTTTTTTTTTTGCAGTAGTTATCCTTTTCTTTCTTTATTTTTTTTATTGTGAACTCAAGTAAAGAAAATTTATTCAATCACGTGATTGTGTTGTTATTAAAGGAAATGTGTATTGTCCTTCTTTCATTTTGTTATAAAATCACACGATTGCCTTCTTATTCCATAGTTAAATTAATTATTTATTCTGCTGATAGGCAAACAATGCATTTTGTTTTTCACTTGTCCAGTGTTAAAATAATTTTCTTTTTAATTTCTTGTTTTAGATTTAATTACAGAACATAATACCTTCAAAAATATAATCAAACGGTAAAATAATAAAAATGCACTAAACGTTAAAAATGAGTTCTGAAGGTGGAGAAAAAGAAATTTAGTTTTATAAAAGTAACTCATTTAAATAACTAAAAAAAAAATTGTAAATGTTAGTTTCTGTTGAATTTTCCCTTTTTTCCTGACTAGTAACTTTGGTACATTTCCTGTTGCTAAAACTAAAAACAATTCTTTGTGAGGTTTTTCCCATATAATGATTATATAGTACATTAATGATAGCTTGAAATCATTTTGAAATAATATGAAATAATAAGATTTTTACGTACTTTAATTTTCATCTTTTCAGTTGTCCACACACAAATCTGTTGTACATGATAACATTCCTGATATATATTGGTTGAAGCTTGAAGGGTTTGAAAATATTGTCTCCACTTATGGATCAAATTCTTTCCAGTTTCGTGAAGGCTTACGATTGCTCAGGCAAATCATTAGTGAAGTAAGGATAAGTTTATTTGATTCAAAAAAATTTTATTTTTTAAAAAATGTTTCTTGGTGCATTAAAATTATTTTTTTTTATCCCTCCTAAGTTTGAAAGAGTGCTGCGCAATACATATGATGATAATGTTGTGGTTGTTGTCATTAAAGAAAACAATATTCCACTCTCCTTGAGCCACCGAGCAAGGAAATTATTGGAAGCCACAACTGAGGTAAGACCTTTTCTATTTAGCTCATAATTACAGGAAAAAAAAAATGTTCACTATTATGACACCTGTATTTAATTGTTTTTTATGGTTGCAACTTTATTTATTTTACATAATAGTTTTTTTTTTCTTTTGGTTAATGTCATTTTTGAATTTCTTTATAATGTATGATAGTAGTTAGTGCTTTTGAATTTTGAGGAAGTATATTTTGAAAACTTTAAAAAGTACTCAGTCTCTCTTCTAGTAACAAATAGCTATTAAGGGCCAGATGAAAAGTGAGGGAATTCTTTTATATGCAGCAACTATGTTTTTTAGTTTCATTTATCCTTTTAAACCTTTATAAGTTGCTAATAAATGTGCAACCTGGTTCATCTAGCTTTGACTTTTATTGAAAAAGGTCTGTAGGTAAAGCGTGAATCTATGGTTACATTAAAAAAGTAAAAATTTTTAGAAAATTAAATGAATTCATGAAAGCATTGAAATGCTTGGTTTTTACTGTTGTTATTGTTCTTTTAAATGGAAACATCAAATTGTAGAAGAAAATGTGTTAAAAGTACTTAATATCAAGTTTAAGCCAGAAAAATGTATCTTCTTACAGTATTATTGTTTATTAGTTTTCAGCACAAAATGTACTATAAGTGATTTGTAGATTTTCCTAATCATTCGAAAAAAAAGCTAGTATAGCTGGAAAACTTTTGTTCACACTAAAAGATATTTAGAATGTGCCAGTAAAATTTGATCTCTTACATCAAGAAAAGTATAGTCCAGCTTTTAAAAGTTGGCTCTTGGCTCCACCTTATTTCAGAAGCGTCCATTGTCATAAAGGTGTGATACGCAGATGTAAACAATACATATTAAAAATTTAGAAAATATTTTAATTTGTTTTACAAATAAATGGTTTTCGAAACAGAATAGGTTTTAACTAACTTACTGGGCAGAAGTAATAATCCCAAATTACTTTCCAATTCTTAAAACATTCTAGTAAGGTTTCGTGATGAACACTACTAAAAGTATAAGGGGAATAAAATGCTCTTTTTAAACGTAAAAGGAGATGATGATCACTAAGCCCTAGTCTTTTTAAGAGAAACCATACGTTATTTCTGTTTTACCTGAGGCTTTCTTTTTGAAGCACTCCAGAAGGACCTTGTTAAGGGAAACAAAGTCTTGGAAGGTATTGATCAAAGTGTATGTTTTCTATAGGGGATGTACTCCATACCTGCCGCAAGCTAAAAATGAAACTGATTACCCATTACCGGAAATCTGTCACATCGCACTTTTTGTGGTTTCGACAATTACCTTCATGTCAGCTGACAAGTTAGGATCAGTTATATCGCTGTTTTGGGGGGGGGGAGGGACTGATGAAATTTTACAGAATTTTCAAGAATAATAATTTAAAAAATGAGATCGAAGCAAAATTTGCCACCCCATGGGGAAATTGGGATCTGGATATATTTTAATTATTTCTGTTAGGATAAAAGTTGTTACTTACTTTGTCTTTTTGTGTGTGCAATTTATATGACAGAAGATTATTATTATTATTATTATTTTAAATCTATATGCTGCTGTTAAAGTCTAAAATTCAGTAACTAGACGTGAAATAAGTAGACAAATCATTTTAACCATATATTAGATAAAAGTGTTCATACTTTACCTAGTTATTCTATAAAATAACTAGTGATAGACAATTAAAGTGAAAAATGAGCAATTTCAAATTTATTTTATAAATGAATTGTCATAAATAGATAAAATCTCTTGAAAAATACATTTTATCCCTATTGCAGAGGATTAATTGATAAAAAATAAGGAAAAGCGGATGATATAATTTTTTATTGCTCACACGGTTAACATTAATTAAACAGAAAGAAAACTAATAAAAAAAAAAAAAAAGTTCTGAATTCTGTCTAGAAGCAACAAAATGAAGCATACACACACACACATAAACACAAAGCAGCTATCAGAGATTCAAAACTAACTAAAAGCAAGTAGAACCAGTTCAAAAAACTTTCAAGTGCCATATTTCCTACTTCAACGATCAAGTAATTGATATTCTATAGAATACCTAATTAAAGATTTCTTTTATTAACTCTTCATATTATAAAAAATATTTGTTCCCAAAGCATATGTTGAACCAAACTTTCAACAATATTCATTAGTTAAATCGAGTAAATTGTTGCTATTGCAATTCTCCAGGATTCAATTTAACTTTGAATAAATGCTGCTGAAGTAAGTTCCAGCATGTGTTATGTGTTACTCTGTTTTCCTCCAAAATCAAGACAAAAAAAAGCTAATGTTTCTTCATGAAAAAAATAGGGGAAGATGGAGCTTGTTGAATCATAGGGACGTTGGATCAGTCTCAATTATTTAAATGCTATTCATGTATTTTATTTTAATTTATGATCCATAAATAGCACCTATGGTTCTATAAATCCCATAATGAAAACACAAGGTACAGTTATTTTGAACAAATTTAATTTCAGAAAGTTATTTCAGTAGTGCTAAGTAATTTTCAGAAATCTGCAAAAATATGGAGTAAATAAACTTAACTCCTCTCATAAAGTAAGTTCTTTTAGTTTGTAATTATTTGCAGATTTTTTTCTTTTTTCTTTTCTTTTTTTGCCATAAAGAAAAAAAAATATGGCAGCATTTTTTCAAACCAAGAACATGAGGTACATTGGACTGGACTAACCAACCTCAAGTAATTTAAAACCTTTTTTTTCTCTTAAATTCTCAATAATTATAACAGTATTCTAGTTTTTTGTATATAATGCCTTCATTTCATAGTACACATGTTTGGAAATAATAATTTAAAAAACTTTGAAAAAAGAATGCAAGGATATATGTCATGAATGCACCCTTGTGCAAATTAATTGAAACAAGATACTTTTTCCATTAATTTTTAAATCATTCTAAGTATTTTTCACCAATCAAACTAAAATTTGTAAAAATATTTATGAGATGAATAAATCCTTTACCTGACATCAATTGACACCAATCGTGGGAGTCCTGAGAGCGCATGTGCAGGAATTTCTGAAGATGAAAGCTGCAGTGATCACGTCAGTTGAGATTTCACTATCCTCTGCGATGGATGTGGCACTGTGAAAGCCTACAAAAATTGTTACACTTTCATAATGCTTATAGAGAAATTTCAAAGGTAGTTGGCATTAGTATTACAACTGTGAGCCAAATTATAAAACAAAATGGAGAAACAGGATCCATATTTTCAAAGCGGAAAGGGAAATGTGGACAAAAATCGAAATTAACACTAAGAAATGACTCTTTTCTACTTATTCATAGTAAAAAAGACCCTCGAAAGACTAGCGCAGCATTTAATAGAGATTCAAAAGAGCATGGAATAAATATTAGCCCATCTATTGTTCGGAGGAATCTTTTTGCAGCCTATCGGCCGATGAAGAAACAGCTTCTGCTTCTGACCCAACGAATGAAGAAAAAGCGGTACTTTGTGGGAGTTAAAATATAAGAATTGGACTTCTGAATATTGAAGGAAAGTACTATTTATAGCGACAAAAGCAATTTCATTGCCCTGGGCCGAAGAACTCAAAAAGTGCAGAGATCTCCTGGCGAAAGAGCATGAAACAATTTGTAAAACACCCTCAAAAGAATCTTTTGTGGCTCTTTCGGTTACAATGGGGTTGGTTCTTTGCAGCTGTTTATATTATGAAGCTTTCTGAGCAATATATTTCTAGAAATTTTTTTTTACTATAGTTGAAAAAATGATACCAAAATGGAACATGGATTTTCCAGCAGGACTTAGATTGTTTCCATTCTTCCAAAATGGTCAAGAAATCCATGTGTGAGAACCAAATTAAGACATTGGAATGGTCGGGGAACTTTACTGATATCAAGCCAATTTAAAATCTTTGGGGTATAGGCAAGAATCATCTGTTGCAAACGAACTGTTCAACTATGGAGAAGCCAAAAACTGCTCTCATTCATTTATGGGACAAAGAGCAAAACATTCTGAATGATCTTTAAAAAAATGGTGGATTCCATGCCGAATTGTGTCCAAATGTTAGTAAAAAAATCCTAGACATATTATGCACTATCAACTTCTGATTTTATATAAGTTTAAATAAAATGTCATTTCTTCTTAGTTTTCTCGATTTTTCGAGTTTGTTTTAATTAATTTGCACAAGAGTGTATTTAACAAAAAATTTTCTGAATTAATTTTGCCAAAAGATTTTTTTTGTACCTGCACTTTTTTACAATTTATATTTTCAAATATCCTTCTAAAATTCTGCAGAAAAGTATTTTTAAAGAATGAAATATGTAATACATCCTATAATTTAGTTCTTGGATTAAACATAGTTTGTTGCCAAACACTCATTCTACATAAAAACAAAGAACAAAATTGATTGAAAAAGGAAAACGGTAAGATTTTTCTTAAGAATAGCTCATTTCATTTTCGATATTTAATTTTAGAACACAAAGGGATACTGAAAGGTGGTCAATTTCTTTGTACTTTTTCTTTAAATGTATATTATTGGTTTAACAGGACTCTTTTTCTTTTTGAAATTGGTTCATTTGATGCAAGAAAAAGTTGCCTTTATTTTCCCAGCCTGTACTGATGCAACTGCGCAGAAAAGGGACATTAACACATCTGTTGCCAACTTTAATCTGCATTAATTTTCTCATGAATATATATACATATATTTTAATCTTTAAAAAGTAATTGTGTACTAAGGGTGAAAACGTATTGCTGTTTTTGATTTAGATTTGTCAATTTCAATCAATTTAATATGTTATATTGCTCTTTAAACTTTATGTTTTCATGCTACACACAAAAGAAAATAAGTAGTTATAGCGTTGGATAATATTTATCATAAAAATTATAACAGAAGTTATTTGTGTAATGCAGTTCAATGTGCCCCAAGAGGTGAACCAATGTACTCCATGCATGGGGCACTGCTGGTCCCACTTTACAAGTTTCCATTGAAAAAATACTATAAAAAAAGTTAATCAATCCGACATTTTCAAGAAAATCTGGAATGATAATAAAATTTTTAATGAAACTTATTGTAAAAATCAAATTGCTCATTGATTTTTTCGATGCGATGAAAAATGAGAAGTAGAAAAGTGGTTCAACATGCCCTCATCTCCCTCTATACGAGTAACTAGGGTAGAAAACATATTACTTTTTTTTTTCTTGTAACCTTAAATCAATCAAATTGCTTATTATTATGATGAGAAAGCAAAGATCTTCATTTCTGAGTAACAATTCCTCACAGGGAAGTTCATTGTTTTATTCCAGGTGTTTTGAAACACACATCTTAAAATTTCATTCTAATTAATAATAAATAAATTTCTTTTAGAACAGGGGTTCCCAATCTGTGGGTCGATACCCCCAAGAGGGCTGCGAAGGATTTCTTAGGGGTCACAAGATTATCCCTATATTAAAAAATATATTATTGCATAGAGTTGAAAAATTAAAATACTATAGGGGAAAAACATCATCATTTTAGAGTAGCATCAATACTTGAACGCAATGGCAAATCCAGGAAAAGGGCTATGGGACTACAGCAACCCCTCCCTTCTCATGCCAGAGTACCTTATCTCAGAACATCCTTTAAGATTATCATGAGCTTTGGTTTAGGAGCTTCAATCTCTACAAATTTCCATGGCCGAGTCCCGAATACCCTCCCTCTAACATTATCAAAAATCGTCTAAAATTTCGTTTTTGAACTTCAATTTCGAATAATTTCTGTGAGAAATTCTGTAAGTCCCAACCCTTGTCCTGAAAGGTGTTCTGCAGTTGCGTTTTTAAAGCTTAATTTTGGAAATATCCTAGGGAAGAACCCCGAACCCCTTCCCGTCCTTGAACTTCATCCCAAATAGCCAAGAAATGGATTTTTAGGATTTTAATTTCGAAAAAAAAATCCAAGGGAATACCTGTTGTCCCTCTTCACATAACTAATGATCATATAAAATTTTGTTTTTAGAGCTTAAATTTCAAAAAAAGTTCCGAGTGAGGGTCTCCGAACATTTCCCCTAGACATCAAAGGTAACTTACAATTCTGTTTTTTAGACTTAAATTTCAAGAAAACTTTTGGGAGTATCCGAGATCCTCTCTCCCGCACATTCTGAAAACTCGTTTAAAATTTCGTTTATGAAACATCAATTCCGAAAAAAATTCGGGGCTGGGGGAGGCTCCGAATCCAAACCTTTTTCTTAATGTTTACCAAGATGGCCTATAATTGCGTTTTTAAAGCCTCAAACTCAAATTTTTTTCTGGGGAAAGGTCGCCCGAACCCCTTTTCTTTCCTAAATTTCAACAAACATAGTCTACGACTGAGCTTATTTAGGAGATATCATTTTCATCTGCGAAAAATTAGAGAGCATCCTTATTCACTTCCCCCTCTCCCATCGCTAAAAATCATTTAGAACTTCATTTTTAGGATTTTGAGAAATTTCAAAGGCAAGTCTCCAAGCTTGAACCGTTCATAAAAGCACCTGAATGTTTCTTTTTCCGAACATCACTAGAGATCGTGTAAACTGCAATTTTAGAACTACAATTTCAAGCAATTTCGGAGGTAGGATCACCGTGAATGTTACGCTTACGACTATTCATATTGTTAATTCTCTTTCTCCGCTTATGCAACGCAATTCGCTTAATTTGATTGCTCATAATGCTAGTAATGACACCTCCTCCTCCTCTCCAAATATAAATCAGGACTCTTTCTCTCTATCTTGCTATACATACGTTTAAAAAATACTGAGGATCTTCCAAAAGCCTACCTTCCAATTTTTTGATCTCGCAACAGCCCTGTTAAAAGTAAATGCTTTATTCACTTCATTGAATGTTGGATAAAACCAAATCCTGCATTTGCCACTGCTATGACGCAAGAATTTTGAAAGTGCCGAAATGTATGTTCAACTCTATCGACTATCTTTTTTCTATGTTTCTGCATTTATTATAGAAATAAAAACACACACACACTAATCTGAAATACAATATTTCAAGCACATTGATTTATTACGTAATATATACACAATGTCTGCGCATATGCACCCCCTATATATATATATATATATATATATATATATATATACGGGGGATACTTAGGGGGTTGGGATTTCTTAGTTGGTGAAAAGGGGGTTGCGATGTGAAAAAGGTTGGGAACCACTGTTTTATAGTATTATCAATCACTACAATGAAGAAGTAACTCCCGATCCTCCTTGGTTTCTTCAGGCAAAAGTTCACAAAATCATCCTGGGTTCTGAGCTCTAGTTCTTATTTTATTATCAAATTGCACTAAAGTGTTAGCAACATAAGACAAGTTTAGGTCCCTTGTCCAGGATTCTGTATTACACTTTTTTAATGGATAAAACAATAGTACCTCAAAACTTTCCTTCACAAGTACTTTTCAACCAATGTAATGAAACCTTCAATTCTGCCAACCATGCAAGGCTCTCTATACTTGCAAACAGTATCTAATTTTGTCCGCTTTGCTTTCGCAAATTCAACTACATTTCTAAGTTTTTACCAAGGTTTCTACCTATGGTTGAAAGATGGTGCAAATCCAGAATTTCCTCCGCTGAATTTAAATTAACATTCGTGTAATGGAAATATGTTTAGCTGCACATTGTCTGTAATATCATAATCGTCATCCAAAGCTAATACAGGGTGGTCCAAAAAATATGATAGATGTAGTTGTTGTGGAAAAACGGTAGCTTGCAAGTGCATGAAAACAATTGTTCTTTAATACAGATATAAATAACATTTAATGTAAAAGATTCTCAAAATGTCTACCATCCCTCGCTATACTGTGGAGGGAAGGTAAAGGGCAGTATCTGCAGACATGAGTTTTTAAAATATTTGACGAAATGTGTTATGGATTCCATTATAACTATAGGGAAATGTTGGAGTGTTTTGGTGCTTTATTTTCGGCGGAAAACAAGTCGCCAAGGGAATTTAGCAAGAAAAAAGTCAAAAAGAAAGGTCAGTCTAAATACCCCACAAGAGGTGTGGTTGATTATCTTCACCTTTTTTTTTTTCTTCCTGACTTGCTGTGCCTTGGTCCCGTGTGAAATAGCCCGAGGATGTAAAAAATTCTGCTTTTGTGGTTAAATGAAAACTTTTGATAGCAGGGACTGGTTTAGGTTGGTGAATGCAGTGAGAGTCTGCCCCCCCCCCTCTTTAAAAAGGAGAATTAGAGATAGAATTTTCTATTTCCAATCACAATTCTAATTATTTTCAATTAAAATTTTATAAATTATTTTCAATATTTTAGGATTTTTGCATCAACTCTGAAGTTTGCCATTTAGTTTTTTTTCCGAACGTTTTGCTCCTTAAATAATTAAGGAGCAAAAAAAATGAATAAATAATAATAATAATGGTAATCATTTCATTCTTTATTAACTAAAAAATGGACTAAGTAATATCTAAGCATTTTGTTTTCATATTAGATGTTTAACGGCTCGAGTTGCTGTTGTTCAAATTATACGAAACTGTTTTTACATTTGCTATGACATAAAATGAAAAACATAAAAGGGTGTGCAACTTGAAACATCAACCTTCATTTTCTTTGGGACACCCTAATACACATGCATTCTCTGTTTTATTTATATAGATTATGTGGGTTATTAGGATATGCTACATAAGCCCCCCCCCCCCCCCTCTGTCCCCGCTCAAAAAAAGAACAGACAAATCCTATGCCTTTTGTAAAGTTCACTGACACAAAGTTTAAGGATCAAATTCAGAGATTGAAATTCTAGGGGTGAGGCCCTATAAGTAATTTTTGCCTGGGGCCCCACATCGCTTTAGTCGTGCCCTGTGTGAAAATAGTATAAAACTAGAAAGATTTGATCTAAAGCATCCTAGAAAAAAAATAGAATAAAGCAGATTGATGTGGTTACAAAGAAATCATGGATCTGTAAAATCATTTTCCGCCGCAAATCATTTTTTTCTCCTTGTTTGGAGCCTCCCTAACTCGGGACCTTCGGCCGGCCAGTTCGGGCTTGGACATAATCCTAACCACAGTTCAAGAGAAACAGTTGATGCAGGTCTTAATACATCCAGCAATGGCAATGGAGACAATCTTTTGCAGCTTTGGCTGTCGGACAATAAAACCGTAAGTGATGATGAGACAAATGAAAATCTTATAGACAGGGCCTGATTACCACACAGGCCACCTGAGCCTCTATTATCCTAAGGGGATCCCAAATTACTTAACAGATAATGCATAACAGTACAACTATACAAAAAATACATGCATTTTTTAAGTAATAATAAAGTGAATTTTTAGTTGGAACAGAACTTCCTTTACAGGATAATTTTTATTAATTCTGACAGTAGTTAATTTACCATGTCACGATTATGAGGAGCCCCGATCCGAAGGGGATTTAGATTTATGAATGCACATGATAAATGATTTACATAGTTCTGTATTAGACAAAGGGCCCCGCAAAAATACATTCCGACCAGGCTATAGAGTTTTAAGGGTGCCTCGAAATTTTTGTGGGCTTAGAGCCGCACTTTTAGTTAGTGTCGGGCCCTGCTTATAGATGAATGGAGTGGACAACCTCTCATTGGGACTAAGTTTCCAGATCACTTACAGACCCAAAAGACTTCACTAGCTCTAACCAGACAGTAAAATGTTTCTTCCTGTTCAATATGAAGTTAGAGTTGACCCTAGGGTATTTTACCTCGTCAGAAATGGTAGGTCTGTCAAAAAAAAAAAAAAAAAAAAAAAAAACGTAACATATTCTGATTGCTCTCTTGTACACGAAAGCAACCAAAGTGGTTTTTTGTATTTGCACTTCTCAGGGATCTTCTAAACAACACTACCTTTCCAGAAATTTTCATCCCCGTGAAAAATGGAGGAGAATGTGTTGATAAACGACTTTTTGATCGCAATAGGGACATCATAAGTTTAACTGATGCAAAGATAACCAGAAGTTACGATGCTTTGCAGCGATGAATCAAATAACCAAAGGATTGATGAGAGAACACCACCTTGTAAAAATCCACTTTAGTGTAAGCTGGTAAGGTTTTAATTGCAGAGGAGCATAAAATTAATCAAAAGAGAATAAATTTTGGCTGCAGTTAATTTTAGTTCTATCAATACCTCTCCATAGTGAATAAGTTTAGAAATGGACAGCAAGGACAGTTTATCGAGAGATTGTCGTTGTGGCAACATGGCAGTACTAATTATTTTGCGTATAGCTAACTCTGTTTCAACACTTAACTTCCAGCGGTAACCACGTACAGGCTTGGATTACCCCATAGGCCAGCCTAGGCACTGGCCTAGGGGCACAAGCCGAAAAGGGCGCAAGTCACAGAGAAAAAACATCAACAGCTTGATGAAAAAAAAAATATGACATGCTAGTAGTGTATGGAGAAGCAAAATTCAACTATAGTAGATTGAAACGAGCCTGCTCGGTAGAAAAAAGCAGTTGGAGGAGAGGGTTGGGGGCGTAATGCTTGAGTCAAGGTCTTTTTCCGGTCAAAGCAGATAATTTTCAATACCTTTTTTTTGAACAATAATTTCTTAAAAATATAGCTTTGCCCAGGAGCGGAGCGGGTTCTCCAAGAGGACGCCAATCTTTGCTCCCAAAGGGTTTACATGTTCGAGGGCACAAAGAAGAAGAAAAAACCCGAAGGCGCAAAATAAAACTATTTTTCTCCTTATGTCTTTAAATTAAGTCAGTAAGCATATGTTTTGCAATTAATAATTCAGTTTGTTAATTCATATTTATTTATGACTGCCAATCCTCATGGGCGCCGAAAGTTAATTTTTTTGGGAAGGGTCGTGGAAATTATCAATTTGCCGAATGAATCTTCAAATTTTAACGAATGACAAAATATGTGCATACACACATATGTATTAACGTCTGAAGAAAAGAGAAATTCGACATCCTCAAAAAAAAATAAATAAATAAATAATAATAATAATGTCTTCAAATTTTTCGAACTGTCAGACATTTTTTGTCAAATAAGGAAAGTTTGGGGATGTCACAAGACCGCCTCTGATAATTGTATCTAAAATTTTGCACAAAAAATTCACCATAGACTGTTTTAATTCTCTGCACACATATGGATTGCATGCAAATTCCTTAATAAATAATTTATCAGACACAAGTTTTGTATATTTTTATTTATAACTATATATGTCGGTTATCGGGGTTCGCTTTCAACATATCTTTATGAATATTTTTATTCAAAATTTCATCCCAAAGATCACAACAAATTGAACAAATAATATACATGGGATGCCCAGTTTTGTGTTAGGAATGGAAACCAGCAGTTCTCAATCTTTGTATGGTAAAAAATGAATGAAAAACAAAAGGTGTATCAATAGATTCAAGAGCCATGATATTTAAATTTAAATATAAAGGAAAAAATTACTTAAGATATCACTGCTAAATATCACTTCGGGCTCAAAGCGTCAAAAACGTTTGTTTTTCACAGACAAATTTCATTATGGAAAATTTAAAACAGTTAAATGTTTTTGGAAAAGAAAAAGTGGGGCAGGATGTTTTATAACATATTAAAACAAAGGATTACGGACAAAGCAAATTAGGGAGAGAATGCGTTTTCTGAGCCTAACTTCATCTTTTCACTTCAAAAGTAGCCTAAAACTGCGTTTTTTACAACTGTAATTTCAGAACTTTAGAGGAGATTCCACGAACCCACTTCCACTATCATCCTCAAAGTTTATCCAAACTTGTTTTTTATGAAACATCAATTTTAAACAATTTCTGTGTGCAGGGGCATAGCTAAGGTGGCGGGGGTTTGGGGACAAAACCCCCCCGAAACGTCAGTCTCACAAAAAGAAAAAGAAGAGAGAAGAGAAAGAAGAAAAAATTAACTCTAATTTGAATTCCGAAACTTTGAATTCAAATTATGTTTTTCGCAATCACGAGTTGCGACAAGACTCTACTGGTTAGAGTTATTGTTTCTAGAAATGGCTCCCCCGCCCAAGCATGTCCCTCCTCCTGGGTGCTTACGTGTATATAGTTGTGTGCGTGTGTGTGTAGGCTTACGTGTGTGTGTAGGCTTACGTGTGTGCACGTAGGCGTGTGTATGTGTGTAAAGGCGTGCGCGCGTAGGCGACTGTGTATGAGCATGCGTGTGTAGGACATGGACGCCACCGCCCAGCAAAAGTGGATTCCGGGGGACAGTGCTCAGGACCAGCCGCGCCGCCGCCGCCGTCGGTGGACGGTGGTGCTGCAGGCCTGGTCCAAGCTGAAAAAGGAACCAGAACATCAAGGACTGTCAAGTGAGAACAATAAGCAATCGTGATTGCTCAAAAAGAAAAAAAAATCAAAACGACTTTTTTATGAGTAACAAAGGTCAAAAATTCACTTTACTCCCCCCCCCCCCCCAATGCCAATGAAAATCTGCTCCATGTGTGACCCTCAAGCATAAAGACGCCTCCCTCTGCTGCGACAATTTTTTGATAATTGAGTGAAATTTGACACTTCGCTTTAGAAATGAGATTGATTTGTTAAATCCACGTATATGCAGCCTTTCTTTGTCATAGATTCTGCAAATTGTTTAATATGTTTAATTTTATGAGCCGCGCAGTGGGAATATTGCATACAGTCGAATCTGTATATTTCGAATTTCACATTAAGGAAAAAATAGAGATAAAGAGGTTTTGAGATACGGGGGCTTTAAGAAACTTTTTATAGAAATTTGAAATATGATGGTGGAAATTTGAAATCGATACTAAAGACAATATGAGTCTTTATTAAAATTCCTCTTTATTAGTTTTGTTAGGTATTTATTCTATTATTACATTATTAAGTGCTTTATTGTGAGTTTAAGGAATCATTTTGACTGTAAAAGAAACTTTAAGCATATCTTTTTCAAGAAAAAGTCTTTTATTGCTTTTTGGTTCCTGATTTTTTTTTCTTTGGATTCATTATTTATCCTTTTGAGGCTAGCAATTGCTGCAAATCTAACTTGGCCAGTATTCTACGATTTTCCTTTTTTCATCACTTGAACTTATACTTTATTTTCACTCCAATCATTTCGGTTTTCTAAGGAATCACAATTTTAAGAAAGAGAGTAACCAAAGAACAGTACTAATCCAGATAACAGAGCGAAATGGCTTTTAACTTGAATGACCTTTAACCATGAACTTGAAATGTTTATTTTACATGTCAAACCTGTGAATTTCACCCCTTTACTCTTCTTCCAAGAAAGTGCGCGAAACGACTGTCCTTTGGTTAATCTTCCTGGAAAGCCTACTCGTGGAACGCATTTCTCCCTTTTTTCCACTGCCTCCTCAGCTCTTGAAGACAATTCCTCTCTTTCTGAGTTGAAGAAAATGTTTTTGTTTGCTGCTTTAAAGATCATTAGGCTTCGAATCCAAAAATGATAGCATAACCGGAATTCGAGACGATAGAGGTTTTCATCAGATATTTGATTTCCCCTGATTTGGATAGACTGGTTTTGACAAGACCGTTCTTAGAAAATTTCACTTTAAATTAAATGGAGAGAAAAGAAAAAAAAGTTGAATTTTCCATAACATAAAAATAAAAAAAAATATTTTGATTTTGTTTTGTTTGACACAAGTATCTGAATTGGGGCACCCCATTCCAAAGTATGTAAGATTCACCTCCCTCTTTTTTTTAATACTAAAAAAATTTACACACACACACACACACACACACACACATTTATATATATATATATATATATATATATATATATATATATATATATATATATATATATATATATATATATATAAGAAGTAACCCCCCCCCCCCCGAAAGTCGGGTCTAGCTACGCCTCTGTCCGTGTGAGACTCAACGAACGACATCCTTTTCCCCAACGTCATCTAATATGAACTTCAATTGCGCATTTAGGACTTAAATATCGAAAAGTTTCTGAGAAATCCCAAACACTTTTCTTTCCCGAACGTCATCGAAGATGGCAAACAATTTCGTTTACAGAACCTCAACTTCTAAACATTTGTGCAGGAGCGTTCTCGCTCCCCCCCCCCCCCCCCTCCTTTCCCAAAATTTTGAAAATGGTCATAAATTTCAAACATTTTTCGGAAGAGAGTCTCCAAACACCATCCCCTGTTACCCAGCATTATCAACTGCATTAGAGGTCTTACAAATGCATATTTCAAGATTTCATTTCGATTTTTTTTCATGGGAAAAATCTTTAACGCCCCACCTTCACATCATAACAAATCGTCTAAAATTACGTTTTTAGGACCTTAAGTTCAAAGACTTTCCAAGTAATTGATCCTAATTGCAACCCTCCTCCCACCTCATTGAAAATCGTCGAAGATTTCGTTTTTGGGTCCTCAATTTTGAACTTTTTTCAGAAGAGCGCCCCCGACTTTAACCCTTCTCTAACATTAATAAATTCGTCCAAAATTTTGTTGTCACGAGTTCAATTTCGAAACACCCACGGAAGAGAGGAACGAACCATATCCCTACGCGTAATGTCATCAAAGATTGTTTCCGATTGCGTATTTCAGTCTTCAGTTCCCATCCATTTCCCTGACGTCATAAAAGATGACCTACAATTTTTTGGTCTTCAATTTCAAAAATCTTCCTCGCTACAGTCACCAATTGACTCCCCTCCCCCCTCATAAAATCGCAATTTTAGACGATCTTTACAGAGGTTAAGTAAAATGGGGTTAGGAGGTTTCCCCGGAATATTTGAACTCTCATTCATAAAAATTCAGTGGACCATCTTTGATGACGTGAGACAAAAGAATGGGATTCGGAGCTTTTCCCCGTAGTTTTTAGAAATTGAAGTTCTGAAAATGCAACTTTAGACCGTCTTTTAGCGGTGTTAAAGAAAAGCGAGGTTCGAATGCTTTCCCCCTGAATTTTTTTTTTTTTTTTTTTGGAATTAAAATTATACAACAGGCTATATTTCATAACGGTAGAGGAAAGGATGGGGCTTGGAACTCTATCAAGGATTTTATTCGAAATTGGAAGTGCTAAAAATGCGATTTTGGGCCGCTTTTAATGACCTTACGGGGGAGATGGAGTTTGGTACTCTCCTCTCAATTATTTTTCAAAATTGAAGAACTTAATTTCAGAATATTTTTTGACGTTATAGGAAGGGGGCTTTGGGGACTTTCTCCCCGAATTCGACCTTTTCTAAAGTGTACTTTTGTAGGCAGAGCATTAGTCGCAAAAGGCAGAGCATTGCTCTCTAATGCTACCCCCAGGCTAATGTCCTAGAGCAGCGGTTCCAAACCTTCTTTAGTTTTGCGCCCCACCATTTTTGTAGAAAACACTATTGCGGCCCACTAACTACTATGTATTTCTTGCACAGCCAAAATTTACTTTCTGAGAGGGAGTGGGGGGTATCATCTGCTCATAACTGTCCTTAAGTCTAAATAATAAACCGGACTAGGATTGAAAGTGTGTTAAAAACGAGTTCTGGAGATGTTAATCCCCTTCTCCCCTTATTCTGTACCACTGATATAGATATGCTGTACAAGAAGGATATTCGAAATAACTTTTAAGAAAGAAGCTAACTTTTTTGCATTCATTTAGCTGGCAAGTCATCAAAGTTAAAGCTCCATGGATTTTTGACGCTATTTTTCCTCTACTAGGGAGTTGATATTTGGATGGAAACTGGTTAGTTTTAGTCTGAAATAACTATAGCAGCATTCAATGTGTTTCTATATTATTTTCTAAAAAAACTGCAATTGAGTAGGTATCTTATCGAAAAGCCTCTCAAGTTTCTCAATTCACTGGTTGATCTTAACAATTCAACAAAGGAGAGGCATTTTTAACTTGAAACTTGAAGCTAGTACTAGTTTCTTTGGCAATTTTCATCAACGGAGTTTGATTCATTAGGTTTCATCTTTAATTATAAGGGAAAGTTCCTAAGAAATATGAAAAATCTCAAAACAGTGGCGATAATTTGTGTTGATGACAGTGAAACCGTTTGCGCTCAAATGCAAATAAATATGGAGAAATAAGAAAATTTTCTTAATATTTAATTTTTTTTTAATTTTTAATTTAAGTGCTTGTTTTGTTTAAATGCGCTTTCAATGAAAAAATGATAAAGGAAGGAAAAGAAAAATCTTATAATCTCCTTTTATCTTCTGATTCCCATCAACACGTTTGTAATACAGGCATGAATATTTGAAATGGTTTTTATCAAAAGTAACAAAAATAACAAAAAATAATCACATCATGGACGAAAAATTATTTTGATGTGATTGAAGTAAATCGTTTCGTAAATTCGAAATAATAATGTGAGTCAATCTAATAAAAGAGTAATTTCTAAATGCTTGAAGCTTTGACTGATCTTTGATTTGATTTACAAATACAAAAACTCCGTGTTTTGTTTTACTCCGTTTTCTAAACAGAATTGAAAATCGCATTTATGCATACACATTATTAAATTTGGCATCGAAAACGTTCTTTTGAATTAATTTTTCAAGGAATAAAGCCATTTATTACCATTTAATTTCGTCTTCTTTTTTGACTCTTTCCAAGAAGCAAACTGTTATTAAATGAACAATAATCTTCAAATTAACGTTATCAAATTCAATAAATAACTGGACTTTTTTTTCTGTTTAGATATTTTCTCTTGCATTAACATCGAGTCCGACTTATCGCAGCACTCTGTATTTGATGCCGAAACGCCTAATTTGATTGCTTAAAAATTCGATTTCGCCTTTTAAACTAAACTAAACAGAGATTTTGTAAAATGTTTTATTAAATAAAAAGCTCATCTCTCTTCCGTTCCCATTGGCGCTGTCAGAAAGTTACTTATTTCATTAGGTTTTTGCATTTCTGATTTTTCAAGATTTTTATTTAATAAGAGATTTGATCTTTACCCCCGTCTGAGTTTTTTTCTCTGCTGATGCTTTTTTATCGAGTGAAAAGCGTTTTTTTAAATGGAATGTTTTGGTCGGAGCACCTGAAGCAAATGATGTTGACAGTATATGTTTTTTCATTCCGCGTACTTGGAAATGCTCAGATTTTGAATTTTTTTTATCGTTTCTTCTGTTTTGAGATTCAGTTGCCTTTTTTTTTCACTGTATTTTTCCTCTCATAGGAACTTTGTTTTAATTTCTGGGAAATAAAGAAAAATGCTTCATTTACTTTAAATTCATATTGGATCACCGTTTTGGTTTAAAAATTTAATTGATATTGATATACTAAGATAAAAATAGGAATAAATTATCAATGACCTTGTTAGTTTTTTATTGTTGCTCAAACTCGGTACACGGTCATTTTTCAAGCAATGTTATGTAAAATTGTTTTTGTAATTTGTCTATTTTTGCGAATTTATTTTACACACACAACATATGTATGTGTTAAGAGGACGGAAAGTAGTTTAATTTGCTTCACACAAAAAAAAGATTTAGAAAATTGATTCTTATTAATTAAAGTTGCGATTTCCCTCGTTATTAACAGCTTTTTTTCATTTGATGTACAAATCTTCAATCCCGGATGGTTAAAAATTGATTGATTTTGGAGCAAAATGTCTGAAAATGGCATTTGTTTTAAGGTATCGGCCATTTTTCTTGATTAGCCCATTCGTCTTGAGTAGTGTAGTCTTCCATAATCACATTTCAAAATCACACCTTTTCTGTCACTAATCTCTGGCGTATTCTCACCCGACATTGCACCATCTAAATTCCCGTTATTTCAATCGCTAAAACAACGTCTGCACGCAAAAAACTTTTTCACTGAATTTTTTTTGCTACAAGTTATTACTACTATTTAATTTTGAAGTAAAACCAGATTTATGAAAAGCTACGCAACCCACATATTTGGCTGTCAGTTTATCTTTATTCATTTTTCTTTCAGCTACTTGGAATGGTCTCATGTTTTCATTTGCTTCCTGGGGTTTCAATTAGTGTTTTCTTATTTTATGCATGAAATGTTCTATTATTCGATTAATGATCAATACTTTTGTGTTGGTCAAGTATTCTGTTATCCGTAAGGGTATTCGGTAGGGAAGTTTTCGATTTTTCAATTTTATTTTTATATGATAGAGTAACATGTATGAACATCATAGGTGAAAAAAATTTTTGCGATACGATAAGTAGTTTTTTTTAAATTAATTTTTAAAGTTCAAGCGCCTGTGACGTCAGATGGCATAGGAAGTGACGTCCGATAGGAGAGAAACGCTTGTGAACCGGTTCCCATGTCATGGGAGAAATCGAAGAACGTGCATCGACTTCGAAGGTGAAACGTAAAAGGCTTATCTCCTCGCGTTTCTGGAACATTAAACCTCTCATCCTCTCGGAAATATTCGAATTTCACCATTGATATTATTTGAGGAAGATTATTTAGATTGTGCTTTAACGGATCCGGCCTCCATAATGTGTTCAAAAGGATTATTGAATTTCTAAAAAATAAAAATATCAGCGCGCTCAAAATGTCCCTAGCGAAAACAAGGGATCTTCGGCGGAAGGCTGCCCATTCGCGCCCTGTGACGTAGGCTCGTGACGTTTCAGAAGAGCGCACTTTTGCGCGTGGATTTTTAAAAATTCATTAAAAATCAACCACGGTGTTTTAAAATTCGGCGATGGTGAATTTTTTAGTTTTGAGGGTCAATTAACAATATGCAATAGCCAAAATATGAACATTTAATAGGTTGCAACTTCCCTATTGATGCAATATCAGTGTTTATTTTACCTTGTAAAAACTCAATTTGGTAGTGGAAATACTAAAAGTAAAAACTAAAAGCTATATACGATTTTTTTTTTCACATATTTTCATTAAAAGAAGTAGTTGTAATTCATGACAGTTTGATTTTGTCATTTAAATGTAACTGAAAAATCCTAATTAATTTCTGATGGCTTCAATCTTTGGAGCCTTAACTTTCAAAGAATCAGTTTCTTTGAAGATTACTGAAGAGAAAAAAAGAAAAGAAAAAAAAGGAATGAAATAAAAATGCGAGTAAGATGAATACTTGTAGATAAAGAAGCTGCGAACTTGGCAAAGCTCGCGCCGAACCATACGTGACATGTACGGCACGCGAAGTCTTTTTTCTTTCGTTTTTGTTTTCTTTCTTCTGACAAATCATAGCTTCTTCTCAAATGCAGCGTAACACAATCCTTGCCAACACAGCTCTTACGTTTTAAAAGAGCATATTTCATGCTTGTAGCAATCTTCTGCTTGCATTTAGTTACTGAGGCTATGTCTTGACATCTAGAGATCAATGCTCATTTCTACAATGTGTTTCTTGCTGAAGAAATTGCCTTTTTTCTTCTTCCTTTTTTAATGTAATTGTCTTTCGTTTTTTGTCCCCTCCTTTCTTTATTGATGACGGTGTCATCAGTGGAGATTAAAATGGGACATTTTCGGGTTAAAGGGACTGTCCATTCATTAATTATCAATTCGACGTAATTGATGAAAATGTTTAATTACCATTTTATTTATTTCATGTTTGTACTTTGAATCCTTTTCTCATTTTGATCTGTTTGTCCCCTATTGTTTCGACAGTATTTTTTAAAGCTTTTCGTTCAACAAATTTCTAATGAAACGAATTCACGAATACTACTTGACAGTGAATGCTTGGTTTTCTGCTATGTAAAGACCAGGTCTGTGGGAATGACAGACAAAAATGAATCAAGGTTTGAACTTTAAAAGCCAAAAATCTGAATTAAAATATCAAAACAAAGACACAGAAGTCGAGCATTCATGAGTGTTGCTCATATTGTCAACGTTTAATTAGCCAAAAAAAAAAAAAAAAAAAAAGATAGGTTCCTCCTTGCCGTCGTTACTAACTGTTGACTGATACGGAGTTAAGGCTACTATATTTAAGGGCTCATCTGACATTTTAGTTCCAAAAGAGACTCTGAAAACAACAATTTTAAAAAATACGAAAACGTACTCATCTGAGCATATCGCGAGTCAAAATGGCTCCGACTACGTGGTATTCAAATTTGAAACATTCAAATACTTATCAAATACTCAAATCAATATGTCTGCTAATTTTTGAACATGTAATAAATTCAAAACTGAGTATTATGTACTCACTTTTGAGTATGAAATAATTCAGCGCCCTATTTGAAAACATAGGTGCTCATATTTGAAACAAAAGGTTTCAAGAAAATTTGAAAGCATGAATGTATTCATTTTTGAAAACTTCTTTTTTCTCAGTGAGAACGTATGATGCCACTAGTCGTGTACCGCATGAAAGGAAACTGGTTGCTCTTTCAGTAGAAATATTTACAGAAAACTGCGACGCAGATTAAAAAAGTCAAAAATAGTCTGTAAGGTAAACCAGCATTAGATTAGTCATAGTCTTACATACTTATTAAGAATCATTACTAAGAAGTGCCTTAGAATCAATTGCAAAATTTTAAAATTATACTGCACAGATTTCTATAATTTGTTCTGTGCAAGAACTTGTGCTTTAAAAATATCAGAGGACTACGAACTTAGCTTTAAAAATATCAGAGGACTACGAACTTAGCTTTAAAAATATCAGAGGACTACGAACTTAGCTTTAAAAATATCAGAGGACTACGAACTTAGCTTCTTGCCTCCGTTCCTTACCTTTTTTTCCCTTCCTCTTTCATTCTGAACTGTATTTTCCTCCTTGAAGTTGTGCAGAAAGCAGTGAAAAAAGTCTTTTAATTTCAGAAATAATCTGCAGACCTCCTCAAGAATTAGCGATCGGCGTCGCAGCGTCGCGTCGTTTTGTCAGTTCAATGTATTGACCTGGGATATGATTTGATCAACCCTTCGTAATGACCACGAATAGGGAAGTTGTGGTTAATCATCAAAATTTGTGATCCTTTTTCAAAAAGATTCATAAAGTCTTGTAACCGTATTTTTGTTTTCCGCCTAATGAACCGTCACACCAGTGGCGGATCACCGCATAGGCGCATGAGGCGATAGCTGGGGCCTCCAGCAAAGCAGGGGGCCTCCGGGCCGCGAAGTGTTACATACTCAAAACCAAAATATTTTGCTTTAGGATTTGCCATGGAAGGTCATAATTTTGAGTGCAAAATGATCAAAACTCATGGAAATTGACAGTAATGGATTTGAAGCGCTGACTGATTGCTCCCCATAGGGCCGCGTCTAAGGGTGGCCCCAGGCTTCAGGTGCCTTTGTTTGGATCTTTCCAGGGGAAAAAAATTGTTCGTTTAGAGGAATTGCAATGGGGTAACGTCATAATTTTGAGTGGAAAATGCTCGAAACTCATGGAATCGACAATTAGTCATGGATTTTAGGCGCGGGTTTGCTGCTCCCAATGGGGCCCCCAGCATCTAAAGGAGCCCCATGCTTGGAGTGCGTTTGTTTGGATTTTTCCAGGAGAAAAAAATGTTTATTTTGAGGATTTGCCATGGAAAGTAACCATTTTGAGTGGAAAATACTCAAAACTAATGGAAATTGACAGTTAGTGATGGATTTTTGGCGCGAGCTGATTGCTCCCAATAGGACCCCCTAATGGAATTGCTCCCAATAAAGTCACATCTAAGAGGGTCCCAGGCTTCAGGTGCCTTTGTTTGGATTTTTCCAGGAGAAAAAAATGTTCGTTTAGAGGATTTGCAATGGAAAGTCATAATTTTGAGTGGAAGAAGCTCGAAACTCATGGAATCGACAATTAGTCATGGATTTTAGGCGCGGGTTTGCTGCTTCCAATGGGGCCCCCAGCGTCTAAAGGAGCCCCAGGCTTGGAGTGCGTTTGTTTGGATTTTTCCAGGAGAAAAAATTGCTTATTCTGAGGATTTGCCATGGAAAGTAATCATTTTGAGTGGAAAATGCTCAAAACTAATGGAAATTGAGTTAGTGATGGATTTTTGGCGCGAGCTGATTGCTCCCAATAGGGCCCCCTAATGGGATTGCTCCCAATAGAGCCACATCTCAGAGGGCCCCAGGCTTCAGGTACCTTTGTTTGGATTTTTCCAGGAGAAAAAATTGTTCGTTTAGAGGATTTGCAATGGAAAGTCATAATTTTGAGTGGAAAAGGTTCGAAACTCATGGAATCGACAATTAGTCATGGATTTTAGGCGCGGGTTTGCTGCTCCCAATGGGGCCCCCAGCGTCTAAAGGAGCCCCAGGCTTGGAGTGCGTTTGTTTGGATTTTTCCAGGAGAAAAAATTGCTTATTCTGAGGATTTGCCATGGAAAGTAATCATTTTGAGTGGAAAATGCTCAAAACTAATGGAAATTGAGTTAGTGATGGATTTTTGGCGCGAGCTGATTGCTCCCAATAGGGCCCCTAATGGGATTGCTCCCAATAGAGCCACATCTCAGAGGGCCCCAGGCTTCAGGTGCCTTTGTTTGGATTTTTCCAGGAGAAAAAATTGTTCGTTTAGAGGATTTGCAATGGAATATCATAATTTTGAGTGGAGAATACTCAAAACTCATGGAATCGACAGTTAGTCATGGATTTTAGGCGCGGGTTTGCTGCTCCCAATAGGGTACACCGCTTCTAAAGGGGCCCCAAGCTTCAAGTGCGTTTGTTTGGATTTTTCCAGGATAAAAAAATGCTTGTTTTGAGGATTTGCCATGGAAAGTAATCATTTTGAGTGAAAAATGCTCTAAACTCATGGAAATTGAGAGTTAGTCATGAATTTTAGGCCTGGACTGATTGCTCCCTGGACGGATTGATCCCAATAGGGCTTCGTCTAAGGGGGCCCCAGGTTTCAGGTGCCTTTGTTTGAATTTTTTCAGGAGGAAAAATTATTCATTTAGAGGATTTGCAATGGGTAAAGTCATAATTTTTTGTAAAAAATGCTCAAAACTCATTGAATTGTCAATTAGTCATGAATTTCAAAATATATTTGTTTCTTTCCTCCGCAATGCTTCATCAAAACAAACAGCATATTTCGTGTTCCACCGTAGCCATCACTTTTTCTGAGATCGGAGAGTTCCCGCTTTTTTTTTCAAGGTCGTGTGTCCCCTAAAGAAAGTGGGGTGTTAGATAAGAAGTAACAAAAGGAAAGGCATTATATGGAAGCCAAAACAGGGCGGTTGACCTTGGGAAAATGACCGCGAGCACCGTTCTTCTTCCCTGTACATTTCAATCCAATTCAGCAGTGCAGTGTTACCTTGTCTTGCAACAGTGGTCAGAATCTTGCTAGTTTAATGAAAGAAAAAAAGCCTTCTCCCCCCCCCCCCCAAAAAAAAAAAAAACAGCACTGGAATTTAGGTGAGCAATCAAACTTTTTTTTTCTCTAATGCCTGAACTTACTTTTTAGTCGTAAGTTTAAAAACGAAATTGTTTCAATAGAATCGGTAAAGTAGGGAAATGTGGGGCAAAGTGAAACGGTTAAGATCACTTACTTCATTTCAGTATGAACAAATAGGAATTTTGTTCGAAAATTTTCGGCTCATAAAGTAGGAACAATATATTTTGTAATAGAACTTGCATTTAAACATTATTTTTAATTTTTAGCTATAACTTTGCACCTCCAAAAAAAGGTCGAAATATTTACTTTTTTTTCTATGGGGCAAAGTGAAAAATGAAATTTTTTCGAATTAAATATTTTTATTTCATTATTAAAGATATCTTTGATCAAATGAATGAGTAAATAAAAGAATAAATGAATGAATAAATAAAAAGAAAAGGAAAAAATAAGCAAATAAAAAATAATTAGTTAATATATGCAGGGGGCCAATCCAGGATTTTTTTCTCCCTACCTATTTTTGTGAAAGTATTGCATCATTCTATTTTTGTGAAAGTTTTTTTTTTTATCAGCATTGTTTTTGTGAACTTTTAGAGGCATCCTAATTTTTGTAAAAGAGAAGTAGAACAAGTGAAATTTTAGTTCGAAAAGTGTAAATGTCATCTAGTATTATTTTTAACAGGTTTCGTTTTTTGGGGAGGGGGGAGCTAAAAACCTAAGAAGTACCAAAAATACCATCGTAATTTCAGCTTAATGGGCTATGTACTGTGTACAATATTGGAAATTATGAGAAAAACGGTTCCTCAAAACATGTTAAAAAAGATTGCGATAATATTGCATAAATACACTTTGGCGAGAAACAGCTAAAAAATTAGTTAAAATACCACAAAAAGGTTGCTATTTAAGCGATTGTTCATATAAACCAACAGACCAAGAGAAACAAATTTTATATTTTAAAATGTGAATTTTTGTGAAATTTTCGATGTTTTTGTGAAGCTACTGATTTTATTACTTGATTTTTGTGAAAGTACCGATTACAAAACAAGATTTTTGTGAAGGTACCGAAAAACGGTAGCAAAATCAGCCTGTATTGGGCTCTGATATGAGAAAAATTAAATGAGTCAATAAAAAATAAATAATTTTAATTCTGAAATTTTGAATTCAAATTCTGTGTTTCGCAATAACGAGTTGCGACAGGACCCTACTCATTGGAGTTATTGTTTACAGAAACGGCTCCTGTCCCCCCAAGCCTGCCCCTCCTCCTGGGAAGTTACGTGTGCTTAGTTGTGTGTGTGTAAACCTATGTGTATGCACGTAGGCGTGTGTGTATGTGTATGAGCGTGCGTGTGTGCAGGACATCGACGCCACCTACCAGAAGAAGCAGATTCCGGGGGACAATGCTCAGGACCAGCAGAGGACGGTGGGCGGTAGTGCTGCAGAGGAAATCGGGAGGAAAATAAAATCACAGTAACGTCAAGGACAGTCAAATGAAAACAATAAGCAATCGTGATTGCTTAATAGTGAATGAATAAGAAAATGAATGAATGAATAAATAAGGTAACTATTAAATAAAAGAATGTAAATGAAATAATTAATAAATTAATACGCAAGTGATTTTATAAAGTATTGAAGAAGTAAACGATATGGAGCTGTTTCACTTTGCCCCATCTACTTTGCCCCACATGCACTTGAATAACTGTACAAATTATTTAAAACAACAAATAAGAAGCTTAATATAAAACAAATACTTTGCCGAATATTAGTAGATCTCAATTAATATATAAAACATTAATTTCAAGAACTTTATCATCTAATAATAACAAAAATAATTTTTGACTTACAGCAAAATATTACAATATGAGTATCATTTTTTTTTCTTTCTTTTTCTTTTCTTTTTTTTTTTTTTTCGCTCACAAAAGTAAATTTTTATAATTTGCTTTCAACTGTCGAGTCTCGCGTAGGGTGGTTAAGTAATTATATCATATTAAACCAAGATTTCTGTTCCTTGAATATAAGGCACGTGCGCAGACCAAGTTGATACCGAGTAATACTTAAGACTTATAAATTTTAAGGGTTATTTCCTTTTACCAGAAATGCTTAGAAATGCCCCCCACCCCCCAAAAAAAAGCATCTATCAGTCACATTTGAATTTCGACGTCTTGAATTCAAATTATTTTTTAGAAATCAGGAACTGCAATAAGACCCTACTCGTTGGGTTTCTTGTTTTTACAAATAAAATGGAATGATCAAGAAATTTGCACCCGTCATATTATGACTGGTGGTTTTCTAGAATTGGTAACACGAGGTATTTCCACAAAAAAGAAATAGTGATTAGATTGCGGTAATACAAATGAAGAATTTATAGCCGATATCCACCAGTAAGTATACTTATCATGAAGATTATTTACAGTGTATAACGTTATGTATTTTAATTTCTTATCAGTCTTAAATGACGGCATAAGTGGACAGAGTACCAATTGCGTACCGAGTACCCGGTACCACACTAATTACTGCTATTCTTTGACCACTATTCTAGAGAAATTGATATAATTATTGTACATTACTGATTATCGTGGGCATGTTCTACGTAATACATTGTTTTAAGCAGCTCCCCCCAAGGCCGTAGCCAGAGGGGGGAGGTCAGGGTGTCAGGCCCCTCTCGAAATTTTCAAAATCTTGCATGCTATAAAAACGATGTCAAAAATGTTTCGCACTTCAACTCGAAAAATTAAAAATCTCTCCCCCCCCCCCCCCAATATCACCGAAGATCGTCTAAACTTCCGTTTTAAAGGCTTCAATTCCAAAAAAATCTCCGTTGAAGCGCCCCCGAAAATTAGCGAAAAAGGGCCCACAAACCTCTCCTCCCACTATCGTTACCGAAGATGTTCAAAAACATGCGTTTTAAAGCTGACTTCAAAATTTTTTGCAGGAATATCTCTCTGCCCCCCCCCCCCTCATTAAAATCATTAAAGATTATCTTTAATTTAGTTTTCATGGCTTAAATTTCAAAAAATTTTCAGAGGAGAGCATCCGAAGACTCCTTTTTCCCCTAACAGCATTGAAAGTCAACCAAAATTACGTTTTCGGAGCTTCAATTGGGAAAGATGGCCAATCCACTTTACGTTACCGAAGATGATCTTTCAATCGTATTCTAAAGATTTCAGTTTCAAAAAAAAAAAAAAAAAAAAAATCCCGGAGAATGACACCAAATCTCTCTCCTCCCTAACATTACCAAACATCGTTTAAAACTCCGTTTTTGAAACTATAATTTCGGAAATTTTCGGGGGAGAGCCGCCGAACCCCCTTTCTCGTAGCATAATAGGTGATAATCGACAGTTTTAAAGGATACAATTTCAAAAAGGACCGGGGGAGCGCCTCTGAACCTCTATTTACATTATCAAAAGTTGTCTAAAATGCATTTTTAAAACTACAAATAAAGAAAATTTGCGAGGTCGGGCCCTGGAATCTCTCTTCCCCATAACATCACCAAATGTCTTCTAAAACTGCGTGTTTAGAGCTATAATTGGAAAAAAAAATTAGTTGGCGAGCTCCCGAAAAGCCCTTTTATTAACATAATTTAGAGGTGTAACAATATTGCGGTTTTGCAATTATCTTCATACCTCTTCTGCTTCTAACATTACAAAAGATCGTCAAAAACGAATTTTCAAGACTACAAATCCTTAAACTTACTGGGACAGAAGCCGCTGCATTAAAAACACTTATGATATAAAAGAAGAGACCTGCATTTTCATACACCTCCTATTATTTTTTATTTGACTTCGGAATCGCCCTGAAAGTCGGATCATGCCGCGACAGCAACTTCTGACACTTACCACTGATCCAAAAGAGGGTTTTAACCCTTTTGACAAGATCAAAGACAGTCGAAAATTAGGTTTTTACGATCGTAATTTTGGAAAATTTTCGACTCAGAGTCCCTAATCCCTGCTATCCTCCCAAAAGTCACTTAAAAGTCCATTTTCAGAATTTTGATTTCGAAAATTTGCGAGAGGACAGCAGCTACTTACCCACCTCTTATGCGGTTACCAAAGAGAACTTTAAAATGTGTTTTAAGAAGGGAAAACTCCTAAATTTAAATCTCTTTCCCATAAACTCTCCCAAAGAAGATTTTGTAATGGCGTTTTTAAAGTTTTATTGTATATAACTTGAAATCCTCTCAAACCTCTTCTCTTCTCCACCAGCATCATCAATCGTAGACCTTATAATTTCAAAAACTTTCCGAGTTAAAGCAACCACCTCTCCCCCTAACATGTCCACATGCATCCCAAAATTGCGTTTTTTAAACTACAATAACAAAATTTCCCGGGGTCAGCCCCAAATGCGTTTTTAGGGTTCAAAAATTTCCAGGGGAGCCTTCACAAAACAAACCCTTTTCCTTGTGTATTTACCAAATATAGCCTGAAATTGCGTTAAAAAAAATGTCTTTTGAAATTGCGTCTAAAATGAGATATCAAACCCAATGTCAGTTTTTCAAAATATTAAAAATACTTCTGGATCTGCTCCTCTCTTATAAACAATAATTTAGGTGCTCCTGACCTTCAAAGCTCAGGAAAAGTGATTGGTGGTTCATATTACTATTTCATGTTCTAATTTGTGAGCCAATTAAAGGTCTTCATGTCATTGGTATCTCTTTCACGATTGCGACATTTAAGACGCCACACATCATTTTTTGTACCAACAAAACTTGTACATTATTGAATTTTGATTAAGTGATATTATAATAATAATAAATTATTTGGAGAGTGGGAAAAAAAATTATAAAATAAAAAAATGCCTTCAAAACGGCCGAGAAGATAACCAGCAGTAGCAGTGCATTTTTTAAAGTAGTATAAAATATTTAATATAGTTTGGAAATTCTTGGAATAATGACTGATAATCATCACTAAGGATCGCATTAAAATCTTATATTTGATGTCCTAAAGGTATAAATAAATTAAGATTCCCCCTCCCGTTGAAAAAAAAAAAATCAGGACTGTAATTGCTAAGGGGGCACCTAGGCATATCAAAATGACCGTTACGTTACGTTTCAGAAATTATTTATCAAATTTGTAGTCTCCAGTTACATTTCGTTCTCCAGCTGAGCTTTAATTTAGACTATGATGTGCGCAAAATTAGAAACGCTTGTATCTGTCAAATATTAACTGAGCAAATTGTAACAAACTTCATCTTCTACAGAAGAAAAGCTCTTTTCGACGACGTAAAATATTAAGGAGTGCGTATGTCAATTTTAAAATACCAATTTTTGGTATTTATACATAATTACACTAGTGGTGCAATCAGAGGGGGGAGGGGGGATCACGGTTTCCCCCTCATAATGCTGAGTTGAATTTTTTTAAAACTATTCTTTATTATTGAAGCGAAGAAAAGAACAGGTCTTGGGAAAACACAGTGATTGTTAAAAGAAAAAAATAATAATGATGGGAAAAATCTAAATTTCTCTTTAAAAGAAATCTCTGAAATAAAAAAATTCAACAGTATGGCTTACTGTGTTCTTATTGCCACCCCATTTCTATTTCGTTCTTATCTCTCCCTCTTAAGTTTTAAAATTGACACGTCTCTAAAGTCCCTCCTTCACACACACACACACCGAAAGCATTATGGAGAGAAGAGCGAGACTCTGAAATACCATTTTTGAAGATCTTCAATTTCACAAAAGTTCCAGGGGTAAGCCCCCAAACAAGATCGAAAATCGCTTAAAACTGCGTTTTTGGAACTTTAATTTCAAAAAATTACTGGCCCTAATGTTGCAAAATATGGTCTTAACAATCGCGTTTTTAAGACTTGAATTTCGGAAAATATTCGAGCAATGGTCGCTGAACCACCTTCCTCTAATATCATAAAAAAATAAGTTTTTAAAATTACACATAGAAACAGTTTAAGTGGAATAGTCCCTGAATATAAATGCTTAAGTTTTTAGGACCATAATTTTGAAACAAATGTCCAGGAGGAGAGGCTCCAGAACCTCTTTTCTGTAAAATTGTTTATCCCGTAATGTTGTCTACAATTGCGTTTTTGAAACTTCAGTTTCTAAAATCGGGAAGGAGCAAGGAGTAATTGATTTCGAGCTATTAAAAAAAAAAAAAAAACAATCGATTGGAGGCAGTTCCCTGAGCTCCATTCTTTACCCTAACGTCAATAAATATGGCCTATAATCGCGTTTTTAAGGCATCTATTTCAACAGCTTTCCGCTGAGGCCCTTGCACCTTTTGCCCCCTAACATCAGCGAAGTCTAAAATTGCTTTTTAAAACTACAAGTTTCAAATTTTTCCCGGGGGTAGCCCCCGGACCCCCCTTCCTTATCCGATCAGAGGTTATCCCCCTCTCTTTTTGCCAACTACCCCCCCCCGCCCCCCGTTGGAAAAACTGGGTAATTCTGGGATTTTGCCAGAAGATGCCACAAATCGGGGTCGGATATACACCCCTGCATTAACTAAATTACAAAAAAATAGAGAAAACAAAATTTTTTCGCTGTAATTTTTTTTTGTCGGAAATGTCGTTTTTCTCCTATTAAATAAGGATGTAAGCCCCCCCCCCCCCCCATTGCTGCTTGATTCAAAAATAAAAGAAAGTTATGATTTTCTGCATTGTTAATAGTAGTAAACTATCATTTTTGTCGTGTCAATTAGAGGGCCTCCGGATCAAGTTGCGCCTGGGGCCTCAAAATCGCATGATCCGCCACTGCGTCACACAAAGAATAAGCTTTTTCGAAGTCGCAAATAGAGTAACGGTTCCAGTAACAGATATCCGTAAGTTTGGATTTTGATAATAAATGTTTTAGGAGGGTAAAACTGGTGTTTCATGTTCATTTAAATTTAATAAGGCTTTAGTTCTAAAAAGAAAGAACCTGTGCACATTTTTAAGAGAAAAGGAGAATTTTGTACATTACTCATCCTATCTGTTACTGGATATCATCAGATTTTTCGGTGTCTGGTTACTAGGGCGTCTGGCCTTTTTTCGAAATTGAGCAAATAAAAATAGAATTAACTAATTCAGAGGATCCGAGAGCAACCAAATGTTAGATGAGATGTAGTTGCATGAGATAAAAATAGTTTAAAAAGTCGAAATAAATTAAAAGGCTCAGAAAATTAAATTAACCAGTTTCCCAACCGGTGGTTCGCGAGAGTTACAAAGGGGGTTCGCGGAAATAATACTGCAATGGCGGAAATTCAACGTGTTTGTTTGAGATGAAATCTCAAGTTCAAGCGTTTTTTGTTCATTTTTTCATTTGTCTCGCGGAATATAATACTGCAATGGCGGAAATTCAACATGTTTGTTTGAGATGAAATCTCAAGTTCAAGCGTTTTTTGTTCATTTTTTCATTTATCTCTTACACATTCGAAAAGTCGATGGAACTTGATGGAAACATTACATGGAACATGAGAGTGTATGAAACATCTTGACTTAATTATATATGTTTAGATTCTTTATCATTTGAGTGCGACGAAGAGCTATCGCGCTTCTCTTGTGCTTCGCCGAAAATGCGAGTGACACAATTAGTGCTATGGCGCTGTTTGTTGCTATAGTGAAGTGCACCGTAAAAAAATATACGAAATTAAAAATTGAAAATTTGCACTCTATGTAAAAAGGAAACTCAAGAAACTTGCGCACAAAAACTCCTTTGTAATAAGTGATCGTAAAAATATAGTTGTTGGTAAATTTTGCCGTTTAATAACACTAATCTACAAAAAAAAAGAACTTTTTTTTTGTCTCACGGAGAAAAATACATGATCTTAGTGTAAAATGATGCGGTGAATTCAAATATGCAAACAGTTTTTTTCCATCTATATCTCCATTTCTAGTATTAATGACAATATTTTAATTGTTAATTATAAGTTTTTATCATTACATGATATAGGAAAACGCGGGAAAAAATCACTTAAAACTTATGATTACACAAAAATTGTGGGTGATGAAAAAACTCTGATTGGATATTTGAAATCAGCGTCAAAAATCGCCCTAGAAACACTATAAAAGTTTCATGTGACAAAATCTTTGTTTACCAGTGTAATTAGAGGTAACTGCAGACGTTTCTATTATTTTTCAAAAATTAAATAAAATAAAAAATAACTGCGCATTTTATTCCGAAAGAAAATTTTTCTGTACTCAAGCGATTAATGTACTCAGTGTATCCTGAGCAAACGACTAGATTCACAGTCTTTTCCAAGAAGATGTAAATTTAGAGAAATTTCTAATTTTACTGGAAGAAAAAATATCATTTAGTTAATCTGAGACATTTTCTTCAAAAGATATTTTGAAAGATTATTTTTTAGTTGAATGATTTAGCGTTACGAATAAATGTATTGCTGTGACAGAAAAGACATTTTAAATTTTATTACCCCTTTCAGACAAAATTTCCTTGAGGAAAATGAATTTTAGCTTATAGAGATAAATGCAGAAGGAAATTAAATGCTGAAACTAATGTAAGACGGAAACTGTCAGACAAAATTTCAGTTTGAAACTGTCAGGCAAAACTGAGCCAATCTTTGAATTTCTTTGTTCCACAACCATCTTGCTAAGAATTTGTTCAAAGTGGGAAGAAACTCAAAGAATTATCACTGGGTATAATCCGTTGAATATGTTTTATAGTAACTGTTTAGCTATAGTTTTAGCTTGCAGCAATATTTGTACTTCTCTATTTTGTAGTTAAATGTTATTTCTGTTTCGCAAAAAAAAAGAAAAAATCTCTCAACTTTTACAGTGTGTGTAATCGGGAGGGGGGGGGACCGATGGTCTAAAGCATGTCTGTTACTGATGCCCTATATCTTTGTATGTACTGCAAAAAAAAAAAAAAAAGAAAGAAAGAAAGAAGAAAAGAAAAGCGTGCACACCTTATTTGGGATTTCATTACCTTCTCCCTCGTGATAAAGGTAGATATTTGAGTTACAGTCGGACCTCTATTTAACGAACCTCTATTTAACGAATATCGCGATTTAGCGAATGTTTCTTTTTTCCCGACTAAAATGAAGGCAAAAACCCCGTTTCACTGAATAATAAACCCCAAATTAATAAATTATTTTAACAGCCGAAAAAAGTTTTTTTGTCGTTAATTTGATTTGGAAATATTGTATTGTTTTCCAAATAATATATCCGTCTTGTCCGAAGCAGAAAAAGACTTTTCTTGGAATCAGCAATGTTTGACGGCGAGAGGGCAACCAAAGAATAGCAATTCTGATGCAGAAAGCGATAATGAAACTCTCATTAATGCTGTTACTTTTTCTAATGCTTTACATTGAATGGAAACTAAAAATGTGTCTCATGCAGAAGGCTGTAAATGACATAGTATTTTTTTTTTCTCTCCATAAAGTCGAAAGAGAACTATTTCGAGTTCAAGTAGTATCAAGGAAATTGTCAAAATCTATTATTCAGTGCAATAAAATTTCAAATTAATTACTGTGTAATAAGTCGCAGAATGCAGAATAAAGTTTACACACTGTTTAACTATGGATATTTTTGTGCAGTTGCTTATTAGCGCTTCCAGATAAAGTAAGTGTAAGTAATTCTTTTTGCACCCCGATATTACGAATCACCCCGATTTAACGTATAAAAGTCGGTCCCGACGAAAAATCGTTAAATCGGGGTCCGACTGTATTAATATTTAAATCGTAAGTCTTAAAAAATGTTCTTGTACTACTGTCCAGTATGAAAAAAAATTTCTTGGTCTGAAAATTGCAGTTCTGAGAAGTAGTGCTACTGGAATAGAAGATATGCTAGTATTCTATTTTGCATTTTTCGAACCACAAAAAACTTTACTCCCGTCATGCTCTTGACAATGCTTATGTGTCTCATCTAATGAATAAGTCATGGGAAATATTTCGATTGCTATTTTACAGATCTCTCAGCTCCTTAGCATTGCTTACTGCTATGTTTTTTATTAGATATTGCACAAAAATTGTAATTTTTCAAGCTTCTTTGTCACAAGAATATTAGTTTCATATTACCTTAATGGAAATTTTCATTGACGAATAATTTCGTTTAAAAAAATAGGACTCGATATGCCATGAAATTTTACAATTATTTTCATGCTAATCACATCTATATATATAAAAATGGAGTTTGGTAAATTTGTTCCCTAAGATCTCAGAAACTACCCGGCAGATTTGGCTGAAACTTTCACCGTTTGTTCAGTTTGGTACTGGGAAGGTTTATAGTCCAGTTCGAAAAAAATCCGATTGATAGTTCCCTTTTTATTCCAATTTTAGTCCCAATTTTCGCATAAATGCCCCAATATGGGGGTGGAAAAAAACGTGCACATATTAACATTATATGTCCATCGAAAGCGCCAATTTTTCTGCTGAAGATAGCATCTGTTCGAAGTTTCTAAGCTGTATAAAAAATGAGTTATGAGCTTTTTTGTTCCCTGTTCGAAATCTTTCATCAACCCAAGTCATTATTTAGTGTGTCATCTCAACTCCCAAGAATTGTTGTATTGTTGAATATTTTTGCGTTTCGTCTGACTTTTTGAGGCTTTTCTCAAGTCAAATCTTAAAGTAATGTTTTCCCACAAGATTGGCTAAAAATAAATGGATTTGGCTGATCATTTTACTTTTAAACTTAACTTATGTAATCAATGGTTTATTATTATTATTTATGCTGATTGGACACTTGCTCACTATATCCAACCAACCAGCAGAAATATCGCCAGAATTTTTTCAGAAAGATTTCAGTAGCTGATGCATTTGGCAGTTTTTTCCACTGTCGCTGTTTTTGAGCCCAAAGACTATGTAATAATGTTCCTTAGCTTTCACCATATAAACAAAATATCGCCAATCAAAGATACTTAAAAAATATATATATACTGTGTAAAATAATTCAACAACTAAATTAGACAAATCCATAAACCGCACAAAAACTTCCATTAATTTTTCTTTTTGCACGATTTCAAACAATCGCCAAATTTTACTACTTATTTTGGAAACATTTCGGATGAAACCGTTTAGCGCCATTTTATTATGACCAAAATTATCTCAGCATCTGGCAACAATATTTCTATAATAGAAATTAGTAAGGAGGGGGAGTATTATCGAAAGTGTCCCAAAATGATTCTCGCAAATTTGGTAAGATTTTAAACCGCACCAAGTGCCCACAAAAATGAAATTTCCCAAAATAACTAAAGCAAGTGTAAGGGGAACACGGGCGGATACATTTTTTAAAACAGTTCGTACATCAATAGCCATACAAAGAAGGTTTTAGATTAAAAAAAAAAAAGTACTAAAAGATCAATCTTTTTAAACATGTAAAGTTTAATTTCATATTTCGGAAATTCTTCAAATTTGTATATGCTTAAATGTCGTGCTTTCGTTTCTAATTGAATACTATTTTGTTCTTTATACTTATTGCTATTTTAGTTTAATGAGTAAGGAAGAAGCTCGATTTTTAACCACGTCAAAAAGGTTTGTTTTAAATTCTTTCGCTTAAAACAGGAAACAAGGGCAAGTAACGATTGTTTCTCATAATTACTACTGACCCAGGCAACGCCGGGTATTTTTGCTAGTAGTTTTATAAATAAAGATTAATCTCAGGAATTTCATACAACAAAGTATAATTTCACATTTTGTTACGCTGGAGAAAAAAAAAACTGTTAAGCTCGTCATTACACCCCGTATTTCCCTAAGAACCGTACAAGTTGTACCCACACCAAATATTTATTTAATTAATATTTAGTAAACTTAGAAATCTTATGTGCGATACATCATGCATTATTATTAATTGTATAAATTCTGCAGTTAGGATTTTGATGCAGACGTATTTCGTAATGTGGGTGATAGATCTTAATATTTTGTAAATCAGCGCATGAACAAGCCCGCAGTTTTTGGATAAAAAAAGGAAGAAAAAAAACTAACGCATTAAGTCTGTTAACGGAACAAATATCTTCCCAATAGATTTTGACACTGAAGGATCCTCCTCAAATGTCCCTTTAGCTCTCGGAACCAACACTTTATTCGTTATCCTGTCAAGGAGGCTACCCCGTTTGAGGGATGGAATGCCTTATTCGTCCATTAAGGAAAGTATCCCTTGTCTTCACTTCAGTTTAGTACCACTTTGTAGTAATTTTCTTTAAAAAACATAGAAAGGCGACACATTTTATTTTTAAGAGGACTGAATTTAGAGATGAAAAGAACAGAAATAAAAAGGAGAAAAAGATATTGTCGACATTTTCCAGTGAGGTTATTTTTCTGTTTTCGCAATATTTTCCAATTTGGAGATATGTGTGCTTTTTATTTTATCGAATATGACGAAGCTTTAAACTACTTTATTGCTCCTGAGTTTTATTTAAGATATAAATTTTAGTTATAATGTCATTCTAAGTTGTATAGTAACTTTTTATTTATTGTACTCTCGAAACGTATTAGTGCGTTTTATTTTTCCCCACATTATTCCCATTTGTTTTTCGCTAGAATTTTTTTATTACCTTCATTGGCCGTTTTTATTAGCTACCAAAAAACCTTTATAAAATTTGAAATTGTTGAATTTTAAGCTCAAATGTTAATGTCCCAAAAAGATCAAATTATTACCAACTGCTGCAAAACATCAGCTATAAATAATAATATTAATAACTGGGAAAAAAAAGTGTATAATGTTTTCTACGTTTACTTGTGCTCTTCCTTACTTCATCCAAAAAAAAAAAAAAAAACGGTCTGAACCAGCGTTCCGCAATTTTTGATGTTTAATCGACCAAAAAATGACAAGCTTGAAAGCAACCCCTGTGCATTCGAAAAGAGATGATACAAGTGCAGGAAAGTTGCATATATTTTTTAAACAAAAAACTTTTTACTAGTAGGGGAGAGTTGAGAGGAATGGGACAACTGCATTTGTGTCTGTAAAAATTAATTTTTTGTATTTTTTTTTTTTTAATCTTGTCCTGTGTAGCTCGTTTGTAACAGCTATAGACTCTAGCTTGATGCTAATCTACTACACATGCTAGACAAGTTAAAAATCATTTTTTACACTTTATTTCGGCATGAGTGCAGCTGTACCATTCCTTACAACTCTCCCACACTCTTGATTCTCGTTCGCCAACTTGCCTGTTCCTACTTCAGTAGGTTTAGTTAATACAATTCTTAACGTTGCTTGTGGAATTTTCGTATTTATTTTCGGTTGCAGTCGGAACTATAAAAAAAAAAAAAAAAAAAAAAAAAAAAAAAAAAAAAAAAAAAAAAAAAAAAAAAAAAAACAATTTCTGCCAAGTGTGCTGTTGCAAATGGTAGTTTAAATTTAGTAAGTTGTGCAGTAAAATTAAGTTATAGATGCCGTGGCTTTTCATATACATGAGTGGACAGTAATCGCGACCTATTTTGAAACTTCTTTAAAATTGGGTCGCGTTCCTGTGGTTGTGGTCCGCTGTCGAAACAGCTCGTTTAAGGAGGGGAAATGGGTGAATCAATACAAACAATTTTGGAAGATTTTTTCAATTTCATTATTAAATATTAATAATTCATGAAACATTCAACATTTGCAACCGAAATAACTATATGTTGACTATTTCATTCAGACCTGGCTCTGTCAAGGTTTTTAAGCTGTAATTCTACTATAAGTAAAGTATGATTTCAATAAAAAGCTTTGTTTATTCTTTCTGCTTACATTTCTTCCATCGCGAGTGTAACTTTTACGCTCTCATATCCGTATTCAGGTTCTGAAAAGCAGGGATGCCTACCTCCCCTAAGGGCAAGGGCGCACCCCCCCTCAACATCGTAGTGACCCCTCCAAAAATCAAGACTCCCCCCCAAATGAGAAAAAATACCCCTCAAAACACCCCCTAAAAATTTCGATGGCGCAGTCTGCGCCATGACCCCCCCTCCCCCTAGGTGGGCACCCCTATGAAAAATTCTATCTACTCTCAACGATCAATTATGTCTCATGAAGGCAAATGGACCATAAAAGCAGGCGATCTTAATCTGATAGGCTCTCTCTTCGTCATTCGAGTGAATGACACGAGTGATGTGTTTTCATGGAACAAGGTGGGGGGAGGGACGGGGTCCGACCACGTAATTCGATTGGCGTGATTTTTGGCGAGTAATTATAAGACGCACACATTACTAGAGCAGCCGCCACTGACTGCCCCATTATTTATCACTGTCGCTGTTGAAGCGCGCAGACGGCTCTGGAAAGTGCTTTTTGGGAAGAGGAAGAGCTTTACTGCAGACGATGCGGATTCTTGGAAAAGCCGAGTCGGTGTCAGCGGCATCTTGGGACTGGATCGAACGTAATCGCTGGCCAGTTGCGACAAGATGAACGAAGAGAAAAAAAAACAAAAAATAACTTTTTTTCTGAATTTTTCTTTTTTAGTTCTGATTTTACTTTGAAGTCGCCTCGCTGTAATTCTTAGTGGGAAAATGTGTGAAATATTTGTAGCCTAAAAACAAATTTGATAATTTGTTGTTGTTGTCCATGGGCGCCCAACCCCATCCAGCATGGGCGCACCCACCTAAATATCGTGAAGACTCCCCCCCCCCAAAAAAAGTACAAAATACCCCTCAAAATAACTCCTTTTAAAGATTTCAATGGCGCATTCTGCGCCATGACACCCCCCCCCCCCTCGTCTAGGTGGGCACCGCTGTGTTGTCTGTTGTAGTTTAATACAAAAACTAATATTTAATTTAAAATATGAAAAAAAAAAAAAAACTGACTCATTTGATTCATAGCTCAGTGATGTACATCTTTTTTTTTTACCCAAAAGACTTCATCTCACATTAAGATGAATCTCGCAAGCCAGAACACTCATAAAATGTATTTATTTATTTATTCTAGGAAGCACAGAAAAGGAAAGTAAAGTTCAAGAGTTATTTTTATCATTACTACGTGCTAAGTTTCCCTGTTTTTCATAAACTAATATTTGGTTCTGAATTTGAGATAATCTTCGCGGGCCGTAGGTTGAGCACCGGTGGTTTTTCAAACAATAACACCCAGCCACATAGATCAGCTTCGCGAGGCCCATATGACTTGCTGGCCATAAATTGTGTAAAATTTGCCAAGAACGTTCTTATCAAGTCACCTTTCAACAGTGGCGGCCCTAGGTCTTGTGGGGCACTCAATTAAAAAGTTTTTATGATTATAATAATTACAAGTGTCCATCACAAGAGCACTGCCCTCCCTCAAATCTACGGTACGGATCCTCCTCTCTCTCCCCCCCCCCCGAACGAGACCCTTCAACAAACTGGGAAAAGATCCCAAGAACCAGTTCTTTTGAAATTCAGTTTCAGCCATGTCCCCCGTCCTGGTGGGTACCCTTGATAACTAGAAATAAAACGAATGCATATTAATATAATTGAATCCTAATTATATCTAATTAAAATTAGAAAAACATTTATATATCAAGCAAATCCCTCATATAAACACATTATCGTATGAATCTCTCAGATCAGCCAATACTCTTTAGTTCAAAAAAAAAAAAAAAATGAGGGGGGGGGGAGTCATGATTTTTATGCGTTATTTTTTGCAATTTTAGGGTTGAAAGGAGTTCGTTCTTAATAAGTAGTTATAAGTAGTGTGTGTTTTTAATTCCCGCTTTTTCTATGAATCACGATATTTCTCACAGACAAGGGGATAAATAAGGGAAGAGAATCAAAGAATTTTTAATAAATTTGGTTTTAAAATATGACCTAAATAATAACAGTATACATGTAGATTGTAGATTTTATGTTCTGGCATAAATCGCCAGCAAAGAAGAAGATCAAAAATAAGTAAACTCATTTAGCCAGACTTTATCCTTACTTGAAAATAGATTAAAATTATTTTAAAATAACGTCCCTCAACCTTTTATGACTAGAGGACCGGATAAAATTTCTGAAGAAATTTCGCGGATCAGTGAGTCCCCTCCCCTCTTTCCTTACAGAAAAAAAATATATTAAAAAAAATATATGATGAAAATATATTTCGGGAAACTATAGTTTCACGAAATTAAAAACATCGTGAATCTAGATCATTTTGATTTAATTTCTACAATTGAGGGGCTTGCTGCAAAAAGGAGGTAGCTTCAAATTTCAATTTTCAAATGGATCGTATTGAAACTTAAAACACCAATTCACATTTAAACTTTTTTTAACTTTTATGACTTTAATTGTATAACTGTACTATGAAGCACAAAACGGTAGTTATTAAAACAAAAGAAAAATATTAGATTAGTGTTTTAAGCTCTAATGCAAACCTTTTGGAAACATTGAAATTGGAGCTACAGTAGATCTCCGATAATTCGGATTAATTGGGATCCGACCCAATCCGGAACATCAAAACTACGAATTACCCGGAGAATGAAAAAAATAAATAAATAAATAAATAAATAGAACATACTTACTGAAAATCAACTTGAAAGGAAACACATAGAATTAAACATAAACAGTAAACATGTTTACTTTATTATTATAAAGTCTGTAATCTTCTGCTGTGAGAGTTTAATTTTTTTTTTCCTATCGAGGAAAAAAATTGATTCAAAAGTTACATTTCCAAGAAAAGGGAACTCATCAACGACATAACACGGTCTTGCCTGAGAGAGGGTTAGATAAATTAATGTTATGTTAATTTGACGACCGCTCCTAAAATTTAAAAAAAAAATCGATCCGGGCTAACGGGGTTCGAATTAGCGGGGTTTTACTGTACCTCCGTTTTGGAGCAAGCCCTCTAATTTTTGTTTTGTACTTTAAGATCATGGTCAATTCAGAGAACATTTTGATCTCTGATTTCCATGACCAAAAATGACAGAATTCGTGACTTTCATCATCTGCCATGCATCCAGACGTGAACGGTATGGTTCTCTGCAACAGCAGAAGTGAGGGGGAGATGATGGATGTTCCGAAAAGGTCGTAATGCGAGGATGAGTTGGGAGAGAAATCTTAGGTGTTGCCGAGGGAAGTTCCTGGTAGTGATATACCGGACCACTTGCTGGCAACGAGCCTCTTGGGAAATCTAGGGATGTCAGGGAAGGTGATGGCTCGGACGCTGCGGATGATGTCGCTTTTCCGCGACGGCTGTCCGACACTCCTATTACCATAATGGACTGTGAAGAGGGTGGATTATGCTTTTCTACTGTTCTCCGCCAGATGAAAGTGGTGTATGTGCAGGGTTACCAGACGTCCGGATTTTACCCGGACAGTCGAGATTGGAAGATGATGATCCAATTTTTTTGATATCTGACTTAATGATTGCTTTCAACCCGGAAAATGTTGACAAGTGGAATATCTCTGCCGGTTTTGTCAAGATGATGATATCTGGTACTTTATTAAGTTCCAAAACTAGCTAACAGATGTGGTAGTGCACAAATAAACTACCACACATAATAGCTGATTTTAGAACTTATTAGAGCTCCAAATATCATCGTTTTCAAATATACCGGCATAGAGATCCCAGCTGGCTAGGCCGTCCTGTTTGACGGTATACTACTTTAATGTTGTTTTCATTGTCAGTTCTAACGCTTATAGTCAATAAGTTTTAGGACTTAATAGTACTTGTAATCTCGTTTTTGATTAATTCAAACCCACATTAATCATATAGTAAATATATAGTCAAAAATTAGGAACGAATAATATTGAAGTATGCATATCCAGAATTTGTAAAGGGCTCGTTTTCAAGGAGAAATAAATGTTATTTTTAACCGACTTCAAAAAGGAGGCGGTTATCAATTCATACTGTATGTATGTTTTTTTTTTTTTTTTGTTTGTCCACTCATAGCGTCTCACCTAGTGGACCGATTTTGATGATTCTTTTTTTAATGGATAGGGGATGGCTCAACTTAGGTCCCATTACTTTGTTTGACCATATTTGTTCTTTAGAAAAAAGTTATGGGCAAAAAACAGTAAATTTTATGCAATTTCCCTATTAAATGATTTTGTAGCGAAGTTCGCACTTTTCATCCGTGGATAACAGTGGCTCAGTGGTAGAATTCTCGCCTCCCACACGAGCGACCCGGGTTCAAATCCCGATTAGGACAAAGTGAATTTTACTAAAATTTCGTTTCTACTGTTTCCCGTATTTTCTCGAATCTTCTATTAATTTCTGTATCTTTCCAAGTCTGGAAAGTTCCAGCACTTTCTCAAGTTGTATACAAGGAGATGTAACGTTCATTCGTGGTTCTGGATAAAGATCTCGAGTTGAGACTTACGAGTATTCGCTTCATTTGGCTTTCACATTGTCTTCGCTATCTTCATCTACGCGACAATAGAAAAATCATTGTTATACAGTGGTGGACAAAATTATAGACTCAATTTTTTTTTCTTTTGTTTCAATTATAACATGACTCATTTTAAATTATTTTTATTGAATTTAAGATGAATAGTTGAAGAAATAGTTCTAAAATTAGTACATCTTATCAATTAAATTAAATAATTCATGAAATTAGAAAATTTGCAAATTTAACATTTTATCATTACGTAAAACCTGGACAAATGTATAAACTCAAAGGTAAGAAATCCAGGATTACGAGAAAGTTTCATTCGAAAATGTTAATTTAACGGCATAGAATGAATAAATGTTGCCATCAGTGATTGCTAAAAGTTTTGGTTTTGGAAATTAATGAGAAACATATAAATGCACCGCTGGACAAAATTATAAACTCATTTTTTTTTCCATTTTTTCAATCATAATTTAACTCAGTTAATTTTTTTTTGTTCCAGTTAAGATAAATAACTGACTTAATAGTCCTAAACTCAGTATAACTCATAAACTTTATAAAATAAATAATTTAATTAAAACAATTCTCAATTTTAATATCTTTATAACTCATAAAGCATGGAAAAAAGTATTAACTTAAAAGTAAGAAACTCTGAAGTTTGGTAGAATTTTATTCAAATACTTAATAATTTAATATCCAAAAAGGAACCAATGCTGAATTGCAAAATTACAAACTTACGATACTACGTAAACACAATTATAAGCTGACAAAATAAAATAAAAAATTGAGTTTAATTAAGTTACATTTGCAATTACTTTAGCAATACAAAGCAGAGATTTAGGAAAATGTAATTTTGCTATTAACATGGACAAATCGAAAAAAAAAAAAAAATCAATATTTTAAATGTTTTAAAAATTAACACTGCATTAAATCTAGCCATCAGTGTAAACTACTAACTTTTAAAAACGATTTGGGCCACCATTTTTCTGAATTACCTCGAATATGCGGCTAGGCATAGATTTCACAAGAGTTTCCAACAGCTGCAGTGGCATATGGTTCCATGCTGAAAGTATTGCCCTTTTTAAATCCTCTGTGGTTTGGTACTGGTGCCCATCATGGTAAACTTTGCGAACCATGGTCCCCCAAAGATTTTGAATCGGAATAAGATCCGGACTACGAGCTGGCCATTTGATAACTGATACCCCAGTGCTTGAACCATTCTTTTGTACATTTCGCTGTGTGTACACTCGCATTATCTTGCTGAAGTAACCAGCTACCTACAGGAATCAGATGAGCAAAAGGTAAGAGATGATCTTCCAGTATTAATTGGTAATCTTCAGCGTTCTGTCTTCCATTGAGAAACGCCAATCCTGCTTTACCATGCTGAGAGAAACCAGCCCAAACCATTACAGAACCTGCACCAAAGTTTCGGCAAAATATGTGTTGTTCTTTTCTAATGTCAAGCCAATAGTATCTTAAGTCATCTGGATCATCCAAGTTGAATTTTTTTCCTCGGAGCAAACAATTGAATTCCACATTTTTTTCCAAGACATATGTCTCTCTGCAAATTGAAATCTTTCAGTAATATGCCGAACCTCCACTTTGGCTGTGTTTTCATTTTTCTCCACTTCATATTCTGAGCTTGTTGTAGAACTCTTCTAACTGTCCTAGAGCTCACTTTGAGTTTTAAAGTCTTCAGAATTTTGCTGGAAGAAGCTCCAGTGTTTTTGATGCTGTGCGTAAAATATATCTTCAATCTCTCTCAGTTTCGAATGCCTCCCCGTCCTTTATTCTTTTTCCATAACTTGGGGGATCCTTCAGTACATTTTTTACTGCCCCTTGGGAGCATTTAACTACATAGGCAATTTGGCGCTGGGTTTTACTAGCATCTCTGTAGGACACAATTTTTCCTACTTGTTGCTCTGTAAATTTTTAACCTTGAGGCATTTCAAAACTCTAAAAATAAAATCCTACCAAACTTCTGAGTTTCTTACTTTTGAGTTGATACTTTTGTTCAGGTTTCATGTGTTTTTCGCAACTTTAGAGCTCGGATACGCTACCTTGCAGTGATTAACAATACTAAAGAAAAAGGTAAAACATTCCGTTCCACGTGTTTTCTTTGGAGAAAATTACAGGATTCAGAGAGTTTATGGTGTAATGTAATTTCAGAGGAATCGAAAGTAAAATTTCCCACAAGCACGATGAAATATTACTGTCATTCATTAAGCTTCAAAGCAAGTTATAAGTTACGGCATCTGTTTGTTTTACCTTTTGCATCCGTCATTACACAGTGGCTGCAGCGCCCCTATAGTTTATTGGAGTTGCGAATTAAGATATTAAAGCTGAGAATTTTTTTAATTAAATTATTTATTTTATGAAGTTTATGAGTTATACTGAATTTAGGACTATTTAGTCAGTTATTTATCTTTACTGCAAAAAACAAAAATAAATAACCGAGTTAAATTATGATTGAAAAATGGAAAAAAAAAATTGAGTTTATAACTTTGTCCAGCGGTGCATTTATATGTTTCTCATTAATTTCCAAAAACAAAACTTTTAGCAATCACTGATGGCAACATTTATTCATTCTATGGCATTAAATTAACATTTTCGAACGAAACTTTCTCGTAATCCTGGATTTTTTGCCTTTGAGTTTATACTTTTGTCCAGGTTTCACGTAATGATAAAATATTAAATTTGCAAATTTTCTAATTTCATGAATTTTTTAATTTAATTGATAAGATGTACTAATTTTAGAACTATTTCTTCAACTATTCATATTCACTTCAATGAAAACAATTAAAACTGAGTCATGTTATAATTGAAACAAAAGAAAAAAAAATTGAGTCTATAATTTTGTCCACCACTGTAAAACTTTGGTGCCCTATAACAGTAAGAGTAATTGTAATGATAATTTTGAATGAATGCTTCTCTGAAACAAGCATCAAATTTCTTCAAGGGATATTTCGATAATGGGGAATCTGGCGCTGTCGTCTTATTTTTGGCGTAAATAATTTTATTTTATTAACCCTGCTGATTTATAGTAACCCTATGTGAATTATCAAAATCTTCCTTTCTTCACTGCTATTGCTCCATAGTAGGGGTAAACCTAACCTGGAAGCGAGATGATGCAGTGATTAGGATCTGCTTAGCCTTCACAATGCTACCATTAGGTTTGACTCAACTACTCTGTAGTATTTTTATCGTTATCATCTATGCCGATAACAGATGATCGGGGCTAAGTAAGAAAATACGGGATTGCATCATGAGCAACTTAGATGCTGTGGAATGTAAATTAGTTAGGAAAAACGTAATACTTAAATGGTTATAATTAAATTAACTACGCATGATTTCCAGAGAGGAACAAAGATAAGTTTTTAGTGCTAATCGCTTAAAGTTTAACGCGTGTCAATAGTTTTTTTTTTTTTTTAGTATGGAGCATTTTTAAGAAAAAAATGTGAAGTTTCGTGATGATAACTTATTATTTCTGAAATACCTACATTTACACTAAAAAGAATGAAATAAAAAAAATTTTTGAAAAAAAAATAGAACCGACTTCAAAATTGCTCTAAAAAGTGAAGAATAATTTTATTCTTTAAACACCATCGATAATGCTTTTAAACATAATTTTTGAAGTTGGCGCAAAAACGATAGATAAAATCATTCACAGCCATAACTCAAATACAACTATAAATTTAACCAGGACCAGTTTCTTCACTATCACATACATTATGCATTGATGACAGCATATTTGAATAGCGATATAAATGTTTCGTTCGTAACTTTGGATGCTTTTCTGAAAAAAAATATGAACGAAGCATGGTTACACTGGATTTTACGTTTTGTTTTTGCGCCAACTTCAAAAATTATGTTTAAAAGCATTATCGATGGTGTTTAAAGAATGAAATTATTTTTCACTTTTTAGAGCAATTTTGAAGTCGGTTCTATTTTTTTTCAAAATTTTTTTTATTAAAATTTGTTTCAGTACAAAGGTATTATGTTTTATTTCTTAAGTAGGGCTGGTTGGGGTAAGTGGGAACCCTTTTGACAATCGTTCGTTTTTAAAACCTTGGACAAAACTTTTGAAATAAAATAAATTAAACTTATTGATTTATTTTATCTTGGACATCTATATATATAAAAGAAAGTCGTGTTATTTACACTTTTTATAACTCAAAAACGGCTGAACCAATTTGTCTGAAAATTGGTGGGGAGGTGTAGCTTAGAACCAGCAAACGGACATAGGATACTTTTTATCCCGTTCAACCGCGTTCCCGAAATATTTGTAATTGCAAATTAAATGTTTAATTAATTGTTCAGTTCTATGAATTCCTAATAGATGGTGGGGCAAGTTAGCTCAAGATAGTGCTAGCCGACAGTGTCGATAGTTACGCCATTGTGGGACTGTTGTGGTCAGCGAATTGATTTTTGAATCCGGGGTTTTTTTTTTTTTTTTAGATATTCAGTTACATAATTTGATTTTGTAGGATTTTTCTATTGGGTTTTGTATTCCTTATTTCCACAACGTTTGTTTTTGTTCGTATAGTTGAAGATAGTTACTTATCTGAGTAAATAATTTCTATGGTTGTATTATTCAATTGTGATTGGTCTTTATAACGTTTTTATTATAGTATTGTTTATTTGGCGAAACATTTTAAATTGCAGAAAAAACCCCACTTCACTCACATGGTTACGTTAGCTTGGTTGCTTGGCGCGTTAAGCGCTGAATCATACAGTTGAAGAATTATTTTGAGTTTTAAAGCTAATTTACTCTTTTGTTATGTTTCTGCGAATAGTTTTAAATTCCAAAGAGACTCTAATAGGTTTTTTAAAATGAGTGTACGCATTTTAGTTGAAGAAAAATGATCATTTCACATCAGGAAAGGATCGTGGATTTTTTTTTATTCAACGAACTTTATTTAAATTCTTAGCACGGGCATCGCCGTGCGGGTACTGCTTGTTATTAATAAACAAAAGTTCATCCTTAATTTCAGAAATAATGCTTTAAATATTCTTAACGATTATGTTTGTATAAAAAATAAAAAAAAAATCATATGTGTGTCTCATTTACCCCATAATAACTGGTAAGTGGGCCACCCCCTTTTTATTTAACTTTAAATCAAGCATATCTAAAAAAGGGGTAAGGAGGTTTTATTTGACGAAGTACATGCATTTTTAGTATGAATTATTATTATTAATATATTATTTATTTATTTATTTATTTTTTGCAAACGCATCTATATACGAGATATTTACTGTCTAAAATCTGTGTGACAGAAAAATTTTAAACAAAAGCAAAACAATTGCATGTCTGTAAAACTTATTGAAAGCCTATAAGTACATATTTTATTTATAACATATAAAGGTTCGTTGAATAAACGTAATACAGTTGATTGCGGTCAATTTCGGCAAATTAGCCAAAATTATAGGCTGGAAAAGAAATTGAAAACACTCAATGGCTACGTCTGGTTTAAAGTGTGCTAAAAAAAGAACTTTCATTATACTGGACTTCTCCTCATACTCAATAATAATTCCGACATCCTCTGCACCAGGCGAATAAAAACTCACCATTTCTAATCGCTCTTGCAAATTCAGCAGTTTTTTTATTTTTTTATTTGTATCATCAACTTCCAACATTAAACCTACATAATACTTTATGGTTTACTTTCATGTAAGTTTAACAAACACATAATCATCAGCTTTAACTTTTTGTAGCTGAACTTTCTATTCTTACTAGGTCATCGTAGTTGTCTTGTGTTTCACTAAAACAAATACCTATTTAATCAGAGTTGCTGTTTATTTTTAAATACTCATTATTATAGGGGACCCACTTACCTCATAATGAGGGAATCCACTTATCCCTTATAGTAAAAATTTACGGGGTGAATGGGACCCCTCCTCTTCAACACATTATTAATAATATTTGATGCAAATATTATTGTTGCAGTGTGAACTTTAAGTTAAACTGTACATAAAAAAAGTAGTGATCATAAAAAATAATAAAAACTGACCTGGAAACACTTTGAAAAACTCGCAAAAAAGTTTTTTGTGCTATGAGCTAGAAAAACATTTTACGAAACCCAAACATATGCAATCACTGGGATAAAATTTAACATGATCAATGTAAAAAAGCTTGAAAACTTTGTCCTTATATTAGTTTTAGGGGGGGGGGTGACCCACTTCCCCCAACCAACCCTAATCATATTTTAGCACTAAGATGTGTCGATAAATTTCCGATTTAATAGTCGGTTGTATTAAAATTCATATTTGATTTTTGTTATACACATGTTTAACACTATTTTGAACAAAATGCTAATGATGTCTTTGAAAACCACAAACCTCTATAAAGTGTAAAAAAAAAAGTTACTGCCAAGTTGATCAACGAAACATTATAAGGTACTTCACTCCCGTCGTCTTGCTATGAGGAGGGTGCCCGGGTTTGGCCTATGTAAATTATATGGTAACCGTATGTATGTGGCACACAATGGTTATTAAATGAGTCTGATAGATTTTGTTTGTGTGCTAGCCTTTTCGTCTAAGTTAATTGAATTTCATTGACTTAACGCACGTCTTTACCAAATTTCAACTGAGTATGGTTTTTAGTTGTAATTAATTGTTTCTAAGAAAAACGAAATCATTTGTAAGTTGAGTAAAAACGCAAGTAACAGAGCTTTCGTAACTGAAGTCTTTTAGTTAGTGCCAGATCTAGAAGGCGGCAAGCCGGGACCCTCACACCGGGCGGCAGTTTGATGAAATCTTGTCCCCAAATTCATTTGAAACTTAATTATCAAATAATTAGCAACAACTTGATTCGAGTAATTATTCATTTTTATTTTATGCATTGTTTTTCACTTTTCATGACGCGTTTTCTCAATTTTACGTTTGAGAATGCGTGCTGCATGTTTTTTAGCCATTGAAATCTAGTCCTTTATACGTTCCGAAGACAACTTCCTCCTTTGAACGTTCTGCAGTCAATGGGAATGTAAACATTAAATATTGTGATATGAACCAGGTGCAAAGCATTAGACCGTTTAAGTATCACTTATGATCCTTGATACGTCTTAAATGTGAAGAATTGGAAGATATTGCCTTAAAAAAGCAAAAATTATTCTTTTACAAATGTTTAGTTTTTAAAATATTTTTGTTTCCATCTTTCATCAAATGAGATTTGTAATTTTCGTAACTCAACATTGTTCTGTGAAGGTATTATTACGAATGACGTCTGCTAAATGTCAATCAATGTTTTAAACATATTAGTTCTGCGCTTTGTTGAATAAAATTTTGTTATTTTGTGATAGTTTTTATTTTGCTACATTTTCGGTATTAACGATTTTCGAGAAGCTCGTGAAATAGCGCAATTCAATTTTGAAATGCAAGGTGCATTGTGCATTCTACGCCAAAAGTACTTAGTTCTGGAATTAAAAAAAAAAAAAAAAAACAATAAAATGAAAAAAGTGTCCTTTCCATTACGATTGATATTTCATATATGTTCATTGTTTCAGAAATCTAAGCTTCAAACTAGCGTAGAACATATCTCGGGATGAATGCTGCTAGTAGGTAACTGCCATTCAGGTTTTTTGCACACTACTTCTAAAAAAAGCCCTCTATAAATTATTGTTCTCCCATAATTTTGGGGTATGTGAATTTTAAATGTTATTAATCTATAATTTCTAAATTTCATTTAATAAGAAATATTTGTGTCTTCTTTCGAACAAAACTTTTCAACAAAAGTGAAACATTTTTTTTTTTCTGGATGTGCAGTTACCTAGTTGTAGCACTCACCGGACGATATGCTACCTAATGTGTGAGCACCATTCAAAAACCGAAGGTGTTTCAAACCATTTTCGCTCTAAGACTCTCTTCTGTAGTTGAAAAAATGTTGCGTGGAATGTTAAACGCGCATAAGTGGATCTCAAATAGATCATCTCTGGGGATGTTAGCTTGCTTGACGTGTGATTTACTCTTCAGAGTGCATAAAGCGGTATGGCTGGACATTTCAGCTTTTATTTGACGGCTGAAATATTCGAAATATCGAACTGCATTTAATATATTTTTTTACCTGTAGCGTTTCTCTCTTTGTTTTGCGTTTATGTGCAGAGGGATGTTCTGCTATTATCTATTGTAATTTAATGTTGTATGTTGTGTTGGTTTTCGTAAAAACAAATGGTTGATAACCGGGTTGATAACACCGTTTCGAAAGATGTACAATTTTTTGGGTTGATAGCTGGTTCTTTTGTATTGTTAAGACAACATGCTATTTCTCCCAGATGGCGGACGCTCTGGAATGAAATTGAAATGGCGATAATAATTTCACTTTAAGGGGGAAACCAGTTTAAGAGGCTGAAATTTTTTCGTGATTATTTTTAACAGAAAAGAAGTACTCACAATTTCACTAAATTTGAAGGTTATTTTATTCATATTTTGAAGTACACCTTGTAATTTTTTGAAGTCATTTCCACCAGAATTAGTGGAGTTAGAAGCTGCTGTCCATGGGCGGTCGCCATCCGAGTTTGTTGCTGGTATGCATTACCGAAGCCCCACGTTTTGCCTGTAATCATTGCAATTTTTCTTTCTTGTAAACAACATTTTTCCCTAGAATATAAACCTAATAATGATAAAAAAAAAGTTGAAAATTGCACGTTTTTGAGGTGTCTGATTACAATGTTATGTTTTTATACTTTTTTTCCACACTTCTTGCATTAAAAAGATATTTTTATTAAAAATTATCATCAAAAAATTAGGTCCATAAAGAGTATAATTGAATAAAGAATATTCCCACAAATTTTCAGAACGATTGATCAAAAACTCTTTGAGCTAGAATGCACACCATTTGAAAAAATGTTGTTTCGAGAAAAACGCGTTGTGAACGGTTTCGAATCTCCACAGTCACTTTAAGTGCTCATAGCTCGGAAATAATCGGAATTTTTTACTCAAATTTTGGCAACATATTCTTGAATTGGTTTACTTACATTTTATGACATAAATGGATTTTTTGACAGGTCTAAACTAAGATAAACTAGTTTCCCTCTCTAGCCCATTATATCGTTTTCTGTATTATGTGCTGTATATGTATTAGATATGTGAAGTAAGGAGAAGAAATTTATCACTATACTTAATATATATATAGGTTTCAAGTAAAATCATCCAACCAAAATTTAAAAAAAAATTCAGCTAAGATTTTTCAATGCTGGCGCTATTACTGGCAGCATTCATGATTGATGTAAACGTTACATAATAAATAACAATTAACTATAAGATGTTTTGTGCATCATACAAACTAAAGAAAAGAAATTTTCTCTGATTTCTGTTTGGTTCCATACATCGAAATGACTTTGTACCTAACTAAGCTATCCATTCGCATTCCATACCTCGCAATGCCAACATCTGCGGCAAAATAGGATAAATTACTTTCGAAGAAATGAAAGTTTTTTGACTTAGCGAAAACTCCTTGCGTAAAATATTTTGAGAGCAATTTGCAAAGAATATGAATTTCAAAGAATCAGAGATATCAAGTAACTACTTACTTCATTACTACCCCAAATGGAATGAAACTTATCACTTGATTATAACTTTTACATACTCATGGATCATTACCACGAAAATAGTACAAATCATGTCCTACACGTTTTAATTTTGTTTATTGATTAATCTTTTTTTTTTGATACTGATTATATTTATTTGTGTATAATAAAGTAAGCGATTGTTTGTACGTGAGCGATTTATGTAAGTAATGCAGGATTATGGACGACTTTTTTTTTTGTGTGTGGGGGGGGGGGCACTGTTTGTGATTTGATGGCCTCATCGGAAAGATTGAATGTTATGTTTAATGAAAATAAGTGTATATTTTTTAAAAATTCAAGTGAGCTTCAATTTCGTGTTTGACAATGATCTAATTTTGTATACGCTTCAATGTGGTGTTTTCTTTTCTGAACAAATATTATTTTGTTCTTTTGAAAACTACATTTTTACTTTTATGGCCAAAGATGTTGCTTGATTTGCAACCATGGCGGTGAGATGAGTTTTCAGTTCTTTCAACTGAGAAACGAATGAATAACTATTATTTTTCATTGTTATTTGACCCTGGCAACGCCGATATTTTTCCTGGCGCATTTTATGTGCCTCCAATGTAAATAGTGTTATTCAAACTCGAAGGAGTGTTTCTTTTTCCTCCTCCTCCGATTTCTACTCATAACATTTCATGGTATTACAAAATATTTTTTAATCACTGTAAAAACAATTCCGAAGCAATCCTGATGGAAAAATAATGGGCAGCTGACGTGCCCAATTTCTGCATGAAACAGGTCTTGCCAAAAACAGGAATGTTTCCGCTAAAGTTCAGTGAGGTTCCTGAAATTATCATGGATTCTTTCAGAAGAATTTAGAAATATCCCTGGTTAAAGCCAGTTGTGTCTCTGGAACCTTCAGAGAAATCTTACGTAGACTTAAAATTATAGCTTGGCACCTTTTTTTTTTTACCAAGAAAGCTCCAATAGCATTATTGTAAATATGGCCAAAGCTAAGACAGAATTGCAAGCTAGTATCAAGATTCTAATTCGTCTGCAATTCTTGAAAAGCTAAAGAATCCGGAGACATTCGCTCTCATTAGGGGCTTAGTTAATCTGAAGCCGATACACTTAATAAATACGCTCAGTTAATATTTAAAGTGGGAGCTGAAATTATTTTTTCACAATAGTGAGAAGTTTACATTCGTGCAACTTGTAGCAATTCAGGGAACTTTTTGTCAAAGATACTTGATTTTCCCAGGAAGTGGATGAAAATGAAATCCTGAAACGTTCCACGGAAATAGTCTGTAACGTTTCGGAATTTTTTTACAGAGATAAATGTTCTATTTTAGGGTGAATTGCACTGTTTATATAGTCAACATTGTTTTACAGTGATAACTTTTCTCTTTTATAGGCTCCTGATGTTCGAACCAACCCTTACAATTTAGCAACCAAATGGGATCCCATGTTTCCTGTCACTTTCATGTTGATGGTTTTCATTGGCATCGTCCTTACGCTGTCCGTTCTTGGTATAAGTGTAGCTATGTGGAATATGGATCCCGGACGGGATTCCATCATTTACAGGATGACTAGTCAACGAATGAAAAAAGATTAGGAAGAGTACTTTACTAGTAGTTAGGATTTCTCTCATAGAAGCCATCATTTGTGTAAATCATTGACCTTTTTCCCTGCATAATAAATTCTGTTCATTCTATTCCACTGTGGATGTATCACTTACATGGATGCCTTTATGTACTTTGAACATATTTAATTAATAATATTAAAGTACTTTAAGTCTATGCAGTGCGCAATTAGTGACTAATTTTAATAATATCGTGAAGTTTGCATTGGCGAATAATTGTCACGAATAAATTGCTGGAAATATGTCTTTGCAATGCTAATATTTTGATTGAAATGCCCTTTCCAGAAATGAATTAGATCCAAAAATGTGTCCCTTGTTTTTGCTATATATTTTTTAAAAATATGAAAAAATTTTATTCTTAGTTTACAAAGAATGAATTTATTAAGTCTCAACGTTTTCAAATATTTGTAAAAAATCAATCATTCACAACTACATAATGTCAAATGGCAGTGAAATTTATCTTTCGTTACTTTTCAACTTGTGAATAGCTGTAAGTGGTTCCATTGTTTTTACATTCAGTGTTAATTTTTATCTAGTCTAGAAATCGGTGGAATATTTAAGAGTATAATCTAGAAATATTTAAAAGTATTTTTTAATAAATCAATAATATATTAATTTAAAAAGAAGTTATTACATTCTTATTTGGTTATTTTTAAAATGTTTGTCTTTTGTTTTGCATTCCATTGTACGAGTGTAGACACCTACATACTAATTGTTTCACTTGTTTAATTTATTTAAATGAAGTTTTTGTGGATATTTAATGACTTTGTAAAGTATTTGAAACTGTATAGAATTAAAAAAAATTGTTTTGTTTTTCAGTTTGTGTTTCTTAGCGCTAGACAAATCACATACAACATGTATCTATTATCCGATCAATAACAAACTCATGGAGCAATAGAAACTATCTTTTTTTTTCTTTTTCCCATTTAAACTAGATAAACATAAAGTAAACCGTTGTATGAACAGTGCTCTTCAAAACTGCCGTGGGTAGGTAAACGGCAACGGCAGTATCTACAGAAATGAGTTATCGAGATATTTAAAGAAATGCATTCCGATTTTTTTAATACTAACAATAGGAAAATGTTGGAATGAAACTTTTTTTTTCCGCTCTTTTTTCTGCAGAAACGAAATAAGCAAGCTTGTACAGTAAAACTAACATACAAGAAATGACAAAAATGCAAAAAAAATGAAAATTTGCAGTTACAGACCTATATCTACCCACGGTAAAAACCAACATAAAAGAGTTATTTTTTAAAAAAGGATTTCACCCTAAAAGTTTCCCGTAATGTATGAGATTTTACAAGTGTATAAAAATGGTGCCTGACGTTGAGCAGATAATTGTTTCAAATGAATTATTTTCATCGGACTTGTAACTCTTTATTATTAAACATTAGTATTGATCGATAACAATGTGCAACACGTTTGAACTTTTCCCTGCCCTTTAGATGAAACTATGGGATTTTGTATGACTAATACATGCTTGATTCATTTATCAAAACCTAAATGGTCTATCAAGCACGGTTTTAGTAGGAAACCCACTTCTCATATAAAAAGTGCACATTTAATTGAATGTCATCTAGGCTTGCTTTTGTACTGCTGAATTTTCAAACTCCTCATTGTGGAAGACTGCTTTCATTTGTGGACTAGGGGTGCGACATCGATGTCGATGTTTTGGAAGCATCGATGTTTTTGTTAAAACATCGATACTTTTAATATCGATACGTAAATTTCGATGTTTTTGGAACATCAATGTTTTGGGCTCGATATTTTTTCGATGTTGATGTTTTTGTATTTCAATTGAAGATTATAATAAAATTTCTCACAGGGAAGCGACATCGATTAAAAAACATCAATGTTTCAAAGCATCGGTCTTCAAAATGAAAAAAAAAAATGATATCTATAAATTAATAATACTGAACTCCCTGAAACATTGACAAAAAAAAGTACTAAAGCCCTATAGTTCTCAAACACAGATCTCATTTTCACTGTTGCGAAATTATTCTTATTAAATTGAATTCATAATTTGAGGTTCAGTGTTTTCAATTTATTCGTCGGGTACGCATTCTATTGTATTGCTTAAATTAACAATTAAATATGTAATTTATTATTGGCTTTACTTAGAAATTTCCAAAGTAATAGCTATAATTCAACGAATTGACGCAATGCCAAAAGAATTCATTGATCCACTAAGAAACATTTGTTAGAGATTATCATATATGTATAGTAGTAGTATATTCAAAAATGTAGTTCATACTGTAGTGTAGTATATTCAAAAATGTATGTTATATAATGATGTTTGAAAATATCGATGTTTTTTGGTCGATGTACCAATACCTTCGATGTTTTGAAACATCGACGTTTTGCCATCGATGTCGCACTTCTATTGTGGACCAATAAAAACCCATTCTGTTACCTTTGCCAACGGTGGAAGAAAGGCACATTGCAAATTCCAATTTGATTCATGTGATATGTTTTTCGTACTAGGAAAGGACTTTTTTCTTAACGGTCACTTTTTGGAGACAGCTAAAAAATGTATCAAGAAGAAAAAAAAAACGAAAATAGGAATTTTTGTAAAAATCGTACTTGGTACACAAAAAATAATTATAGATTCGTTGACTTCAGCCAAAAATCTGCAAGAGAAGCACATATTTTCATCCAGAGGATATTTTTCATGCTGTGCAGTGTAATCGTAGTACCCAAGATATCTAATGTTATTAGTTTTCCAATTCTTTTCCAGCTCATAATTCTTAGAAAAAAAATTGATTGTATTGAGTCGGTTATTGTTGAAATAAAGGTCTTAGTGTTTTTATCAAATTTAAATTTTTAAAAGTTCAGTGTTCAGAAGGGGATGGTGGGTTCTGCAACAGTTAAGCTGTGGTTATGCTTGATAGAGGAGCTAAGAAGGGTCTAAATTCATGTTCAACTCAAATTGTACATTTTCTTGACATACTCTAGTTTTAAATCAACATCAACCAATCCATACATACATGAAAAAATTATTAGGGACCCCTCTATACCCATGCCAAAAAAGTTCAAGTTGTGCAACTATCGCACGCAGTGAACTAATGGTTTAAATCAAACAAATTTTTTGCTGCCTAGCAAATTTCGAAACTATTTTAAAATCGAACGACGATGTAAAATGTACAATGAAACATTTTCAGACTTTTTTTTTTTTTTTTGTAACCTTTACCCTGCGCGATCTTTGTTAAATGCCAGAAATGAATCGAACTTCCGGCGTTTGATAGAATGCTTAGGTATTGTATATAAGGCTTAAAATCAACCGGTAATTGCATGAAACGATTCATATTTCGCACATTTCGTATAGAATGCTAAATGACAAATCGGCAAAGTATGAAACACATTTCCAATTTGTTAAAAAGTCTAATCTGAACTTTTCCTCAAAACCTCCATTATTTTATAGTAGGCCGACGGCCTTGTCTAATGGTTGGAGAAGTCGGATTGCGGGTGGGTAGGTCCTGGGTTCAAATCCCGGCTCGGGCATGGATGTACTTTCTCTCTCCTGTCCTTTTCCTTTCTTTGTATGAATGTGTTATTACGCTGTGAATGATTGCCTACCCTATAGGCGGGTCCTTACGGTATATGTGTACTGTGGAACTGTGTGTACTGATTTCATACCAAATTACGGTATAGTTGCAAAAAACGAAGCAGCGCACCCCAAATTACCAGTCTAGCTGGCACAAGCCAACAACAATATTCTATACAATGCCTAGGCATTCTATAGAATGCCGGCGTTTCATACTTTGCCAGTAGTTTACATGAGGCAGTGAGAAGCAAAGGGATGTAAGTGGTTCCTCTGTCTTAGGGCATGATATAATACTTGTAGCCCTAATAAGGACTGTTGTATAGCCTGATTTAAAAAACAAATTCAATGAAAGCTTACCTAGGACCAGTTGTTATAACAAGTTTTACTCAAAACTTGAAAATGTCCATTTATATCCCTTTGCTTCTCACGGCCTCATATATATAAACAGATAACGGATAAACAGATATGTTTGAAGTAGAGCACTTCGAACAAAAATAGAGCTATAAACACAAGTAAAATAAGAAATAATACATTATAGCCCAGTCAATGAAGGTAAAAAAATAGGCTTTGTCGCAACTAATTTAGGGAAAGCTGAATTTTTGCAGGATGTTAGCACATAAAGTATACACTAAAAATATACAAAGTCCCGATCCCCACCCCTCTTGCTTTCTCTCCCACCCCCCTCCGAAACATTGCAAGAGCAGTACTATGATTATACGTTTTTCGTGTCGCAACTAATTAGGGGAAAGCTAAATTTTGGCAGGATGTTAGTACATAAAATATACACTAAAAAGCCACAAAGCCCCGACCCCCACCCCTCTTGCTTTCCCCCCACCCCCTCCGAAACATTGCAATAGCAGTACTATGATTATGCGCTTTTTGTGTCGCAACTAATTAGGGGAAAGCTGAATTTTGGCAGGACGTTAGTAAATAAAGAAAACACTAAAAAAAAACACAAAGTCCCGACCCCTACCCCTCTTGTTCCCCCCCCCACCCTCTCCGAAACACTTAAACCATTAAGAGCAGTACTATGATAATTAGCTGCGAAAAGAAAAGCGAATAAAGAGAAAGCTGAATTTTTGCACGATGTTAATACATAATGTGTACACTAAAACCTAGACAGTCTCGACCTCAGCCCCTCTTGCTGCTCCCCCCATTCCGAAACATTGCACACTGATCAGTTCAGTACTATGATTATACGCGTACAGCTTGGAAACTTATGATGTTACCGGGGTGTTCTTTTTTTTTATTTCATTCCTAACAATATTATAAACCACTGGTGCCCAACGTAAGGCCAGGTGCCGTATCCGGCCCGCGAAGCTGATCCGTGTTGTCCGTTGTTTTGTGAAATGTTACAAGTCGAAGAGCGCGATTAATGACAATGTTACAAATTGTTAGCCAAATATTTAGAAATTGGTTTCTGAAAACATTGTTGGGGACCACTGTTATACACAAATTATGAAACATACACTTTTTATGTAGATAGCTCAGTTTCACCATTTTACCAACATAATCATATGCAGAAACAACAAAAACCAAAAAGTAACTTCAATAAACTAATAGCTTTTTATCATTACGTCTTGGAAAGAAATGTTTGAACAAAATTTATAGATAATATGATAATAGTCATTTTCTTGAAATGGATCAACAATGTAATAAGGGACCATCTTCTAATATTTCGTTGGTTTGGTCCGAAGTATTGTTACAATGCATTCCACTACAGTGTCCACACATGGACGTGCAATCGAACCTAGCTTTACGCCCGATACAGTTTGAAACACATAATCTTTTCAATTGCAAGATACTAATTGGAGAAGTTCACTTGAAGCAGAGGTAATCTTCATGAACTTAGGAATCAGTCTGTTGCATGAAGTATAATGCCAACCCCACTCTTCTGGGGGAAGTTTAAAACCTAACCGAGTTTGAATCTGGTGTTGACCCTAAAAACTCTGGTGGAAACCTTAAAAAGATGTTGACGAGTGACGTCTGAAGTTGGTGGAAATTTTGATAAACCAAAAGTTAGGGACATTTTTGTGATTACTTGCTTTTCACAAACTTTTATTCAAACTTGATTAGGTTTTCAACTTCCAGCAGAAGAATGGGTTTGGAAATATATTTCAAGTAACAGACTCTGCTCCAAGTGAAATTCTCCTACTCATATCTTGCAACTGTAAAACATTGTGTTACAAACTGTAGCTGTCGTAAAACTCGGTTCGATTGTACATCTATGTGTAGACACTGTAGCGGAATGCATTGCAACAATATTTCAGACCAAGCCAACTAACTGTTAAATGACCCCTTTTAAAGAAAAATTTTAGTTACAATAACTTGATGGCTTTTTTTTTTTTTTTTGAATGCAGCCTGTTTTTCAGAAACCAGTTTCGAGTTGTAACATTTCGCAAAAGAACAGTTCACACTGATCAGTTTCATGGGCCGGATGTGACCCGTGGAACGTAGGTTATCATCATTAGTTTTCGAGCTGTAAGCGTATAATCATAATACTGCTATTGCAATGCTTCGGACGAGGCGGAGGAGGGGGGAAGCAATAGGGGTAGGAACTTTTGTGTTTTTTTAGTGTATACTCAGTATATCAACATCTTGAAAAAAAAAACAGCTTTCCCCTATTTAGTTGGGAAACGAAAAGCGTATAATCATAGTATTGCTCTTGCAATGTTTCAGGGGGGAAGCAAGAGGGGTGGGGATCGGGGCTTTGAACCTTTCTAAGGAATACATTACGTACTAATATCCTGCCAAAATTCAGCTTTCTCTTAATTAGTTGCGACACGAAAAGCGTACAATCATAGTACTGTTCTTGCAGTGTTTCGGAGGGGGGTGAGGGGGGGGAGAAAGAGTGGTGAGGGTCGGGACTTTGTACTTTTTTAAAGAATACATTATATACTAACATCCTGCCAAAATTCAGCTTTTCCCTAATTAGTTGCGAAACAAAAAGCGTATTATCATTGTACCGCTATTGCAATGTTTCGAAGGGAGTGGGGGGAAAGCAAGAGGGGTGGGGGTCGGGAATTTGTGGCTTTTTAGTGTGTACTTTATGTACTAACATCCTGCCAAAATTCAGCTTTCCCCTAATTAGTTGCGACACGAAAAGCGTATAATCATAGTACTGCTCTTGCAATGTTTCGGAGGGGGTGGGGGAGAAAGCAAGAGGGGTGGGAGTCGGGACTTTGTATTTTTTTAGTGTATACTTTATGTACTAACAACCTGCAAAAATTTAGCTTTCTCTAAATTAGTTGCGACACGAAACCTTTATTTACTGGCTTATTAATTAAATTAGATCGGAAAGTAAAATAAGTTGCTAGAATTTTTTAAATATCCGTTAGTTTGTGTATATTTAATGATCTCATTTCCCAAGACCTCGAGGATATGGATGGTTTCTGCTACTTTGAAAAAAAAAATTCCAGAAGAGTTTTTGAGCAATCACATTGCTTACTGTTGTCATTTGACTCTCCCTGACGTTACGCTGATTTTATTTTTCCTCCGCCTCCCTCTGCTGCACCACCGTCGACCGGCCCCTCCCGATGCTGCTCCTCTAGCGAAAACCGTCTCCAGGTTGCGTCCATATCTTACGCACATAGGCATACATACACAACTACCTACACACACATACACTCACACTCATGCCTGCACACAGACACAAACACACACACACTCGTGATTGCGAAAAACATAATTTGAATTCCAGCTGTCAAAATTCAAATTATTTTATTTCTTTTCAGGGCCAAAAAAAAAAGTATCTTAACTTTATTTAAACTTTAAAAATGTTCACCAGAAATATTTTTTTGACTTATCAGTGTTTGACGATAAATTAAAACTTACAACATTTTAGAAATCATTGTGAAGCGTATCAACCTTAAATGCGATACCTAAGTTTGAGTCTCTTAAGAACTAAAATCTTCGTCTTCGAATATTACAAGAAAGAACATTAATGATGACAAATGTATTTCCGAGGAAAGGAAGGCCCCTCATAAGGAGGAGAGTTATTTCTTTTCCTTATTTGCGTACGATTTTGCCCCCTGCCGGCACGGTTACGGTTACTTAGGTCCCTTTTAAAGAACTCCCTTCTGGTTAGTTGAACGAAGAAAACGAATCATACGGTTTTTAGAAGTCATTTCCTTTCTCCATTTATCTACAATGTTAAACAGGAAATAAATGAAAGCAATCGCAAGATAGACATTTTATCAATTTCGTTTTTCATTTGGATATCTGCTTTTATAAGCGTATTTGATTATGGCTAATTGATAAGGCAAGTCAGCGACGTTTTAACTTTTTCTATTGTTGTGAAAGAGAAAATAAATCTTTTTTTGATCTACATATAGCTAATTTTATACTTCGCCAGTATTAAAGAAGAATTGCTTACATGATGTATTATTTAATGATGCAGTTCTAGTAGGTTCGTATAAATCTTAACTTTATTTGAGGTATGTGTTTCTTTCGTTAAATCTGTGTTTAATTGGGCGTGGTTTTTCAATCTACTTAATTCTTTCGTGGTAACTTTGCTGGTAAAATGTAACTCTTCAAAATTTAAACTTTGTTATGATACGATTTGGAAGACGAAAGCTGCTTCTTACGTTAATTTTGTTCGTAGATATAAACCGAGTGTTGTGCTACATTTAAGGTTTTGAAATGTAGCACTGGAAGAGAAAGAAAAAGTCCGAAAATGGTCTTTATACATTTTGGCAAACTTTATACATTTTGAATGTCAAACCCTGCTGGTTTTTAATAAATAACAGTTCATTTATGACGTCGATTGAGGTTTTAAAGTGAAAAGATTTCTTTTACTAGTGCATGGCTTTTCTCGCCTCTCATGCTCAAGTTCAACTAATGCATGGCGATGGTTTGAGAAATAAAGTTTAAAAACCTATTTAATCCGTTGAAAAAGTATCAGAACTTGTCAGTAAAAGAAAAAAAAAAACTTTAATTAAAGTCAACTGTAATGGATTTAAAGGCAGGAACAAGATTAGAAGAGGTGTCAGGGCTTGATGTACTCAATGTCAAAGATATAATTTTAATTTATACTTTGAAGCTAATAAATTGTTATAAATTGGTTCATACGTATGGGTATCTTTCAAAGATTGATAAGTATAATACTTTATTTTTGACTACTTTCAAGCCCAATATTATAATAGTAATAAATTTTACTCGTTATAAGAACAATTTTTGGAGAAAAAGATGCAAATGGGAAATATTTTCTGATGACTTAAATTTCTATTTAAAAAAAAAAAATAAAATAAAAATAAATTCCGATTTTAATGTCAAAAACCATGTCTGTTATATATTTCTTTATTTGTTGTTCACTTATGCAGGAATATATATATATATATATATATATATATATATATATATATATATATATATATATATATATATATATATATATATATTTTTTTTTTTTTTTTTTTTCAGTAGGCAGTCAATAGATCAGCGTCGCCCATCCAAGTTTTCCCGGTACCCAAGAATATCTAATAAATCCAGAGAATAGATTATTAGTTTGCTATGATGTGTGAAAAATAAAAATGTTGATTACTTTAATTAGGGTTGATAATATTGCGTCTTTTTTCTAATAACATACGCTATTTATATTATTTTTTAATATATTTCGGTAGTATGCGCTCTTGCAAAAAATAATAAAACTTGGATGTTTTTACTGAAATTAGTTCTCACTGCCTTCAAACTGCATCATTTAGTATAACATATATCTATACTTATCATGTAATATAAATATTGACCAGTAAAAGAAATATTAGCTCCTGGACGTTAGGGTTTCCTAAACGTTAGACGGAGAGGGACAAGAGTGAAAAGGTTAGGAAACGCTTCGTAGATAACATAAATGTCCCTTGTAACTTCCTTCTTCGTCGAGCTTTTATAAAAACTGAAAAGCAACATTTACAGTGATAGCAACCCTGCGACTCATACTTCCGAAGCCATACACCTTTTCGCCTAAATATAGCTCTTTTTAGCTGGTGGGGAAAAATGGATAAAAATAACTACACCCTTTATTTAAAAGGGTAAAATGCATTTATTGATTGATTTATTCATTTATTATTTGAAAATCCAGTGTTTAAACGAAATATATTTATAAGGGAAACTTGTACAAAATTATTTACTAAATACATTGGCTCAGCAAATGTGGGGGTTAAACATAAACCTTTACTTACCAGTACCCTTGGTTTTAAGTATAATTATATTGTATTATTTGTTAAATAAATTCTTAACAAAACAAACTACACCCTTTTATTCAAACTATTCAGGTTTAAAGCTGTAACTGTCAATAATTAAAATATTTTTCTTGAAAAAATTCAATTTATGAAAATATTTAAAATTTTAACTGTAACATGTCAATAGTGTAATAATTTTGAGTTTGACATGTTCTGCTTATAAACGGGATTAGTTTTTTCTTTTATTTTTTTTAAACCAACTATTTGTTTTTTGTTATTAATAAGTGAACTTTAATACTGATTGCTTTATATTCTTCTAACTGATAACATTCTTCATATAGCTTATAATCTGTGTACTATACTTTTTTTCTCTTTGTTTGGTTTAGCGTTCTCATAAATGTAATGACTGAAGTTTTACAAATCATTCTAATTTGATCCGTTTTTTCACTTAACTTTTAAGATTTGTTTTTCAAAATTACGTCACACATTTTTTTCGATGAAAACAGAAGAAACTAATCCTAGTTTTGAATAAATTTCAATTTTACAGTCACCGTTTAGAATGCCGTGCACGTTTGGACGAAATGTCATTCGTCAAATCTAATATCCTCTGACGTTGTATTTGCATACCCCGCACATAACAACGAAAACTGCCATGAGCCCAAATAAGGCTGATTGAATTAGATGGCTATTTTATGTTCCAATGATGTGCGTTTTCAGTTTCCTGTGTCTTCCATTTTGATTCGATTTGGGAGGTGGAAAGTCGATATGTAGATAGGGTATTATTTTCGTATGCGATGCGGTGATGCATAGTTTACATGATTTAGCCATTTCTGCTGACGTTCTTTTTTTCCCGGTAAACTTCTCCCAGTCCTGTTGTTCCTTGTTCGTAAAGGCTTTGCAAAAATCGTGGAGATAAATAAAGTGAAAGAAGCCACGAACTCTTACTAATTATAGTATATTCCATTTTTATGATTATTAGAGTTGAAGGTTTCTGTTTGTGATATATGCAAGGGAAATTAACAGACGATATGAAGTACTTAATAAACTAAATGAACCTACTTTCTCACATGCAAAAGTCTATTTTGCAATTTTTACTGTCACAAAGCATTGGCTATAAATTTCAAGCAATTATTTTCAAATCAATTATTAAAAAAAGTAGTTTAAGATATGAGTTTCTGTTGCGCAGAAAAATTTAAACAACAACAACTTTGAAATAGAATTTAGAGAATTCTTCTGTCGAATTCAATTATAGCGGCATCGGTTTTAGCAACACATTGGTTACAACGACAATAAATAGCTGTTTCAATAAGATTACATAATATAAGATTATATAAGACTTATGACAAGAATTTTTGCATTAATAAGCATTTATTTGTAGCCCAATAGTTTCGTATTAAAGAAAACAGAGAAATCTCGAACAACGGGTAGTTATACGTTCTGAAATAGAAATGGGCGGAATCATTTGTCCTCGTATGGATTAATATGTGTAAAATGTTAGTTTTATTACAGTGCCTAGAAAGAGTAGTGTGCCGACCGGCGCTTTTTTTCCCCGCGATTCTTGAAGACAAATTTTATGAAAACCGTTGGAGTGCAGTGCGGTCAAAGTGCACGTTCAATTTCGCGGTGTTTATATTAGTAGACGCGGGATTTTGTTACAATTTAGTTCCGCGTATCTCTTTTTTACCTTTATTTGGTGAATATTTCATGAAACAACGTTTAAGGCTTTTAATGGAGGCATCAAAGTTGAACATTAGAAGAAGTAAAGCTTCATCTTGTTTCGTACCAGGGTGCAAAAGTGGGTACAAAACATGCAAAGAAAAAGTTTCACTTTTTAAAGCTCCAGCAGATGAAGAAAAACTAAAGAAGTGGAACTCGTTAATTCCCAGGTTAGATAATTTTTTTGATAAATATTGCTCAATTTGTGCTCTGCATTTCGAAAAACATTTTATTGAAACGCATTTTGAGCATATTATAAATGGTGAGGAAGTTTTGATTCCGGGAAAACCTTTTTTGAAAGATGAGGCAATTCCGACAATTTTCCCAAATCTGCCAACATACTTTACTACAAAATTACCAAAGAAAAGGTCCATCAGGAATTATGCAGTTAAGAAAAATGTTCCCTGTTTGAAAAAAATAAAACTTGATCTTTCTACAAATGAAACTGAAATAACCACGTATAAATTTATTATAAATGAAATTGTTCATATTAATTTGCCTAACGAATATTGGGTTTGTATGAAATTTTTAAGAGCTCCAAATATTTTAGTTTTTGTATATAATGAAAATTATCTGGAAAACAATATTAACGATAAAAAGATCATTATTGAAGTAAACACAAAGACAAGGATGTTTTCAAAACAAAATTTTACGCATTTGACTCTGAAAATTTGATACTTACACTTTAAGGCAAATGTGTTATCAATCGAGATGGATTAGGGCGCAGTTTGTTGTTGTTGTTGTTTTTAATGCCACTTGGAAGACTCAAGCCCCATTCATGTAGCCAGCATGAATTTAAAGCAAAAAGGAGCGACTCCTGAGTCAATGAGGTCCCTAAATGAGAAAGAGCCCAATTTGGGCACGGTATATGGTAGCACCACCTCTACAATTTATAGGTCTGGAGAATAGGTTGGAAATCTCCAGCAACGCTACGCCCGGTAACTGTTAGCGACCGACCATAGGACTTTTGGACAAACGGAATCAATGAACACGTAAATTATATTTAAAAAAAAAATCTTGAATTTCAGCCTTTTAAAATCCTGAAATTGATAATTATTATCGTTATCGTCCCTCGTTATCGAGATAAAAGGTATTTAAGTCTCCCGAAATTTTAAGAAAAGTGACAAATTTAAGCACTTGGCGAGTGATTGAAGGTACCAATATCTCACAGACGATTTCCTCGTCTGCATGTGGCAGGACATCCATATCTACAGAGCGTGAGAAAGATGTCTGTCCCCATCGAAACTCGCTAAATTTGGAACAACGAGACTCGCTTTTCTTAAAATTCCCATAGGCTTTAAAATCTCATATGTAGGGAGATTTAGAAGCTGCGCTTCCTTTTAAAAGAACATTTTAAATTTATCATAGGCAATGTTAGACAAACGAGAGGGACGAGGAGGTTCCCCATTTGGTTTTAGGGGCCATTCATTAATTACGTAAGGATGGTTTTGGCAATTTTTGAACCCCCTCCCCCCATGTAAGGGTACGTAAGATTTTTCTCCCCCCCCCCCCTATTCTTACATAAGATTCCATTTCGTTTTTCAAAATGATAAAATAACAAATCTTGGAATCGTTACATCATTGGAATCGTTATTAAATTCACATTATTAAATTAAACCTTTTGCGTGAAGAAATAGTTACTGAAAAGTAAGAATGTAAGCTGAATGTTTTTTTGACATTCTTTTTTCTTTTGTTTTGATGTAATATTAATCAAAAATAAAACATGCATTACACAGTGCGACTCTTTTATTTTACACTATTCATTCTTTGTAAAACAAATAAAAAAATATCTTATCCTAACACGTTTCTTACCTTCCAGATGCAAATGGAACATAATCTCTGCCAAATCACTTGACCGCGCAATTTCTAATGTGAAATACCGACTTGGAAAATATTACGTAAGAATGAGTTTGACCCTCCCCCCCAAGTAAGGGTACGTAGAGGCTTTTCCAACTCCCCTCCCCCTCGGGACCCTTACGTATTTAATGAACGGCCCCTTATAGTCTACTATTTTCATTGAAGATAAATTAGCATAAGGTAATTTTATATGCTTCAAAAAATAAATGAACACCCATGTAACAATTAGCACTTATTACAAAATTTGTCTTTTGCGCAGAAATAAGTTCAATCCGAAAAACGGGGCTTTTAAACTGCGAAATTAGCATGCAATCGCTGATTTAAAACGAGTCTGATTGAGGAGCATAACGTACTCCTCGAGCGCAGCGCCACCTGAATTTTCCTCAGATCTGACCTCACTTTTTCTCCGTCGATCGGCACACTACTCTTTCTAGGCACTATAGTTTTATCTGGTACACATGAGATTTTTTGGTCATTTTTCCCCTCAAAGGAGCATTTGCGATACAATTTTGAGCAACTTTTTTTCTGCGAAACCATCGATTTTAATGCATATTACTCTAAAGACTTACACGGGGATATTTATGCTATCTGGACTGTCTCGACAGACAAGCTCAAATCTCTGTGTTTTATAGTTTCTGCATACCAGCAGAAGCTAAAAACCTGGAAAAAAGCTTCCTTGTAGGCAGGGCCCGATTTAGAAATTATAGGACTATAAGCTCAACAAAGCTATTATGCAGCTTGAGGATTTTGTGTTTTCCAGGGAAGAGGTTCTATTTCATTTCAAAAAAATTAAAGCAACTAAAAGCTCCAGGGTCAGATAATATTTATCCAAAAGTTTTAGCTGAATGTGCAGAGGAATTAGTAGATGTTACTTTAAATATTTTAAATGCTTTTTATAACTCAGGGACAGTGCCATTTGACTGGAAACTGGCTAATATAACGCCGCTCTTCAAGAAAGGGTCTAAAGGTGATGCTGGGAATTATAGACCTTGTTGACTAGTTTGCAGTACGGGTTTAGGAAAGGTAAATCTTGTGCTACTAATTTATTGCATTTCTACGACAAGGTTACCTTGACTTTAGATAACAAAAAGTGTGTGGATGTTGTTTATATATTTATTTTCAAAAAGCTTTTGATAAGGTACCACATGTTGTCTTCTCAGCAAACTAGCTGATATAGGAATAGGAGGAAAAACTTTACTTTGGGTTAGAAATTGGATGACTGGAAGGAAACAAAGAGTAGTTATGAGGGGAAATCATTCTAAATGGAGTGATATTTTAGGCGGGGTTCCTAAGGGTTCATTTTTGGGGCCTCTCTTGTTTATTATTTTTATGAATGACACCAATAAGATTATTTCTGGAAGCATGAACTATTTTGCTGATAATGTAAAAGTTATGGGGATTGTAAAAACTGAAGAGCAGGTAAAACAGCTTCAACAGGATTTAGATTATACTAAGTGGGCGGATAAGTGGGGTATGGCAGTTAATGTAGGGAAATGTCAAGTGCTACACTTAGGTCATGGAAATAACCGTACGAGTTACCGTTTACAGGGTTCAATTATTAGTCAGACTGAAAATGTTATTGATCTGGGTATCTTAATAAATCAGGACTTCAAGTTTAGTCAACAGTGCAGCATTGCAAGTAACAAAGCCAAAATAATGCTTGGGTTTATCAATAGATCTATTTCAAACAAATCAAAAAAGGTTCTTCTGCCTTTATATAGGAGTTTAGTAAGACCCCATTTCGAGTATGCAGTTCAGTTTTGGTTGCCTTATCTGAGGAAAGATATTTCTGTATTGGAAAGGGTTCAAAGAAGGGTAACTAGATTAGTAAAGGGACTTTCAGATTTAGATTATGACACCAGACTTAATAGGCTTAATATGTATAGCCTGGAGCAAAGAAGGGTCAGAGGGAAAATGATTCAGTTGTTTAAATTTATCAAAATGAATGATGTTAATGGATTAAATTTTTGCACGGAAAGCAGAACGAGGGGGCATTTTTTAAAGGTATTCAAATATCAGGCTAACCTGGAAATAAGGAAAAACTACTACTTTAGTAGGATTGTGGGCACTTGGAACAGCTTACCGGAAGAGGTGGTAATGAGCAAGGAGGTGGATAGCTTTAAGAGGGCCATTGATCTTCATTGGGGACTAATAAATTGACTAGGACTAGCCTAGCTGGGTCAAGAGCCTGTTGCTGGTCACCACATTTGTATTTGTATTTGTATAAACCTGTGGGACCAGTGGCGTACCTAGGGGTTGGCAGGAGTGACTCTCGCCAGGGGAGCAACACCAAAAAGGGCAGTAATTTGTCAACATAATTTCGAAAACATATTATGATTTTTAATTAAAATACTTTCATGATTTTTGAGAGAGAGAGATAAAAGATAACTTGCCGTGCATAACTAATGGTTTACAATTCATGAAACTTCACATAAAGCTAAAAGACTATCATATGAAAATCAGACTGATCATTTACGAGGGATAGCAGGAGGCAATTCTTTCCCAACAAGCAATTACGTGTGTGTGTCTTGACACACACACACAAGCATGTGTGTTTGTGTGTGTACACCACCACTCCTCATTCTACGGAACTGGTCAAAATAACAGCCCTGGTCAAAACGTAACGAAATATTTTGTATTTTTCTTGTGTTATGTGATAGCTTCACATATTTTTAGACACTTCCACACATTTTTCTCAAATTATCTATAAGTGAAATTTTATTGTGTCTTTGTTACTCCCCTGTTTTGCGAGGAGAATAAAGAGTGACAAAATAACTCGTAAGCCGTTTTCTTTTCAGCTAATCAAGGGGAGCAGGATCGCTGAGTCTGATTGGCTAGCTGACGGCATACAGAAGCGGCGAATGATTGGACAAAAGAGAAAGCCGGCGTTTAAATTCCTGGTCCGGTGATTGGGTTTAATTGAAGAGGCTGATTAGAAAAGGAAGAAGTGCCCGACAACCAAATGATCCGTGAAAGAGAGCCTTCTGGGAATTAAAGGGCCCGTTCCCAAGCTACAGATAATTATCTGTAGTGCTTGAAATGATGCATTGTCTGTTGATGAATCGAGGGAACATTTGAGGAACCATTCCCAAAAGTGTAAAAGCCTTCTTAAACCATGGTTGTGTAGTTTGCTATTTAAAACTCTTATTTGAACAAAAAAAAAAAAAAAAAAAATCAGATCAAATAGATGAGTTCGGTTTCAAAACCGAAATTTATTTGCAGTGAGTCCAAATTCATTACCTTTTATATTTTTCCCTTAGAGCAGATGTCTTAAAACGTGTTCACTCCGTGGACTTCTTTCCAATTTTCTTTGATTTTCGTGGATATAATACCCAGTGGTAATTTTAAAATTAGTAAAATATTGTTATATTTACGTTCGAGCGTTTCAAAATAGAGCGAATCAGTTGGCTAAGGTTGGTTACTTTAGCCTTAGGTTACTTTAACTTCAAAACTTTATAAAGTTTTGTTTTTGCTATAGGTCCGCGGGACCGACCTAAAATTACTCATAGCTTTTTAAATAATAGAGCTATAGAGAGATGAAACTTTGTCCCGCGTGTTTGAAATAGTTTGAAGTTTGAAAATGGTAATAAAAAATTCAATAGTCTGATCATTTTTTAGATAACCCTAATGTCGTTTCAGGGGTTCTGTCGTATAAGAAATTGCATCTGGTGGCGCAAATGGATATTAAATACAGAAAAAATCGCAGAAAGAGGGAGATAAAAATTTAGTTTTTCTCAGATTTAAAACAACATTTTAAAATTTGTTTTTGGGGAGTTAATTCTTCTGACGCGTAAAATATTGAATTTATATTATATAAATAAGTTAAGTATTATGTGGAGTACATCGGTAAAAATTCAGTTTTGTTAACTATAGCCCTTATAGAAAGCCTAAGTTTTAGTGATAGTTTGCTCAAATGTGATTCAAATTCATGGACCCTTATTTGCATCTCATGCTCCCCCAATTTATTTCTTTTGTTAACATGGACCCTTGGAGACCGACCACTTTGAGAACCACTGCCATAGAGAGACCTAAACTTCTTTTACCATACAATCTTATTTCGTTCAATTATCTTTTTCTGTACGCACCACTGCACTTGTAATACAGGATGTTTCTAAACGAATATCGGAGTTTAAACGCTCTTAAGTTTTTATTGCGAAAAACTTGAAATCATAAGTAATACGTGAAGTGAAAGAGCAACTCAAACAATTATATTTACAAACTTACAAGTGGGCCATTCTCCAAAAAACGTAACTTTTGAATGCAAATATTTTTCAATTTCGAAACCTTTTGTTTTCTTTTTTTCCCATTCTTACATGAAAGTGTTACCTACTAGAAGTAACCATAAACAATTACCCAGCTAAGTTCCAATTATTTTACTTATAAATTAAAAATAAATGCCTTGTTCATAGAAATAAAAAACTAAATAAAAAAAAAACTTTCAATAATTAAAAATCGAGGCCAATTTAACATCAAAGTAGTGATTTTGTTAATTGTGCAAACAATCAGCTATTTTAATGATTAGTAGAAGTATAATATTAAGCTCTCTTAATTAAAGTACGGCTTAATTAGTAGTTTCAAATGTACGTTGAAAAATAGTATTTAGTAAATTTGAGGATATACTGGGAATTTAAAATTTTGGTAGAATGCCTTTCTTCTTCTTCATTTATTTTCACCTCAGAAATAATGACATTGATAAGGTCTGTCCCGGAGGCGAGATACACGGAGGTGAGGAATTTTCCATTAATATAGGCCTAATAAGATAAATTTTTCAGGGAAATTTTTTTTCTTCGTTGCACCTTTCAATTCACTTCGCATCACTTCAATCTGCACATGTTAAGCATATGAAAACATTTTCACTTCTTTTTTTACATTAATTTAGACCCCTGAAATTCAAGTTCACGGAGGTGAGAAGTCAGAATAACCATACTAAGTTTTTGAAGCAAAATCTATCTTTTTGTTTTTCGACAAAAATATCCCAACTTGAACTATGGCTGAAAATAAACAAGGGTATCCCTTGTAGGGGGTCCCTTGTATCATGGAAAATAAAATTTGATGTTATTATTGGCGCGTGTTAATGAGCAATGGCATTTTGTGTTTAGGTCACAGAGGTGAGAATTTATTGTGTGACATGATTTCTTGTCCTACTAAAACGAACTAAAACACAATATTGAAAAATTAAATGTACTTAAACAATTAGTATTTGAGACACTTGTGAAAGCAATAATCAATAATAAGTATGTACCTTTAATTAAGCAGGTTATTTAGCAACATAAACAGTCGCACAAGGTGTATGACATGTCACGGAGGTAAGAATTCACATGTTGTGAACCAAAAGTATACTAAAATAAAAATTATTATTAAAAACCTGTTGGCAGGTAATACATATGTCTTTGATTAAATTAGAAATCATTGTTAAATGAATTGTTCCTTAAAATTTTTACAGTAAAAGGCGTATGACAGAAAAGTTACACTTTTTGAAGAATGACCCAAGTGCTCAATGTGAGCACTTGTAGTAACACAGTAAGGTAGACCGGGGTACGTTTACGCAGTGCCTTTTTTTCAAAACAAATTATAACTGGAGAACCAACAGCGATGACAGATTAATGCTACTCCCTAGCAAATATTCTTACAAGTTTTTGATCATTAGTCGAGCTTCGGTCCAGCATACAGAAAGAATAATCTGCTTTCTACCAAGTTGAATACATTTTGTGTTGAACGTTTTGAAGCTTATTGTGAATTAATAATACTTAGTTAAGAAAAAACAAACATATAAAAATTAGCAGAATTTTATCCGTTTTTGAGAATGGTGTTTGTATGAACTGAAATGTTATTAAATCTTTTTTCGCCTTAAAAATAAATCGAAACTTGGCGACAGGGCAAGGTTACGCGTTGAACGTTGGAACACTTTTACGATCGTTCTTACTGTATCCTACTTAAACGTTCCCCTGACACTTTTTTTACTCCAAACTGTCTCAAACATTTTTAGTATTTTCCGGCTATTTAGTTTAAAAAATTACCATTTAATTTTTAATTAAGTTATACATTCGTATCTTATAGCTTAAAATCATATAGTGCTGTCTTCATGCCCCTTCAGCTTCAACTTTATACACTATTCAGTCTGCAATAAATTTGCTTTATTTTAGCGATGGTCAGACATTATGTTCAAAACACTAACAGAACCACGCTAGGTGTCTAAATATGCGTAAACATACCCTGTGTCCGGGGCAAGTTTACGCAACCGCATTATACTCAAAAATAATTTTTTTAATGGTTAAAAACACAAGCTGAGCAGCTACTGAATGTACCAATTTTGATTCCATTAACTGCTTCATAAAACAACAATGTCTAAAATACGTGAAATACACCGCCAGCTCAGTCATTTCCAGCCGAGGACTGCAGTTTCGTGCTTATTAGCACTCATCAGCCCGGCATAGGAAAGTGACTGAGCTGGAGATGGAATATCTCTTAAGGAAGCCAAGAGTGCGAAACAAACTGGTAGCTAATATAGAATTAGCAGACCAGACGAGTGACCGAAACAATAGTTCGGTTCAACTCGAAGATTGAACGCGAGGCAAGGTATATTCAGTAAATTACCGCCCATTAGCCAGGGCTAAAGCAGAAATACGTGAACTGCTAATTCTATATTAGCTACCAGTTTGTTTCGCACTCTTGGCTTCCTTAAGAGATATTCCATCTCCAGCTCAGTCACTTTCCTATGCCGGGCTGATGAGTGCTAATAAGCACGAAACTGCAGTCCTCGGCTGGAAATGACTGAGCTGGCGGTGTATTTCACGTATTTCTGCTTTAGCCCTGGCTAATGGGCGGTAATTTACTGAATATACCTTGCCTCGCGTTCAATCTTCGAGCTGAACCGAACCATTGTTTCGGTCACTCGTCTGGTCTGCTAATTCTATATTAGCTACCAGTTTGTTTCGCACTCTTGGCTTCCTTAAGAGATATTCCATCTCCAGCTCAGTCACTTTCCTATGCCGGGCTGATGAGTGCTAATAAGCACGAAACTGCAGTCCTCGGCTGGAAATGACTGAGCTGGCGGTGTATTTCACGTATTTCTGCTTTAGCCCTGGCTAATGGGCGGTAATTTACTGAAAATGTCTAAAATGTCCTAACTTGAAACATAAAAATTAGAAAATTCATTGAAAAAAATCTGCGTAAACGTGCCCCGGTCTACCCTACACATCGATTCGAATTCCCAGTCCTTCCCAACCATTGTTCAGTGTCACCGAATCTCATGCCATGTGATTTCTACCTGTGAGGGTTCGTAAATGATTGTATGTATGTATAACGACAGTCATAACATATGAGTTATGACTGTATCAGAAGTCAGCTCAAATCTCTCTCCCTCTCTCTCTTGTAGTTGCTGCTTAGCAGCAGAAGCTCAAAGCTTTGAAAAGATAATCCTTGCAGCCTTGAAACATGCGTATGTAGTACTTTGAAAGCTTTGCTTGAATGATGTTGATTTTGTTGCTCAGATTTTCCACTCAAAGGCATAGTTTTGCTGCCGTGGGAAGCTAAAACGCAGTATCTGCAGAAATATGTTTCTGAGCTATTGGAAGAAACGCGTTTTGGATTCCCTACTAATGGTAGGGAAATGTGTTGATTTGACGTTTTTTAATTGATCTTTTATTTTCAGCGGAAACTAAATAAAAAAGCTTGTACAATAAAGTATAAGTGCAATAGATACAAAAATGCAAAAAAAAAAAAAAAAAGGGGGGGGGGGAGAGAAAAGAATAACTAGAAATTTGTAAATACTGCGTTTTATCTTCTCACGGCAGTTTGCTGCTTAGGCCTTCTTTTACACATTGCTTTTTTTATTATTCATGCATACATTTATTTATTTATTTGTTTTAAGAGAACGGTTGCTTTGGACACAATGTCCCTTTCATCCATTTCCCACAGTTTGTTTCGGATGGCATATTTTGGTAAAAAACACTTCAGGCGATTTCGCCTTTCTTTAGAACTTCTATAAAAGTCTCGCATTTGCGTACTGTTTTGGGGAAAACCAGATGTGTCGAGAAAAGCAAGCGAAATTAACCGCGCGAGAACTCTAAAATGTAACTGTAACTTTGTTTTCAGCTGGCAAAATAAAATTTTGAAGTATGCGAAGGAAATGATAGCGTCTGTAACAACTTTACTTTAACTGCATTGTACTGTGCTCATAAATGTTTATTAATTAGTTTAATGTGTTTTTTGGCTATCAGAAAATCTACCTTATTAACTGTATGAGTTTATTTTCCAAATTAAAGATGTTGTGGGATGGAAGGAGAACCACGTTATTCAACTAGCAGACTGGAAAGCAATAGAATTGCGGTAGCTCAACTATTAGAAAGGTAAGCGAATTTGAGTTACCTTTAATTGTTATAAGTTCAGATACTGTAAAATCAACAATCAGAAAAACTTCCTACAAAAATTCTACCAGGGTTTGGCAAAGTGGCGCTCAACAAACGTTACTTCCTAATTATTCCAAGCACCGGCTAACAACAGTGTGTGATCCGTTCCTTGATTCGGAAAAGATTCATCTGTAAAAGCAATAAAATAGCTAACATTGACTAAAAAATGTTTTAAAAAATGTATCATGTAACGTAAAAACGAGTTATGAAACTTTCAATCTCGTATCTCAGAATTACAATTAATCCTAAAGCATCGCTGCTCTTATTTTAGACTAAGACACCTTTAAAAGTGTGATTTTGAACTTTCTATATAGATAGATATATGGAATTATTCATGCTTTATCTAGTTTTATAAAAAAATTTATTATGTTGAGTTATAGTTGTTTACCGTATAATTTCAAACTACCTGTATTACAGAACGGCAAAATAATTTTTTAAATGCGTTTTTCTCATAACAGCAATTTTTAACATGCTTTCCTGTATTAAACTGATGCAGCGACATGTGTATACAAGTTTCATCTTAACAGCGTAGTAATAATACAAATTCTGTTGAACCAGCAAAATAGAAAAGCATGAATGCGGCCCACGGGATATGTCATTGCTGAAGTATTCCTGTACTAAAAAGGATTTAAAAATGTGCTTCTGAAATCTTTTATTTTGAATTTTAGAAGGCTGCTGTACATCGCGTGTTTACACCCCCCCCCCCCCCCCGGCAAGCAAAAGCTTTTTCTCGTTTAAAAGAATGTCTCAATAACTTAACATTGAAAACAACTTTCCTACCGCTAAAAAGTAACCTGAAAACGCAATTTTCTTGCTAGGAAATTTATTTTTTAAAATAGTCCGTGAAGATATATAGGATCATTAAAACTGATCAAATTATTTTTATTTTATACATTAAAAAGCAAAATATATAACAAAGGTTAAAAAAAGAAAAGAAAAAAAAATGCAGTGAGAAGCAAAAGGATGTAAGTGGACTTTTTTAAAGTTTTGAGTAAAACACGTTTAAAGTTCAGATTCTAGGATTTCCCTGATTCCCCCCTCCCCCGAAATCATGCTGAATATCAGCACCTACCAGGGCCACTAGTACCCTCTCTGGCCCCAAGACAGAGGAGAGGTTCCCCTACTATTTGTACTGGTTATCTCCAAATTTTTAATTTTGCCATTTACATCCCTTTGCTTCTCATTGCCTCAATTGTTACTTTAATTCTTTTTCAATTTAATTGTATTACTTATTAACTTAAATTTTGTCATATTTTAAAATTTGCGCTTTAAGAGCTAGTAGCATTGAGTAGTCCACCTGTGCGTTAATCCACTACTGATATTTAGTCATAACCAAGGCCTAATTTCTAGCAAAAAAAAAAAGGAACCTATAGTTTTGAGAGCTTATTTTTGCACTTAAGTAGAAAAAATTTCGTCTAAAATGTTAAAAATTTACACAGGCCCGGCTCCTGGGGTAGGCGACCTAGGTGGCCGCCTAGGGCGGCAGATTTTTGGGTTGGCAAATTTCGAAGTTAAAAATGAATGTCTGTTTTAGCGTTATAAGATTCTTAGCTTCAATGCTAAAACAAATAATTTAGAGTGTGTATCAGTGCTTGGATATGCAAGACATAGTTGGGAAGAAGAGGAAATTCTCTAGAAACTCAATTTAATTTTGAGGCGGCAAATTGCGTGATTTGAAAATCTTTTGAAAACACTGATATCTGTTTCAGTACCATAAAATGCACTACTTTAGTGCTAAAAAAATAATTTAAAGTGTGTATCAGTGCTTGGATATGCAAAACCCTATTTAGACTTTAACTAGAAACTCACTTTAATTTTAAGCACTTTACTATTTTTATTTTATTAATACATTTTCATTTTATATTATTATTATCATTATTATTCAAGGGGGCGGGGGCGCTTGCCAATTTCGCCTAGGGTGGCAAAACTACTAGAGTCGGGTCTGAATTTACATTGAAATGAAGTGCAGGAGCTCAGCTTTTGTGAGCTCCCGTGCAAGTTAAGCCCTGGTCATCACCATATTTGCCTTTCTAAATATCATCAAGTTCGTCTAATTTTTTTGACTTCATCTTTTAACTTTTTTCGGTGAAACTATTACGGTTCAACAAACATTAAATTTACTCTTTGAAGAGGGGGAAACGGACTTTTTTTTCCTTTTTCAGAAGTTTTCTTCAGTCATACATAAAGAATAGTCTTCCACCCCTGGCAACATATCGTCTGCAGCTGGCAAGTGAGAAATGCCACCGAATTCCCATCTTGTTAATGGCGGAATCGTGCTCCGTACTAGCCTTCATTACCCTAATAAAAACTCTTTTAGTCAGCGATTTCTCAGACTTTGAAAAGACCGGGGGAGAAAAAGAATGCTTTTTGAAGAATGCGTCGAGAAACTTTTCGGTCCTGCTCTGTCCTTATTTTTCATTTTGCTTGTTTATTTTATTTCTTATTGTGTCCGGTTTTATATTTGGTTTGATTTTGTAAGTGGTGTTTCGAGTAAAATAGTTTAAATTCTATCGATGATTCAAGATTTCAAGATTTTCTTTCCCGTTTAGATTTCTTTTTAGACACTGCTTAGAAAATAAAATGATTTGAAACTCTATTTTATTTTCTGGATAAGATTAACTTTTTAAAAGTTATTTTAGTTTTTTGAGTGTAGGATAAATTGCGTGAAAAGTAGGAACAATAAAACGCAAGATTTGTTTGCCTAATTCTTTCTCAATATACACTCGACGGTTCTACGCTACTTAAAAGTCTTAGTAATTATTTTAAAAATAACTTTAGTATTTTAAAGAGTTTGAATTTTTTTCAGAAAGTCACAGAACTAATTTATTTTTTCAATATACCGTTATTTTTTGCTAAAAAGAGAAACTGAAGATTGTGTTCAATCTAAATGATTCAAATTGAAATAAACCTCCTTTTTTTTACTCTACTTGCCGTAAAAAAACTGAACAAAGACATAAAAAAAAGGCTTAATAAATAGTAAAAATGTCAAAAAGAAATGATAATAATAAAATAACTAAATAAAGATAAATAAATAAATGAATAAATGAAATAAATATTGAAAAATGAAAAATTTGAAAGTATAGAATTGAAATTAGGGTGCGTGTCTGTCGGTCTGTTTGCCTCCCCCCCCCCTTCCCCTGTAACTTTTGGACGATAAGTTGGATTTCAGCAAACGTTGTCGCTAGGAAGATCATCGGCACGATATATATTTGGTGTTTTTGAAGGCATATTTTGAACAGTTCAAAAAAAAAAAAAAAAAAAAAAAATTAAATACATTTTTTTACTGTATACAGTAGGTTCATGCACCTTGACTCGATATCTTGACTATTTTGTTAAATCCAAGCTTGTATTGATTCATACGACCTGAATCCCCTATAAATCCGGATTAATAAGGTTCTATTGTATTGTTATTTTATCTTCTCTACTAATAATAAAGCTGAAAGTCTCTCTGTCTGGATCTCTGTGACGCGCGCACCGCCTCCTAGACCGTTCGGCCGATTTTCATGAAATTTGGCACAAAGTTAGTCAGTTAGTTTATAGCATGGGGGTGTGCACCTCGAAGCGATTTTTCGAAAATTCAATGTGGTTCTTCTTCTATTCTAATTTTAAGAACAAAATTATCATAAGATGGATGAGTAAATTACGAAATTATCATAACGTGAAACCGTAACATGGGCACAAGCCAATTGGCGAGATACGAAATTATCATAACGCGGAACCGTAACATATGTACAAGCCAATTGGCGAGAAAATTCACCATACATTATTTGTTAATATACAGGCGAACCAAAAGACCTTTTGATTTTATACTACGGGAAAAGCCGTGCTGGAACCACTAGTTGAAGAATAAATTAATGTCCTTCCATATTTCGTAGTTAATTTAATTTTTCTCTAGGCAGATTTATGAGATAGGAATCGCAAGCTCCCTTCTATTTGCATACAAAAGATTTGTAATATTTAAACTATGGCTTGATATGTTTCTGTACATTGTACATGGGCAGCTTGAATGGGGGGGGGGGGGAGCAACTGCTCCCCTTACTTTCAAGATTAATGACGTCTTGCTCCTCCAGTTTTCTGAATTCAAAATTGATAGGAAAATGATAGTGCTGATTGATTCATGCGCTTACAAAAAGATTTGATTTGATAAATGTATGTTTTATACTTCTTTTCATATTATTATTTCATAAAAATTAAAATGGAACTTGGAATTGTTAAGATAGTCTACTGTGACCTTCCATCCCAATTTTTGAGGCAGTGTTCTGAATGTTTTAGAATCAATAACTACGTTGTTGTTGGCTTATCCCTTGAAGAATATCATGGTGAAACTGTATAATTCTAAATAGTAACGATAAAAATCCAATAATAGAGCCCATTTTTCCACACAAAAAAAAGCGGCAGGGTTTTTTTTTTTTGTGTGTGTGTGTGTCCCCCCCTCCCCGCCCCCCACATTTTTGCTGCACGAACCGACTATGTATTTGTATGCACTGTTGTGCACTCACGGTACTATTTCAGTTGTATTTACAAAAAAAAAAAAAAAAAAAACACACAATTTATTGCAAAGTTTTTTAGTTTAATTTGCAAGTTTTATGGAGAATTCAGGAAATCTTCTGCAGGATTTACACACACCCAACTTCATCACTTACAGAGCAAAAAAATCACCTCACCAAACACCAATTAAAGGTTGAAATTATGCATCTAAAGTTTTGTGTTTTAAGTTGACAATGTGAATTCAGTAAAAGCCATTTCTTACAAGTTAATTTCAAATCTACCGAAACTACTTTACTTAAAACCTTCAATGTGACCTCCACAGCATCTTCTTAATTGGAATTACGCTTATAGTGGCAAAACTTCCTTAAACTCCAGAAATCGGCCATTCCTTTTTTTCTCCCCATGAAAGCTCTTCACTGTAATTCGATAAAGCCAAGAGATCAAAGGATATGAAAAAGAAGCCAAGCAGGGATAAAAACGCGCCCTCTCTTAAATTAGAACGAATCGAGGGCCGCGACTCGCCACGGCAGGTTGTTTCAACAAGAGGACACGTTTTGCATTGAGCCAAACGTGATCTCTTCAAAGCCGCCGTCATAAAGCCACGTATTCGCGTCAAATTACGCACCCAACACGGGCACGGTGTCCGCTCGTAAATCCGAATTCGTTTCAATTAAGAGCGACTTGTGTGTGTCTTCTCTGCTGCGTAACTTCTCTGCTGAATATTTTAGAAAGAAATGAGGGAAAGCGTATTATTAAGGGCGTCCTGAATTATAGAAGCGATCGCAAAGCTGCGGGGAGAGTTTGTGGGTACGAAAGCGTATATCTGACGATAATTGAGGCCAATTTCAGAGTTTTATTAGATGTAGAGTTTTGAGAGGTGATTTGGCAGCCATCAAATGGGGCTGCAGGGCTTCGCGTAAATCATTGACTCTCATTACATTTAAAAATGGGTCATTGATGAAATTCAAGAGACATGAGAAGTAGAATATTTACTGTAATTCTTTATTTATAGGTTAAACGAGTTGATTTTCTTTTTAGGCGCTTTTATAGCCAAAGTTGCGAAAATTTGTGTGAAATATAAATTAAGCACCGAGTTGTATAGCAGAAACTTTATGCGTTTAACTAATATTGAAATATGAAATCATCGATCTTATACAACGAGGGATGTGTGGCTGTTGCTGGGCAGAGCTATGATCTAGAAATTGAATATACTGATGAGCAGGGACAGATTTACACACCTGGGTGCCCCGGGCACTGACAGATATGGTGCCCCCCCCCCCCAGAAAAAATAAAAAAATATGAAGGTAAGTGTTGGATATTATTTTGATAGAAAGAAAACTTTAAAATATCGATTTCATACGAAAAAAATTAATAATTAAGATGTTTTGCAAAGAAATCATTTAATATAAATCTAAAACTAGACGACCCGTGCGGAACTCCGCACTGTACTTTGAATCGTTTCATAAGGCATTTCGTTCTTTAAAAATTTCAAAGAAAGAATATTATGAAGAAAAACCGAAAAAGTAAACGGAAAAAAAGCGCACAAGAGAAGGCATGTAATTTGAAGACATCAGCAACAAAACCTCGTTAAATACAACGTTCTGATAATTTGATCATCGCTCCCCTTTTGGTTGAACGTATTTTCAATGCAAATATAAATATCATTAAAAAGGTTGCTGAGTGACACGTGAAAAATCAGTAATTTTGCATGTGAAAAAACAGGTTGTGGCAAATACAGTCCTGCCCATGTGAGCATCTGACGGGAAAAAAAGAAACATTAAAGAGATATTTAGTGGCACGGATTCGAACTGGCGCCATTCTGATTAACAGTACGACGGTCCAACAAACTTAGCAACTATGCTTTCCTTTTCGAATACTATTCATTGAAGGAATGCGTAATAAAACACAGTAAAAAAAGTTTTTCGCCGAAAAAAAATAATAAGATCATGCGTCTATGTTTTGTCATTAGCCAGCATGATACGATTTAAAATTATTCGTAAAACATGGAATTTGATTAAAGAATGAGGAAGGTCTTTCGTAGCGATTGAAACAAACATTCTAGAGAAGTGATAAATTCGGTTGAAAAACTAAGTGTTTTTATTTTTGAATGTTCAACAATGTCCCATAGCAGGCTTATTTAACGTGTACGGCTTAAAAGACCGCACTTGTTTTTCTTTTAATCGAACACTTAGAATTCAAAACCAAGATCAGTTTAACTGAGTTCGTTTTTTAAGTGTAATTTTTCGAACGTAGACAAAATTGTTTTTTTTTTTTTTTTTTTCAGCCGAAAGCAAAGGAGTAGAAAATGATTTCTTACTAATGAAGTTGATAATAATTTTAATGTTTTATAGCGTATTCGAATAAATAATTAAAGATTTACTGATTGAAACTCGTAGTTTTAATTTGGCGTAGTATTTTTTCATTTGTACAAAAGTTCGAACACTGCTATTAGAAAAATCTACATTTCAGCACACAATGAAAATGTTTTTCTGCACAAAAAGGATTCCCTTGAGGTATATCTAATACTTTTTTATGCTTATATTATGCTCAGTGGTCTGAACGGAGTCAAAGTTTTAAAAAAAGGCCCAAAACCCACAGGTAATTTTAATTTTTTTTTCTTGCCGAGAAGTGTTTTTATTTTTAAAATTTTTTACAATTTGTTATCGCAGGCTGTTTGAACCGTTATGACTTAACGGCACGGCAGCACGTGTTCATCATTTAACAGCACGGTTAAAATACAAAATAATTTGAACTAAGTTCGTTTTTAAGCGTAGCTTTTCAAATGTAGTAAAAATGTGATACGCTATTTGTTTTTTTGCAAAAAAGAAGAAAAATATATATATTAACCTTTAAATTGAGGTAGTATTTTTTTTTTAATTTGTACAAAGAGTCAAAAACTCATTAGAAGAATCTATATTTCAACATACGATTTATTATATTTTACTGAACAAAAAACAATTCCAATGTAGTCTGAAATCTTAAACCTGATACTTATATTTTCGCTTACATTATGCTTTAACTTTCTTCCCGGAGCCAAAGCTTAAAAAAAAAAAAACCTTACATTTAGCTCCGTGTTGCATCAAGTTTGCATAACAGCTAGGAGCGTTTCTACCTCATGTATTCCCTCACATTTGTTATTCATCGTTTATGTAATGCGCGATATTTTTCTAATTTTTTGATGCAGATTGTCTGGACGTGGGCCCGAACACGCATTCTCCTGGTTACCAGTCGAACGCTCTGCCGATCAAGCTATTCAGCTCTGCCGGTAGCAGTGCAAGTTAAAATTATAAATTTAACCGAAAACCTCACTCTGGTTCTTTGAAACAGGTTTTTTTTGCCCGAAAAAACAATTTTTAGACCGTGGGTCTATTTTTCGTCAGTATCCTGCAAGATAAGCTTTAAAATAACGTGTAAATCAAAGAAATCGATCAAGAATTGAGGAAAATTTCGCGTAGAAACCAAAAACAGGCTACAGAAATAATATATAAGGATAAGAACTACAGGCTGCATCGAGGTTTTGAAACAGCAAGGGGCGTTTTCAAAAACTTGATTTTTCGACCGTAAGTCTATTTTTCTTCATTAGCCAGCCTGATAAGTTTTAAAATGAGAAGGGAATAATATATAAGATAAGATATTGAAGAAACATTTTTTTATTCTTGAAAATTTTTACAATTTGTTACCGCAGGCTGCTTGAACCGTTATGACTTAGATGGCAGCACGTGTTCATCAGTTAACAGCACGGTTAAAATACAAAATAAATTGAACTATGCTCTTTTTTAAGCGTAGCTTTTCAAATGTGATAAAAATGTGATAAAGGAATTTTTTTTTTTTTTTTTGCAAAAAGAAGAAAAAATATATATTTTACCCTTCAAATTGAGGTAGTAATTTTTTTATTTGTACAAAGAGTCAAAAACTCATTAGAAGAATATATATTTCAATATACGATTTATTATTTTTTTTCTGAACAAAAAACAATTCTATTGTAGTCTGAAATCTTAAACCTGTTACTTATATTTTCGCTTACATTATGCTTTAATTTTCTTACCAGAGCCAAAGCTTAAAAAGAAAAAAAAAACGTACAATTCAGAAGTAATTTAGCACAAAGTCACTTCAAGTTTTCATATCAGCAAGGAGCGTTTCCTTCTCATTTATTCTATTCCTTCATAGTTGTTATTCACTTAATTTAGTGTTCATGTAATGCGCGATATTTCTCAAATTTTTTGTTGCAGATTGTCCGGACGTGGGCCCGAACACGCATTCTCCTGGTTACGAAGAGAACGCTCTGCCGATCAAGCTATTCAGCTCTGTCGGTCGTAGCGCAAATTAAAGTTATAAGTTTAACCGAAAACCTCATTCTGGTTCTTTAAAACAGGTTTTTCGGCTGAAAAAAACAATTTTTAGACCGTGGGTCTATTTTTCGTCAGTAGCCAGCACCATAAGCTTTAAAATAAGGCGTAAATCAAAGAAATCGATCAAGAATTGAGGAAAATCTGGCGTAGAAACCAAAAACAGGCTACAGAAATAATATATAAGGATTTACCATCAGAAATGAGAGTACGCAAAGCACACTTAATTCTCTTCAGTACCGAAAATGATCGTTCTCCACAACAATTGGCTAATATGCTTTCATTTAATAAAAAAAGTTGTCAAATGAGAAATAAGTTTTTTTGTTCCCTTTAGTTAGAGGCCCCGAACACTGGTCCCTAAAAGAACATTTAATGACAGAAATTTGGTGCCCCGGGCCCGAGCCCCGAATGCCCTGCCGTAAATCAGTCCCTGCTGATGAGTAACTGACACATTTATCTAATCATTTTAGTTTTTAGCCTACTTTCCCAGTGAAAGTCAGAAAAAGAAGAAAAAAAGCATGAAAGAAGGCTTAATGCATCTTAAAAATATCGTGAAAAACAAAAAAAAGTCAAAAATAAATAAAATAATTAAATAAATATTGAAAAATTAAAAATTGGAAAGTAGGGTATTGAGATGGGGAAAAATGTCTGTCGGTCTGTCTGTCGGTCTGTCTGTCTGTCGGTCTGTCTGTCGGTCTGTCTGTCTGTCCCCCCCCTAATAACTTTTGAATGAATAGTCCGATTCGAACAAACTTTTTTTTGTTCGAAAGATCTCGGCAAGGACACCTCATTCCCATATTTCACTTGTTGATTTGAACTATTTTTTGTTCAATTTTGAACAGTTCAAAAAAACTTAACATTAGCGCCTACGGGGAAATTCAAAGCAATTCCGAACTGTGAGGCGAATTTGCTTCAAACAAGCTTTGTAGGAAAAAGTTTTTGATGAAAAACTAGTATATAAAATATATTTTTGATTTGAACAATTTTCCGTTTAATTTTGAACAGTTCAAATCCCTGAACAATAGTACCTACGGGGAAACTGAAAGTCAATGACGATTCCGTACTTGAAGGCGGATTTACTTCAAACAAATTTTGTTGGAAATAACTCTTGACGTCTAACTCCAGACTTCGACTCCGAGAATTTAGGGACACTTGACTCCGACTCCGACTCCTGTGCCCGACAATTAATCGGACTCCGACTCCCCGACTTTGACTCTGACTTCGTAGTTTTGGCAAAAATTTACACACGGTGGACAAATGACTGACTCCGATTCTTAAATATTCGACTCCGACTCCTTTATCTCAAAATGAGATTGACTCCGACTCCGCAGCTATGGTTTAACTGTGAAATAATTATTGTTGATATGACTTGTTTTTATTTTTACGCTAAAATTTCAATTTAGGTACTCAGTTTTTGGCGAATAAACTCGAAGTCATTTATGTTTCTACATAAAGATATGCGCAAACGATTTTTTTTTTTTTTTGACAAAGAAAATTATTTCTTTAAGTTGACATTTTATTGTTTTTTTTTTTTTTTTTTTGTTTTGTTTTTGTTTTGGTAAGTGCATTAATTCATTTAAAAAAATGTTTTTTGGCAACAGGGGAAAAGAAACGATTTTTTTTTTTGATATGATGTATTTATTTTAATGAGCTGATTAATTTTAATTATTATTTTCTCGTTTTGAAAGCTGATAAAGATTTTTTTAATGGAAAAAAGTGTATTAGCTGCTTTGTTTAAAAGTTGCTGCTTTTTTTTTACGCATAAATTTTTTTTAGATGAGTGGGGATTATTTTATTCCTAGAAATCAGCTTAAAGTATTTTTAAAATATGTTTGAAAAAATTTGCGATTTTAGCTATTTTTGAGAATATTGATCAGGTACTAGAAAGTAGTATGGGTATACGGGAAAGTAGGCTCATCTAGTTCTAGACAGAACTTCTTGTTTTATTTTATGAAAAAAAAATATATATATCTTCCTTCACTATGAACTTTGAGAACAGTTTAAAATATTTTGAATTTTAAACCACTTAAACTTATAAAAGTTTTCCTAATAATCATTTATCTATTGTGTTATCATTAACACTGACACTGTGTTATTATTGTCCTCATTATCTACTGTGATAAAATGCGCTATTCATTTTCACTTTCGAAAATGAAAACGGTGCAAAACTATAGCTAGGGTAAACCTCACCTGGCAGCTTCCTAATGCTGAGATTAGAATCTGCGTACCTTCTCAATGCTGCCAAGTTAAGGTTTCCCCAACATTAGGTTTGCCTTGTATTAGTTCTTCGTAAAATAAAATGAATTAAATGTATTTAATTCTAATTTCATACTGTTTAGATTTATTTTGCGCATTAAATGATGATCTTTCCGATATTGCGTGAAACACAGTAACAATATCGGGGGGGGGGGCATACCCGTCATAAAAGAAGTAACGAGGGGCAATAGCACCCCATCTTTGAGAAATTTGTGTATTTACATATAAGTGGATGTGGTTTAGTAGTTGTGGTTTTTTTGACATAATTTGAATTAAATTTATACCCTTAGCCCCCCCCCCTTTAAAAAAAATTTGAAACGACTCGCTTAGTGGGGGAATGTATCACCTTGTTATAACATTACTACTTTTATAATATTTTTGCTTACATTGTTACATTTTTCTCCTCATCTCTAAAATTAAATCAAAATTTTACAACTGTGAAATAACTTTATTTCTAAATTTCGGGGAAAACAAACAAATGAAGAACCGGATAATCAAATGGAATCAGGACCTATCTTAGCTGGAAGTGGATGCAAAGAATGAAAATAAAATATGTAAGGAAAGAATTCTAATGATCAAAATGTTCATTTTTTAAAAACACTTTTTTTTTAATTTAAAAGAAATGAAATTAAATATATAATAGAACTATATATTCATAAACAAAAAAAGAAAAATGATGTGTAAAACAAGTCCTTTAGTTTATCGGAATTCCAAATGTTTTTATCTTCTTTTAAGCAACAAAACACCTACATTTCCATATATTTTATTGCTTTAAAACGATTTTTGCTCTTTTGATATTGGATTGGGTACACACGGTCACAGAAACTTAAATTTGTTTTTAAATTCTAATGGGAGTGATAAATACAGCAATGACATCATCAAGGGAAACGATCTTTTCCCCCCTGGTGAAAAATGGCTCCGTAGTACGCGTCGGGTTGATTAATACCAACATGCGAAAAAAGAAACCGAAAACAAGACAACAATTATTGATTTTTCTCAACTCTTCGTTTACCCCACTTATATTTACTTTCTGAAATTACTGCAGCAGTTTTAACTCTCATTTTTCACTTCTTTCTCAAAGAAACGATGCTTTTGCGATTAGATGAATGCCTCCAGCGTGTGTCCGGTTATATAAATATATGTGTGTAAAGATAAACACATCCGATATCACCATTGTATTCTTCCTGTTGCCTGAAAAACTGATGCTCGAGACAAAGCGTTTGAAGAAATTCAATTCCGTTAAGGGATTTTAAGGTCTAACGAGTTTTTTAGTAACTGAACTTCGACTTGATTTGCTGTTATTTCGTTCAGTAATTTGTTTCAAGGAGTGTATCCCTGACTTTGTCCGCCTGCGAGTTCTTTATCAGGAGGAAGGAAATGTTCGGAACCCACTTACCGAATGAATTTCGAACCTAAGTGTCTGGAAGCAATCTGAGTCGAGGTGATGAAGATTACACAAGTTGGATGATCCTTACTGCTTGATCACGATTGGCTGCTGATGGGAGTGGAACGAGACTTTTCCTTTAATTGGTTGGATTCGTCCAATTAAAGTATTTTATTCAAACTGTTTGATGGTTCTATGATGCTTTAAATAGTAGATTAAAGCATCGTAAATTATAAGTCCTTAAATCGTAGATTAAGCATTGCAAAAAATAACTTTAGATAACAGCATCGTAAAAATCAATCTTTAAGTCGTAGATAGATTAAAGCACTGAATTAAACACCAATTTCACTTAAACTATTTTTAAATCTTTATTTCCTTATTTCAAATTTTTAAATCTTTATTTCCTTATTTCAAATTTTTAAATCTTTATTTCCTTATTTCAAATTTTTAATTTTTACAAGTTGTTCATTTTCAAAAATAGATTTTACTAACTTCAGCGACGTAGGTTGTTTAGAATTTAGCATTAAAAACATTTTATGCGAACAACTTTTTCTAGCTAGTGTTTCATTGAATATTGGCTCTAAAACAGTTTTGAATAGTCATTTTCATAATTGGAAAAACGTGGTGGATTTATCGTAAATTAGTAGGCTTTAAAAGAGCCCTGCAATTATGTTTTTCAATAATTCAATGATAAAAAATTCTCTGAGTGAAGGTGATAGTCAATTAAATCCCTACGGAATATTTTTGGTTTCTTATTGATTTAGAATTATAAAATGTATTAGCATTATTATAAAAAGCTTTTATCATACTCACTCTGTCCTGTCAGTTTGAGACAAGATTTTTAATCGTTGTCAAAAACAAGCAAAAGTTTATTAAGGTTATTGTTAATGAAGTTGACAAATTAGTTTCAAAGTTGAACTGTCGCAATTATAGATTTTTGAACAACAGGCTTTTAAAACTTTTCAAATAAAACAGGTTTTCCAGGTATTTGTCCATTCAAGCCATCAATTTAAAATCTTTTTTTTTTTTTTAACCATACACTTGTTTTATCTTTCATATTGAAATTTATCGTTTGGCTAAAGAACGCTTAATACAATTATCTCCAGCTCGGTAAGACTTCGGTACAAGAAGGTTTGCTCAACTTTTTTTTGATGGGAGAACTGCAATACGTAATAACTTATTCACATTAGGTAAAATTATCTTTTATTCAAATGTCATTGATATTGGTACCACAGAGAAAAATTCAATCATAAATATTGAATATAAAGACAATCTTTAAAAAATAAATCGTTTGTTATTTAATTATTTTGTTTTACTTTATTCTGTTCCATTCTACTTTTACTTATATTTATTTAGAGTATTTATTTTTATTATTTTTTTAATTTTAATTTTTTATGTATTTATTCATTTTTTATTTTATTTTTACTTTTAATTTAAGCAAATTTTTTTTCTTGTAAGCTTTTAAAATGGATCTGTCCCTTTCTTGCTCCGAGGTCTTTAACTAAATCGTTTATTTTAAAAACCAGTGAAACGCCAAAATTTCTAATTTTAAGAAAGTACATTCAACTACTCCATAGGGATTTAAAAGCTTTTTATCGAAAGAAATCACTTAAATATGCATCCTTTCCAGTTTAAAATATTGCATTCCTTGGCAAAAATTTTTAATCCGATGGTAAAAATGCTTATTCGAAATTTAAGCTTGGTGCTCGACTTGACTCTGAAAGAAACGGTTCAATTTCAAATGTCAAAATCTCGCTCTGATTATTATTTAAAACAGGGTAAATTTAGAGCATTACTTAATTTCAGAGAAAGTCTGATTTTTGACAAGTTTGAGAAACCGTTTCGCGTTTCTGGTAAGCTCAAAATGTTGTCGTTGATACACAGTTGCAAATTTTATTTCTCAAACTCGCCTAACATAGTGAAACGAACCGCATGTTATTCTGAAACCTCAGTCGCTTGATATGCGGAACAATCTACGCATCGCCTCTCGTTGACAGGACTATCCCCTGTTTGTCTCCCTTCCCCTCAATATTACCATGTATGGAAGAGAAAAATGAACGGGACAGATATACGCTTATCCCTACTCATCCATAATCCAATCACGGTCGGGACCCCCGGAAACAGTTACAGCGTCCGGTACCATTTTTGAGACACGTTCTGGTGCGACAACCATTTTGTTGATTCATATATCAAAATGGGGGTGGCTGGTGACACTTCTTGATATCTGAAATTTTGTTGCAGTAGGGAGGAAAGACATTTTTACTGGGGCTACACTGTTAAAAATTCAGGAATCTGTTACGGTATATATTACTGTAAAATGGAGTGTTTACAGTACAGAAACAATTTACAGTAAATTGTACCGAAGAAAATAAACGATTGCAGCGCCTATTGATACGCCACGTGACTTACAGTTTGAAACACATTTTACGTCATATGACTCCCTCACGTCCCTCATATTTTTACATATCTTTACGTCCCTCACTCGACGTGTCCCAACTCCTATGGTGGGCAACAAAACCACCTGCCAGTCCGAAGGTCCCGAGATCAAACCTGCTGCTCGGGTTTTGCGTTTTTTAACTCTCGTTTATTCTACTGTAAAATTTTACCGCAAAATACGATTTTAAGGTAAAAGTTACTGGCAACTTGAATGTCAGTAACTTTTACCGTAAAAATTCAAAATTTATTTGAACAGTGTATGGAGTCGGAGGGAAAATGACCAACTCCAGAAATTTTAGAATCTTTGACTCTGGCTCCTTTGCCCCAAAATCTGCCCGACTTCGATTATTAAACTTGACTCGAGTCTCCAACTCTATTGCCCCTTAAATCAGTTCGACTCCGCTGCCCTGATTTTTATGGCGACATTTTCGATTGAATTGATTCTCTTGTTGTAATCCTCATACATAACTAGAAATTCGCCCGTCAAGGTATGACGACTGAAAATTGTTTCAACATTTCAACGAAGCAATTGCCTGTTTGGTGATATTTTGACAGTTGAAGTTTTTCCTGAAATGACACAGTCATACAGTTAAAGCAGTTAAGTTACCGAGCCCAGTTCAGCCTTGTCACAATAAAGCCTTTTCCTCCATGTTAAACATTACCAAAACACAGTATTATTTTATCATGCCGTAACGCGAGTTCCATTGTTGATGGCGTCAGGAGTGTTGCTCGATCATTGGCTGTTATATATATGAAGATAGCCAAAGATCGAATAATGCTCCGGACGTCATCGACAATGAAACTCTCGCCTCGGCACGACAATTTGATAATATGTTTTGGTAATGTTTAATATACAGGGAAATGCTTTATTCTGACAAGGCTGAACTGGATCCGGTAACTTAACTGTTTTACAGGTAATTCTGTGTCATTTCAGGGAATGAAGAAACGAAAAAGTGGTCAACAATGAACACTATCTTCTGGAGTTTATGGTTTATCCACTGGCAGAGCTAGGGTTAAAACTTCAACTATGAAAATATCACCAAACAGGTAATTGCTCCGTTTAAATGTAGAAGCAACTTTCACCCGTCATATCTTAACGGGCGATTTTCTGGTAGTACTAACAATTAGGATTATTGAAATAATGAAAGATAAGAAAAAAAAAAGAAGTTAAGAAGAATGATGGAACAGTACCGCAAGTAAAAATTTTTGTTTTTTAATGTTAGAATATTTCGGTTGTTATTTAATGAAGAGAGGTCGTAAAAATAATACCAGGTCTTTGAATTTTAGAAGGAAGTTGTGTCTATATTGTGCAAGTTTCTTTTTTAAACATAAAACCACCTACGGTAGGCACATGTGCGTTGATCAAATAGAGAAAATTGACATATTTCAATTAATCAAAAGAATAAACATTTTTAATTTCTTATGAAATTTTAGCTAGAACCACTATTTTCTATAGACTTATCAAATATTTACTTAATTTCCAGATTCATTTTTTGAAATATAAGATTTTTGGACAAAGCTTTGCCAATTTTTATGCTCAAAATTGCTGAGATTCTTATTCCTTATTTGATATTTAAAAGTTTACATTAAACCAATGTGCATCGTCTTGCCATTTGGCAAACATTCTCACTTTCGTCTTTTATAGGAACAAAGAGAAATTCTCTTGTTGCTGATAACCAAGAAAATATTCACAAAAGGTGCCATTAAATCTATTTTAAACTTCTGAATACACCAATCTGATGGCAAACAAAAATCATTTTTATTTTTCCGAGTTTGAAATTTTCGGACTTCATTTATTTATTTATTTATTTTTAGTTTAGTGCGCTTGAAAATGCCTACTTCTGTGAATTCTAGGGCGAATAAAATTTACTACTTGAATAGTAAGGCATTTTTACAATTTTTATCAGTGCTTTGGTATTTTTATTGGTAAATTATTTGCTGTTTTATTTTATTGAGCAATCACGATTGCTTATTGTTCTCACTTGACAGTTTTGAATTCCTATGATTTTGTTTTCTCCCCGCCTCCCTCTGCAGGACCACGGTCGACCGGCCGCCTCACGATGCTGCTCCTCTAGCGAAAACCTTTTCCAACCGTCCGAACCTCCGACGTCCAAACCGTCACTTACTTGCCTATACACTTACACACACACACCCCTACACACACAAACACATAAACATACACACAGACACCTACACACACAAACACATACACACACATACACACAGACACCTACACACACACACATACACACACATACATACAGACACCTACACATACACGCACACTTACACATACAAACAACTACATACACATACCTCCCCCCACATAAACACACACACACACAACTACCCCACACACACACAATAACACACGTCTACAAACACACACACACACTCGTGATTGCGAAAAACATAATTTGAATTCAAGATGTCAAAGTACAAATTTTTTTTTTTTTTTCTGTTAAAGCTCGATGCTGCCTAGTGATTGTTTAACCATAAATCACCCCAAAACTGAACTATGATTTTTTTTTGGTATTTTTCTCATGATTTGAACAAAAGCCAAAGAATATATTTTAAGCTTTTTTTTTTTTTAAATTCATGCTATTAAGGGTTTAAAAAATGTAGCGTTTTTTATTCCTTCAATGAATTATTTATGGATTTTTTTCTTTTCGGAGAAGAAAGAACTTTAGCACAATTTTCTTAGCTTTGCAGCTGACCTTCGTTAGTGTTTATTTCATACAACAAAATTCACGGAGATTATGTACGACTAGTTCTTAAGAATGAAATTGAGTTCAAAACCAAAACAGATACATAAATCTAGAAAATAACTCTTGGATTTTTGAAATTAATTGTAAATATTAAATTATGTAATAAACTATGTAGCGAAATTGAGCTTTTTTGAAAATTGATACAAACGTTAAACGAGATTACATTTTTAGAAAGGGGGGGGGGGGCAGCGCTTTGAATAATTCAAATATTTTTCTCCAAAATTTGAGACTGTATAACAATGGGGTCGTTTCCGAAATTTTAAAAGTATTTCTTTGAAAAGCTGAAAGAGCATGCTTAAAAACATAGGATTTAGCCATTTTTTAAATATATTGACAAAGTTTCATATTTTTAAAAAATATTTTAACCGTTGTGCGTATTCAATTTTATTTTTTACGCTTCTGCACATGACATGACAAGTGATGAAATGCCATTTACTAATGCCATTAGCGCAGGCGCTATATTTAATTCGCATCTTTGCTCAAATGCACTGGCAACGATATGGTTGATAGCAAGCGTAGAGCGCAATATTTAATTCGCTTCTGAGTTATCATAACCTGGAAACGCGGTAGACAGAAAGCGTAAGCATTCAGCGAACTTGTGGAGATGCACCAAAGTGTATCTGTTGTGACGTCATAAAAACTAGGCCTAATTTTCAAAATCGGACAGTTTAAAAAATTAATTTAAAACCAAGCATTGGGAAAAAAAAGTTTTTCCTCGCTCCATGTTATTTTTTGCTTTTCTATCAATTTCAGTGCCTAAAAGTAGTACTTTTGACCTTCGGAAACAACCCCATTGTGAATATTTAACTACGTAATAAACTATGAAGCAAAAATTGAGAAATTTTGAAAATTGATACAAACGTTAAACGAGATTACATTTTTAGAAAAGGGTTTCGTTCAGTGCTTTGTATAATTCGAACATTTATATGGTGTCTTCGAAATTGGAGACAGTGTAACTATTTTTTTATTCTATGGGATTCATTTCAGATTCGGAAACGAAAACAGAGAAAAATAAACGCAGATTTTTCAAGTTGATCCTAGGACACAAAAATGGCAGCCACGTAAGTCTGGTCCTGTAGAGACTCCGCAGTACAAACCAGATTACTCGCCCGCACACGTCGCGTGTTCTGTGTACATCAAACTTTCTGGCCTTACGGACGGCAGACTGAGCGCATGAAATTTGTTCGTTTGTTTTGATCTCGTCGGATATTCCTTTTGGTTTGAATTTCCTTCCGAATTTGCGAAAATATCGGGTCTCAAACGAAGCGCTATGCGAATGAAATAAAACGGAGGAGATATTTCTTCCGGTGAGATGTATGTCTCTTAAAAGATGGTTTTACTATACTGAAGAAACAAAAAATTCTCTCAAATTTTTGGTCGGAAATGTTGGAGATCTCCGATGGACTTCCTGATATAAGTGATGAAAATAATAAAATTTGCATTTAAAAAATGTTTTTTTTTTCTTCTTCCTCCGTAATATATTCTGCGCCTCGAGTTGAGAACGTAGTTAATGAGACAGTAAGACATCTATTATCAGTAATTATCTGTTTTGCTAAACGTTTTAAAAACTCTTTTGCAGCAAAAACAGAAATTTAAAGACATTTTGCGCTCTGTAGAAATGAAACATTACTGAAACCTTGCACTTTGCAAAAGAATATATATATATATATATATTTAAATTCTTAAATTCTTTGTGTTTACAATTCTTTACAAAACTTTTCACTCAAAGGAAATTTAAAACAGGATTTCCTTTTTTTAATCTATCAAAATTTCAATCACATGATTACAGTAACACAGCGTTTCTCGGTTAAGCAGGCAAGGTCCTCTAAATGAATTCTGATAAGGCGTTTTGGGAAATGTTCTATCAAAACAACCAACGAAGCCCTCGAAGTGTGAACCTTCTCCGTGCTGTTGGATAAAAATGTCTCCTTTGTCAAATTCATCAAATTACGGGGTGAGGGGGAGGGGGGACGTCATCAACCAGATTTTTCAAAACCGTGTGAAATAAAACTTTTGATATGTTCACAAAATAGGTTTTATTGAGTTTTGAACTAAGGAAGTTATCTTGCTGCACCCTGTGTAACTTAAAATAAAGGAGTTCATTATTTTTTGTTTTAATTTTTTACTCAGTTTTACGCGATTTGTAAGCAAATTATCGTTTTATTTAGAAAATTAAACATTATTTGATACTAAACAAAATAAATAGCTTTCAAAAACAAAAAAAAATGCTGATTTTTTTTTATTTTTTTTTATTGTTTTTTCCATGATCAGAACTAATGAAGATCTATAGAAATTAAGGTTTCAAAACCATATCACACTTCAGACAGTTTAAGTTTTAAACCAAATTTACGGGCTCATACAGTTCAAAGAAAAATTTTCAGTTCATTATTGTACTGTATAATTAAACAAATTACATGAGGTAACCTGGTTGTTTGTTTATTACCTTGCAATTTCTTGCAAAATCACCTGGAAGCTATAAAACGGCGTTGTCTCTCTTTAATTGAATAAAAGCGGACTTAAGTATAAAAAAAAAAGTTTTCAAATTGCGAAAATCACTGTAAGTAATGAATTTTACTGAACTATTAAGGCATTAAAGGTCAGAAAGCAAAGAGGAGCGAGTGTAAAAAAAAATCCACTGTTATCATAACAGAAAGAGAGGAAGAGGAGAGGGAATAAGAGAAGTGAAAATTTAATTAGATACAATTTAGTAAAAGTTGGGAAAAGAGGCGGGCGAAAATTACCTGAGAGGTTGGATCATTGCCACCGAGGGATCTGGCAACTTTCGTGGATCGTTGTCAAGGTAACGCTTTCGGGAACTTCGTCCAGGAGGTTGGAATTTAGAACCAAGAGAAATTACAGGAGGGTCGGTCAAAAATTAAATCTCATTACATTTAGGGTTTTTTACTCCAAAAGTTTTGCATGGATTTTAATTTTACGCAGCATTAATTTTTGCACTCATGGAAGAACAATAACAAAATCTCGTATGTAGTTCTTTTTTTTTTTTTTTTCTAATGCAATTCAATGCTACTGTAGTTTATAATTTCTTGTGAATTATACTAAAAATACATGTTTCGCTATTAATTTAAGTAAGTGAAAATAGATAAATTTAATACAAAATATTTAAAACTTTCAAGAGATAATTATACCAAGGTAGGGTATTTAATTGTCCAACTTCGAGTCCCGAATTAACTTTTATACCACGGCAGTTTGGTTACTATAGAAACTTTGCATGACAAAAATAGCTACTTTTCCGAACATTTAAACTGAAATGAGAATTTTATAAAAATCACTTTTAAAAGTTCTGTGTTGTGAAACAAACACTGCAATTAAAAAAAAGGAAGAGGATAAATAAATATATTTAAAAAAAAGTTTTTTTTAGTGCGAATGATGCTGCGTAAAGTAAACCATTGTTGTTCTATATAAGTTAAAGAATAACTACACTCTAATTATGCAGTTGCGGATTATGTTCTCATTAACTCTCAAACATCACACTTTAAAAAATTCAATTTAAATTAATGAGTTGGGACAAAATAAGTCTAACATCTTTCAGAGAACTTCCTCAATCTTCAATTAATCCAATACACTGTCTTTATTAAAATGTTCTTAAAATTGGAATCGAAAAAAAAACCGAATTTTCAAAAAATTACTTCAAGGTGCACATTTCCATGCTATAAACTAATTTTGTGCCAAATTTCATGAAAATCGGCAGAACGCTCTAGGCGCTATGCGCGTCACAGAGATCCTGACAGATGGAGATCCGAACAGAGAGAAATCCGGATAGATAGAGATCCAGACAGAGATTAGCTTTATTATTAGTAAAGATCAATATTTTTGGTTATAGTGCCTAGAAAGAGTAGTGTGCCGATCGACGGGGAAAAAGTGAGGTCAGATCTGAGGAAAATCCAGATGGCGCTGCGCTCGAGGAGTACGTTATGCTCCTCAATCAGACTCGTTTTAAATCAGCGATTGCATGCTAATTTCGCAGTTTAAAAGCCCCGTTTTTCGGATTGAACTTATTTCTGCGCAAAAGACAAATTTTGTAATAAGTGCTAATTGTTACATGGGTGTTCATTTATTTTTTGAAGCATATAAAATTACCCTATGCTAATTTATCTTCAATGAAAATAGTAGACTATAAGGGGCCGTTCATTAAATACGTAAGGGTCCCGAGGGGGAGGGGGTTGGAAAAGCCTCTACGTATCCTAACTTGGGGGGGGGGGGTGTCAAACTCATTCTTACGTAATAATTTCCAAGTAGGTATTTCACATTAGAAATTGCACGGTCAAGTGATTTGCCAGAGATTATGTTCCATTTGCGTCTGGAATGTAAGAAAAGTGATAGGATAAGATGTTGTTTTATTTGTTTTACAAAAAATTTATAATGTAAAATATAATAAAAGTGTCGCATTGTGTATGGCATGTTTTATTTGTAATTAATATTAGATCAAAAAAGAAAAAAATGTCGAAAAAACATTCAGTTTAGATTTTAACTTTTCAGTAACTATTTCTTTACGCAAAAGGTTTAATTTAATAATGTAAATTTAATAACGATTCCAAGATTTGTTATTTTATCATTTTGAAAAACGAAATGGAATCTTACGTAAAAATAGGGGGGGGGGTGAAAAATCTTACGTATCCTTACATAGGGGGAGGGAGGTCAAAAATTGCCAAAATCACCCTTACGTAATTAATGAATGGCCCCTAAGTATTCAATAACTGCGCGTCTCTTATTTCTCTACCAATAATAAAGCTGAAAGTCTCTCTGTCTGGATTTCTGTCCGGATTTCTGTCTGGATCTCTGTGACGCGCACAGCGCCTATACCGTTCAGCCGATTTTCATGAAATTTAGTACAAAGTTAGTTTGTAGCATGGTGGTGTGCACCTCGAAGCGATTTTTCGAAAATTCGATTTTGTTCTTTTTTTATTTCAATTTTAAGAACAGTGTCCGAAGCAAAATTATCATAATATGGACGAGTAAATTACGAAATTATCATGACGTAGAATCGTAACATGGGAAGAGCGAATGAACATAGACAATTGGCGAGAAATTCATCATCCATTATTTGTAAATATACAGGCTAATCAAATAATTTTCTCCTCCGAGCAAAGTCGTGCGGGTACCGCTAGTTTCAAAATAAAACTGCAATTTTCAAGGACTTTCCTTACATTAAAAAAAAAAAAAAATTGCCACTTGCTCCGATCACATATATAACTACATACTAATTTGCAAATAACTGCAAATGGCAAACAGCTGGCTTGATTATTTGTTGAATTTGTTGAACTTAAAATGCGTTTCAGTGAAATGTTTTTCAAAATGCAGAGCACAAATTGAGCAATATTTATCAAAAACTTGATCTAACCTGGGAATTAACGAATTCCACTTTAGTTTTTCTTCATCTGCTGGAGCTTTAAAAAGCGTAACTTTTCCTTGAATGTTTTGTATCCACTTTTGCACCCTGGTACGAAACAAGATAAAGCTTTATTTCTTCTAACGTTCAACTTTGATGTCTCCATTAAAAGCCTTAAACGCTGTTTCATGAAATATTCACGAAATAAAGGTAAAAAAAAGAGAAACGCGGAACTAAATTGTAACAAAATCCCGCGTCTACTAATGTAAACACCGCGAAATTGAACGTGTACCTCAACTGCACTGCCCTCTAACGGTTTTCATACAATTTGTCTTCAAGAATCGTGGGGGAAAAAGCGCCGGTCGGCACACTACTCTTTTTAGGCACTATACTTTGGTTGACTTTAGATTGGAATGTTAAAGAAAATTTTCCAAAAAAATGATAAGCTGAGTTGGAAGTCCATAGAAATTTTATGAATCCCAAAAATATCGCTCGTTAAAAGCAAGTTTTCCTTCCATAGAATAAACATTGTACCAACCAAGCATTTCTTATTTCCTCGCTTATTCCGGGTTCTCGTTAAATCAGGGCGATAAGCGAGTTCGATTGTATTATTGTTTCTTGCCTTGTAATGTTGGTATCCCCTACTTTCCGCCGACATGAAATTTCCTTCCTTCCTGTTTTTCCGTTTCAACCAACCATACCTTTTGATATATTTTAGGGGGGGGGGATTTTCAATGTTGGCGAACAGCAGGGTATATCGTAATGATGTGTCGTAGAGAGACTGGAACAGGTCTGTAAAAGTGGGAGAATCAAGCATTAGAAAGTCAATCATTATAAACAATAAAAATGTTTAACAAAAAATAGTAAAGCAGTAAAACAAGGTTTTTAGTCAGCATAATTAAAGTAAAGATACTGCAAAAAAAAAAAAAAAAAAAAAAAAAATATATATTAAATAAAAACAAAAAAACCCGACTGCATAAAAGTCAAAAAAAAAAAAAAAAAAACTAAAAAGAAAAATGTATACGCCCAGTAGTTTAGAATGTTATTAAGTACTACTGAATAACTACACCATTTCAATAGTTTTATAACCGTACTCAGATAAGACAAATCATAAATTCAAAAGCATAATAGAAGGATCAGCAGTCGGGGCCTTTTCCTTTTTGAACAATCAAAGGAACCCCATAAAATTTGAATGGGACCCGACTGTTCATCCTTCCGTTCTGCTTTTGAATTTATGATTAATCTTATGGGTGTATCGATTATAAAACTATTGAAATGGTGTAATTATTCAGTAGTACTTAATAACATTCTAAACTACTGGACTATATTTTATTCTTTTTAGTTCGTTTTTTAGCTTACTTTCCCAGTAAAAGTCAGGGAAAGAAGAAAAAAAGCATGAAAGAAGGCTTAATACATCTTGAAAATATTTAAAAAAAAAGAGAAAAAGGTCAAAAATAAAAAAAAATAATCAAATAAATATCGAAAAATTAAAAAATGGAATGTAGGGTATTGAGATGGGGGAAAATGTCGGTCTGTTTGTCTGCCCCCCCTTTAACTTTTGAGTGAATAGTCCGATTCCAACAATTTTTTTTTCCATTCGAAAGATCTCGGCGAGGGCATCTCATTTCTACATTTCACTTTTTGATTTGAACTATTTTTTGTTCAATTTTGAACAGTACAAAAAAAACTTAACATTAGCGCCTACGGGGAAATTCAAGGCAATTCCGAACTGCGAGGCGAATTTGCTTCAAACAAACTTTGTAGGAAAAAGCTTTTGATGAAAAACTTGTACATAAAATAACTTTTTGATTTGAACTCCGTTCAATTTTGAACAGTTCAAATCCCTTAGCAATAGCGCCTACGGGGAAACTGAAAGTCAATGTAGATTCCGTACTCGAAGGCGGATTTATTTCAAACAAATTTTGTTGGAAATAGCTCTTGACGACAAACTCCAGATTCAGACTCCTGTGCCCGACAATTAGTCGGACTCCGACTCCCCGACTTCGACTTTGACTTCGTAGCTTTGGCAAAAATTTATACACGGAGGAAAAATGACTGGCTCCGATTCTTGGATACTCGGCTTCGACTCCTTTATCCCAAAATGAGATTGATTCCGACTCCACAGCCATGGAAACTGTGAAATAATTATTGTTAATATGACTTGTCTTTATTTTCACATTTAAGTTTTAATTTAGGTATTCAGTTTTCGGCGGATAAACTCGAAGTCACTTATGTTTCTGCAATGCGCAGACGATTTCTTGTGTGTGTGTGTGTGTGTGTTTTTTTTTTTTTTTTGGCAATAAAAATTATTTTCTTAAGTTGACACTTTATTGTTTTTTTTTTTATTTGGTAAGTGCATTAATTTATTAAAAAAAATATTTTTTGCAACAGAGGAAAAAGAAACGATTTTTTTAATATGATGTATTTATTTTAATGAATTTATTAATTTTAATTATTATTTTTTCGTTTTGAAAGCTGTTAAAGAATTTTTTTTTAACGGAAAAAAGTGTAGTAACTGCTTTGTCTAAAAGGTGCTGCTGTTTTATTTATTAATTCATTTATTTATTTTTTTTACCCATCTAATTTGTTAGATGAGTGAAGCATATTTTATTCCTAGAAATCAGCTTAAAATATTAAAAAATTACGTTTGAAACAATTTGCGATTTTAGCTATTTTTGAGAATTCTGATCAGGTACTAGAAAGTAGTATGGCTATACGGAAAAATAGACTCGTTTAGTTTTAAACGGAAGTTCTTGTTTTATTTCATAATTATTTTTTATTTTACACTTTTTAGTTAATTTTCATCGATTTAGTTGTTATGATTACAAGACGGTAAATTTCGCAATTTTATCATCTCATTGAGAGAATTAATATTGTGAGGATTATTAAGTAACTTCCGGTGATCAAAACTACTGATTATTAGTTCCCTCTAGGGACTTAACTTGGCTCAAAGCTTCATATGCTTGACCTTTATCAAAAGTGCGCGAACTTAAGTCAACCACAGCTCTATAAACAGCCTGTATACCTCATGAGAACGCAAGCCCGGAAACGAAAACTAAAAAAGCCCGTCAAGAAAGTACACGTCGTGAAACTCAGTATCCTGAATCACGACAAAACCAATGCAACATGTTAGAAATGTAAATCCAATAAATAGACTTAGTAAACAAAAAATTCAGGCATTGAAAACGCTACCTGCATTTGTCGCACGCTGTGTTGCACCCTGGTAGCGTGCGACACGATCCCAAACTGACAATATGGTGACTGTTTGTTGATATATTGAATTTTAATTAATGTCATGCGTTTACCGACACTCCCAAGGTTAAGACAAATCGATTGACGCAAGAATCATCAAAACTGGTCAAGGCGTTTAGTCTCTACGACGCTACCTAGGAACAAGCATGCATATACATACTCATAAATACATTAATTTACTCATTTTAACACGTTTTGCGTCGCGCACGCGCAGTCGGTTAAAATGAACGCGGAACCCTTAGTTGATCTCCGTGGAACAATGGGGTTCCACGGAACAGAATTTAAGAAACTGCTTTAGAATGATTTAATAGCAATTCGACTCTTCAAGTCCTTCAAGTTACTGAAAAGGAGCCATCATCAAATCAGTGAAAAGTTAATTCGTTTTATTTCCTTTCGCTTTTAATCATCGATTGTCAACTTAATAAAAAGTAATGGAACTCCAAGAAGCATAATTAAAACAGTGTTTCAATTTCGACAGTGCGGTTATTAGTATTTTATGTTTAGATTCTGCTGTAAAAATTAGGAATAATTCCATTTTTAATTTGTTAAAGACCCATGAATGAAAAGTGGACGTCAGTTGCCTCCACGCCGTCGTCCAATCCGCGATCAATTCCATTTGTGGGTAAACTCGTTAAAGCTTGCAAGAAGTAGGATATGTACCGATGGAGGGCTTAGAAATTTATTTATTATTCTGCAATATTGTGCAAAAGCCACGTTTTTGCCGGGAGTCCAAAATTGGCGTGGAATCGTGACCTTATTAAACTTTCAACTGCTTTTTGGTGAGGTCGGAAGAAGGGAGGAATGGAAATAAAAAACAACTTTCCGTCAAATGGGACGTGAGTTCAGGGTAAATATCGGAAGTAAAAGATAGATTGACGCGAAAAGCTGCTTCAATTTCCTCCCTTTTCCGTAAATTATGGGGAAAGGAATTAAAGATTTTTTTTCGTTACTTTGCGATGTGTTTCGCACATTTAGTACCAACGTCCTTTTTTTTTTCTTGTTTTGTAAAAATTAGTTTTATGCTTGGGCCCATTTGAAATTTATTTTACCAATTACATGTAAATGGGTCATTCTTGCGAAAATAGTACGTGTCGGATACTTTTGAATTTTTTTAAATCTATGTTGATAATTACCATGTTTTTTTTTTTTTTGTTGATTCACCACTTAATTGTTTATAATCAAGTATCAATGGCTTGTACATTAGTAGTTCATGAATGGCTGCTTTTTTTTTTTTTTTTTAGTAAGAAGGAGAATATTAGTTGCGCCTGTTTCAAACCATAGTTCTAAGATCGTGCTAAAGTTCAACAGTATAAAATACCAGTTAAATTATATCTTTCACGCAAAAATAATTTTAACCGTACAACTTTGGGGGAAAAATAAATAGATAGAAACAAAGATTTTATGTTCGATATCCACCAATACATTTATCATAAAAGTTATTTACACCGTGTAACGTTATGCATTTTTATTTCTTATCAATCTTCAATTATGGGAATGAGTAATCAAGAAATTTTGTATTTGTATGAAGTTTTGCTGCTTAAGCTCATCTATCTAGGGGTATTTTTCCTGAAAAAAACGTATATTACCCCCCCCCTTTTTTAACACAAAGTCTGCTTGAGTTAAGCCCTGAAAAGAATATGAATAAAATCAAACCGAAGACGATTTGTAAATATGACAAAGAAAATTTCTCTCTCTAAATAAATATCAAAAACAAGTATCCTCATGGTAATCTGAAAAATTAAAGCAACATCAACTTTGCTCAAGTGAGGATAATAAGCAATCTGTGACTGCTCAAAAATTTCCCAAAAAATAGTGTTTTTACTCACATTGCAATATTTTCTATGGTTCATATTGTCCACTCTGTCACAGTGATTTAGAAATCAAATTGAAATACTAATTAACTCCAGTAATAATTTTAAGAAGACTAATTAGTATAACTTCTATGCTTGATTGGACACATAAAGTCCTACAGTTAAGAAACATGATGAACTTTCTTCTTTTTTTTTCTAATAGTTGATTTGAGTTATTTGATGCCCACTTATGTGATTGTATTAATAAAAGAAGAATAATATATATTTTTAAAAAAATTAAAGGCAATTCCTATTTGGTCATCAAAGAAACAATTTTTTTTAGTTACTTTTATTAAATAGTTATAATTTATATAAATATGTATATACATAATCCACGGAATCACAATATTAGGTGGCAGAAAGGAAATTAAATTTAACTAATGAATTAATGTTTGAAAAACGTATTAACATCAAATATCATCCACTGAATAAAAGAAATGTACACGAACTTGAATAAATGAGTTAAAAATATTTTATTAACGATTGAAAATTGGATTCCCGCAGGTGACCTGGGCGTTAAATACCTTCTCTTGTGCTATAAATCTTTCCTTTGTGTGTCCGGAGGCAAGGCGCTTTGTACGTGAAGCTGTTTAGTTTCTGTATAAATAAACAAAAATTTCTGTCTAGAACTAGACGAGCCTACTTTCCCGTATATCCATACTACTTTATAGTACCTGATCAATATTCTCAAAAATAGCTAAAATCGCAAATTTTTTCAAACATGTTTTTAAAATACTTTAAGTTGATTTCTAGGAATAAAATATTCCTCACTCATCTAAAAAAAATTACATTAAAAAAAACCGAACAAATGAAATAAGCAGAAACTTTTAAACAAAGCAGCTAATACACTTTTTTCCATTACAAAAATCTTTAACAGCTTTCAAAACGAAAAAATAATAGTTAAAATTAATAAGCTCATTGAAATAAATACATCATATCAAAAAAAAAAAAAAAAAAAATCGTTTCTTTTTCCCCTGTTGCCAAAAACAATTTTTTAAATGCGTTAATGCCATAGACTAATAATAAGAGTAGACCGAGCTATGGCAACCCTTTTGCTGCTCATAAACCAAACCATGTGACTGGTGGATATCCTAGCAACAGTGGGCGTTAATCGTAGCAGACGATCAACGCCAGCGCGAAATAAAATAAATAGAATTGATGGAACACGGAAGAATGATCTTTTATGGAGTCCGATTTGTAAATTTGTTATTCTAAGTTGTAAATATTTTGTTAATATAGTGAGTTTTTCGTTTAGATAGTATTGTGCATTTTCTTTAGTCAATTTCAATAACTCTCTAAGCAATAAAAGATGCAAGCGACCAAGAAGAATCAGCAAACGGTAAGATTTTTACCTACAGTTTCAATTTAAGATACCGATTAGTACATTTTTGTGTTAACGCAAAACGTTTACGCCATTTCGTTCACGCCAACGCTGACAGCTCCAAATGAAATAAAAGTTACCGAAAACTGATCAAAAACTATTACTAATGTCAAAATAATGCATAACTAAAAGAAAAACAGTTCAATCTCTGCACTTGGAAGTTTTTTTTAATGAAAACACATTGTCTTAAAATACATGTCGAGTGCCAAACTATAGATAATGCTGCGATCTAGCAACCATGCTGCCAAAGTCTTCGCCAAGCCCTTCCACTAGTCACATGATACATCTCTGAACCAATTTTCTTCATCAGCAAGAATGAGAAAGCTCGGTCTACTCTTATTATTAGTCTATGGTTAATGCACTTACCAAAACAAAACAAAAAAAAAAAAAAAAAAAAAGAAAACAATAAAATGTCAACTTAAAAAAAATAATTTTCATTGTCAAAAAAAAAAAAAAAACGTCTGCGCATAGCTTTATGTAGAAACATAAATGACTTTGAGTTTATTCGCCAAAAACTGAGTACCTAAATTGAAACTTTAGCGTAAAAATAAAAACAAGTCATATCAACAATAATTATTTCACTGTTGAAACCATAGCTTCGGAGTCGGAGTCAACAATCTCATTTTGAGATAAAGGAGTCGGAGTCGAATATTTAAGAATGGGAGTCAGTCATTTGTCCTAAGTGTATAAATTTTTGCCAAAGCTACGAAGTCAGAGTCGAAGTTGGGGAGTCGGAGTCCGATTAATTGTCGGGCACAGGATTCGGAGTCGGAGTCAAGTGCCCCTAAATTATCGGAGTCGAAGTCTGGAGTTTGGCGTCAAGAGTTATTTCCAACAAAAGTTGTTTGAAGTTAATCCGCCTTCAAGTACGGAATCTACATTGACTTTTAATTTCCCCGTAGGCGCTATTGTTAAGGGATTTGACCTGTTCAAAATTGAACGGAGTTCAAATCAAAAAGATGTTTTATATACAAGTTTTTCATCGAAATCTTTTTCCTACAAAGTTTGTTTCAAGCAAATTCGCCTCACAGTTCAGAATTGCCTTGAATTTCTCCGTAGGCGCTAACGTTAAGTGTTTTTGAACTGTTCAATATTGAACAAAAAATAGTTCAAATCAAAAAGTGAAATATGGGAATTAGGTGTCCTTGCCGAGATCTTTCGAACAAAAGTTTTTTCGAATCTGACTATTCATTCAAAAGCTATTAGAGGGGGAGGGACACACCGACAGACATTTTCCCCCATCTAAATACCCTACTTTCCAATTTTTAATTTTTCGATATTTATTTAATTATTTTATTTATTTTTGATTTATTTTATTTTTCGCGATATTTTTAAGATACATTAAGCCTTTTTTCATATTTTTTTCTTCTCTTTCTGACTTTTACTGGGAAAGTAGGCTAAAAATATCAAATTTGTTGAAAAAAATCATAAGTATCGGACATGATTTGTATTATTTTCGCTCTCATGAACCAAATTCTTTTGCTAATTATTCTGATGATATGCACAAGTACTTAACAGACATAAATTTTTTTGAGATGAATCATCCATAAAAATATTTATTTTCGTGAGAAATTCATTTTTAGGTTCAGTATTGTTTGTAATGACGACAATTTATCCACACGGGATTTATAATCAAATATTTTTTAATGCCTTGTTTGGCATTACTAGTTATAAAAACATGTTTCACTAAATGCAAATACTAACAGTGAATTAACTTATTAAATCGCTGACGATTACGATGAACCAAAAAAAGGAATATCATAAAACTTAAGCTGTTTCGTCGTTCCACCTTCAAATCGGATGACTGTTTCTGAATTTTGTGAAAATACACTAAAAAAATATTATAAAACACGGGAATAAATTTACATACTACTAGACTGATGCATTAAAAATATTTTTTGCTTTTCATTGAGGTTAATAAGTATTTCTAAGAAAACATTTGCTTCTTCAATCAAATGTTTGACACATTAACCGTTTTTAAAATATTAAATTTAATATATAATACCTTACTCCTTATATTTTAAAATACTTAATCGAAACCTGCATAATGCATATATGGCGTTTTAACATTGAAATGGGCAACATAAATATAGTAAATTGGTTGATGAAAAAATCCGAGAAATTACTATTTGAAATATAAAAAAACTATTATTGCAAGTAAAAAAACAAATTATGCTTAAATACTCCTTTTTTTTACTTTCTTCTATATCTAATATATAGAAGAAAGTATTGGATTCGTGATAATTTTCGAATTTTGACGGATTCGAACGTTTTATGGTGTGACCATTTATGGAAAATGTCTGTGTGTGTGTCACGTATGTGTGTGACCAGTTTTTTGTGGCCGCTCTACAGCAAAAACTACCGCATGAAATCGAACGAAATTTGGTACACTTTTTGGTGCCGCTATGTGAACTTGTGCCCAATGGTTTTTGGCGCCAATTCCTCCGAGGGGGGTGGAGCTATGGGACATTTTTGAGTTACGCTTGCTTGCTATACCCCCAAGAAGTAACTGGCGGAATCAAATAAAATTTGGTCCATATGTTGCCTTTAGCAGGTACAAGTTCTGATTCAATTTTGGTATCAATAGCTCAAGCAGGGGTTGAGCTATAAGAACGTTTTTTGTCGTCAATTGTGATTGCTGTATCACAAGAAAAAATGAACGGAATCAAACAAAAATTTATCGACAAATAGCCCTTAAAGGATATAAGAGCTGATTCTATTTTGGCGTCAATAGCTGAAAAGGGGGTGGCGCAATCGAACGTTCTTTGTTTTCCATTGTGAGTGCCATATCTCAAGAAATAATGCTACGTTCTGGATCAAATTTGGAATATATGTGAATCCATAGGTAAACAGGCGTTAGTTAAATTTTGGTGCCAATCGCTCTATGGGGGGGAGCCTTTTTTTTTGAGCAATCGCTATTCTTATTGTTCTCAATTTACTGTTTTGATGTCCTATGATTTTATTTCCCCCCCGCCTCCCTCTGCAGCACCACCGTCGGCCGGCCGCCTCACGATGCTGCTCCTTTAGCGAAAACCGTCTCCTGGTTGCGTCACTTACTTGCCTACACTTACACCTACACACACTAACACATACACAGACGCATACATACAGAAACACATACACACATTTACACATACATACAACTACCCACACATACACATACCCCTTACACAAACACACAAACACAACTACCCACACACACATGCTACACACACATACACATACCCCCACACACAAACAAACCTCCCTCCCCCACACAAAAACACACACGCCTACATGTACACACACTCGTGATTGCGAAAAACATAATTTAAATTCAAAATGTCAAAGTTCAAATTATCATCTTTTTTTGTGCGAATGAAATAGTTTTATAAATGCAACAATAAGAAAGATAAATCGTAATAAACTGTCGTCTGCGTAATTCGCGTGGTTTTAATTGTTGGAAAATGACAAGAAAATCGCGATGATTTAAACTTTTTAACTGTTACAATCTTGTGTTAGTTAACAAATAAATGTTTGTAATTATTTTAAGCAAGGCTTTTAAAATAATTTTCAATTTTCATTCTTTGCTTTGCTTTTGAGATAAATCGGGAATTGGGATGATCTTTAAGTTTTGGCTTGTATAATTTTGTTTTTATTGGGAATATTGCTACCTCGTCCAAGCATGGAGAGGGATTATAATTACATGAAAGATATAGAAGAAAGTTTCGTGATGGCCACAACATACTAGTTTAGTATGAATTAAGAATGCGTAGCTTTTATTAAATGTTATATGATAGAGTGAAAAATAATAACGAAAATAAATAGTCGCGTTAAAATGATAGTGGCAAATCAAAAGTTTTTCAATTTCAGTTAATCATGGATTTGGGTTTCTCTTTAGTTTATCTATTCTGTGTAAAAATTATGCAAAAAGAAAGAGATAAATAAATGTATGTATATATTTGCCAGTACGGTCATTCCATACGAAATGAGCAAATCAGCTGTGGCTGACATGTCACAGATTTCAATGAAAATTTTTATTTAGGTAAACCATGCATATCTATGAGTAAATGCAGAGTATGAAAGTTTAAAAACTGTTTGTTGCTTTGTTATTGAAATTAGAAGTTGATGCTTACGCTAAGACTAAATTTTCAGAGTTCATTGCTGCCAGTTTGTGACTCAATAACTCCATAAGTTATAAACGTACACTTAAAAAATAAATATTTCCGCATTCTATAAACAAATCTCTATTGAGAAAGATCAAAGTAAAATTTACTCGGATCTTTTTTTGAATCTGAGATATTAACAAAGATTGAAATTTTGCCAATTTACTTCAGATTTTAAATCGCTCTTCTAGCTCTTTTAATGAAAAAATAATAATAAAAATGATTCAAATTGAAAAACTATCTATAAGTAACTATCTGCTCTAATTTAGTAATTGTTCATGAATTTCTTGATGACGAAATCGTACTTTAAAAAATCGAAAATTTTCGAAAATTTCATTTTTTTCTCCATTTCAGATGTTTTTTTTTTGAAGATGAGGGAATGCTCTAAATTTACTCAATTTTTTTTAAAATAATGTACTGAAGTGTCTTTTTGATGCTACTAAATTTTAATTATTAGTATCAGCGTATTTTTGTTACTAGAGTAACTTGAACTAAGGTAAAATTTAATTAGTTACTTCTTTTTATTTTTAAGTTTATCAAAACTAACCATTTCTTTCGTGTTTCATTTTCTCAAAAGCATGTTTATGAAGTACGTGCTGAAATGTACATTTTTTTAAATTGAAATAAATGTCAGTTTTACTTGCTTTTGTATCATTTAGTCGTTTATCTACATCTTTGAATTCTCGTAATTTCACATGAGAGTCAATCCATACAGGTTCCATACAGAATAAACTACTCATTCATGTCCAAATATTTCCAAGTTATCAAATTAAAATAATTATTTTGAAAATTACAATATTTTTTTTTCAGTATAATGCATTATATAGGGCACAATATACGTAATTTAAGAAGGTGCCATGAAGTTTTCACACTTTTTATTTCTGTTTTAGTGTGTGCACTGACTAGCAAAATTGCTTAATTTCAAAGACCTGTATCTTTTTTACAAACCAAATACAAAAAACAATATGTATAACATGTATAGTGCTTGAATGGAATATTAAATTGGCCAGGAAATTTTATTTTTAATTCAGTCCCCTTTTGGTTTATAGTTGTCTAAAAATGTCACTTTTGTCAGTTTTCCGATTTTTCAGGGGCTGTAATCTATAAAGGGTACACAAACACACATCAACAGTTACATATTCTTTTTAGCATGGTTCTAGTGATTAATTTTTGTCGTATTTCATTTTGTGTTTCCGTCCCCTACGTGAGTTATCCCCCTTCGAAATGAGTAAAATTTTTACATTTGGCCTTGAACTTTATCCTGTTGCCATTATTTTAATTATTAACTTACAGCTACGTAACTCAGCCTGTAAGAATATCAACTTATGCACTTTAACATCAAAGCGTTAAACTAACTGTCATAAATGTAATTCAAATAGATTTTGGCCAAAATGCAAAGGTCTAAAAGTCCCATTTTTAATTACGAAAATCACTTTTGATGACCTCTAAAAAAATCAAAGGTCCAGTTGAAAGAAAAAATAAAAGTGGTTTTAAACATCTTTCACATCCAGCTTTTAGGGATATGAATTTCAAAAAAAGTAAAAATGGTCGAGCGCACCCATCCGACGAACCTGTATGGATTGACCCATAAAACACAAAGAAAATGCTATTTTTCTGAATTTTATTTTACGTTTGGAAATCAAAAACTAATTTCGAGTTTCTTCAAGCAAATAGTAGAAACACAGCTCTATGTTCTTGAAAGATTTTAAAGTTGTTTGAATTTTCCCTCATTTCAATTTTTGTGTGTACGTGAAGGGGAAAATCATTTTACAAAATGTCACTAAGCTTAAAAGTGATTTTGAAGACAAATGAGTTAAAATACAACTTCAAAAGTAAGGTATTACTTTTATGATACTTAGCACATTATTGGGTAATAATTTCATCAAAGCTAATGCATTCCTTAAAGATTGAGATTAAAAAATAAAATGCTTATTTATGAGAAAATTGATATATTTTCAGTTTTTGAAACTCTGTTAAAAGTTAACTATAATAACTTTGAAAATTTTACTGATATCAGATTGATTACCCTACTAAATAGATTGCAAAAACATATAACTTTTATTTTTTCATTAAATAGTTAATAAGATACAAGCCTTCAAAAGTGCAACATTTAGCATTTATGAGAATGCTGTTCAATTTGACCAATTTTCAATCGCATGTAACTATTTAAATAAAAAATGTTAAGCAAAATTATTTTAGATATTTTTATATAGGCATAAAAGGAACCTGTATACCAACTTTCAGAAAAATCTGTAACCATGCGGTCACCACTTTTTTGCGAATTTTGCTCATTTTGCATGGAATGACCCAGTAGGAACATTAAAAAATCGTGCACTTACCTAAACTGATATTCAGGAGTGAAGATGACAGTAGTACAAGTTAGTTTTCATCAAATACCAGCAGCCAAAATTTTCTGCTATCTTTTAATTTACAACAATCCTTGCATATATTTCACTTTTTTTCTGTCCATCTATCATAAAAGCAGAATGACAGTGATTTAAGTCACGTAAAGTTACTTCAAAGCAAGTTACTCGTTACTTTTGATAAAGTTGATTCATAAAAATAAAATACCTATCTTTAGAAAAAAATTCTTCTCCCGACTTTAAAATTTGCGCAATTTTGATTTTTTGTGGACGATTTCGCAAAACCTTCATTTTCTCGAAACTATTTTCATATGAGTTACACCATGCATATTCTAAACACGTTCCTTGCATTAGAGACTTGGTTGTAAATTTCAGAAAATTCAATAAGGAGGTACATTTGAATTGATCACGAAATTATCCAATAATGACTGAGCATGAAGGATGTTTCATGTGTATATTGCCTTTCATGTACCCTTCAGAAGATATATCCTTTCCCTAACTTGCTTTTATTACGCCCTCATCTTGTATATCGTAATTTCTCATTGTCGGCCGAGGACAGGAGTGGGTCGAATTTAATGCAAAACCGGATACAAACCCTGATACGGCTCTCAAAATGGCTTGTAATGCCTTCAATGTATAAACGATTTTCTGGATATCAATATGAAAATATTGAAATAGTTTATATTTTACAAAGTAAAAATTACACAGCAAGAACTTAATGATAATTCCGGAGATTAAAGGAATTTTTTTCGATGTTAGCTCTGATGTAAAACAAGGCTTATTGAAAACAAGCGATTAAGAATTACTTTGCAAAGTAGATTTATTCAGAAATTATTATTTGAAAAAAAAAAGTTAGAAAACTTAGAAATTAAAAAAAAATCAAAGTAGTCTATTAGTAATACAATAGACGGAAATAAATTTAGTGTAATTGAAAGAAAAAAAAATAGTTCGAAATGTGGAATAAATCTTATAGAAAAAGAAGAAATAAATTCAAAATAAGTAAAAGAATGTATACATATTAACAACGGTTTATCCCCAGTTTTCGTCAACATTTCAAATGTCCTTCCCCCTTTAATAGATTAAAAGGTATGACTAAAACTGAAAAACAGGGGGGGGGGGGGGAGTTAAATGGCGGCGAAACTGGGGAGACACCCTAACAACGAAACGCCAATTAAAAAAAAATAACGCTAAGCGAAAAACAACATAAAAACTAAATTGAGGTTAAACTTCATGAAATTACTTGCAATTTGCTTCGCTGTTAAGTGATAATTAGAAAGGCTAAATAGAAACAGCGATAACTAATTAATAAAAAATAATTCAAAGAAAATAAGTTTTACCTGTGTTTATACAGAATTATATCAATCATTTTTGTTTTACGTAAAATTAGCAAGGTTCAACAAACCGCGAGTGCTAGATCACCCTAGCGACAAAAAAAAAAAAGCTTTCAGTAGAAAGTTCAGTTTTTCATTGCTAAGAACTATTTTTTATTATTTTCTCTCTGCATTAATTTTCAAAGAATTAATAATATTTTTAAGCTTATAGGATTAAAAAAAAATAATTCACAGTTTTTGTGGCAGCAAATAATTATAAGAAATGAATATCATCTGCAAGAAATTTCTTTTTAAATTTTTAGTTTTATTTCCCTTTCTTTTCTTTTACATCAGAAATTTGTTTGTAATAGTCTAAGTAGTTTTCTAGGTAAAAGTGTAATTCTATAAGAAGTTGCCAGTATATCAATGATGAGGAAGAATGACAAAAGAAATCAACCGATTTGAAAGTTTCTCATTTCAGTATCCTGCTTTCAAATTTTGGTTTGTTTCAATTTTAACACAATTTATTAGATTTTTCGACGTGAATAGTGTGTAGTGGTATTTTTTAAAGAGAGCAATATATAATGTTGCTTTTCAGGCACAGTCTCCAAAAAACAAACATAAATATAAAACTTGGATAAAGAACAAATTGTTTAAATAGTCAATATGTCAATGTTACGGTCCAAGTAAAATTGCAGCATCTATTACGTTCACTCTGCTAAACAAGTCTGAAAGGAGACCGTAAACGTACGGAAAGCAATGAACATTTTTCCAGCTTCCTTTCGGTAAGAATAGTTTTAAAAAATATATAAATTATATAATTTGAAGCGTAAAATATTAAAATGTGAAATTGCTTTCATTATGAAGAAATTAACTTTGAATACAGTAAACTCTCTTTAATCCAAGCTGATGCTTAGTGAAATGTTTATTTTATTTTATTTTTCATTTTATTTATTTTTGGTTTTAAATGTATAGTATGATTTGTCAAATTCATGCAGGCAAAGTGGAATCGTTTATTCAATTTATATTTATTAATTTATGTACAAAGTCATTGATTTATTCATTCGTCAATTATTATTCATATTCAATTTCTTCACAGTCATTCATTTATTTACTCATCATTCACTAATTTATTTGTTCATTCAAAGAAAAATATTTTTAATAGTTAAATAGAAAGTATTTCATTTGAAAAACATTTTAATTGTACTTTGGCCCGGGTATGGTTCAAAGTGATAATTCACCATTTTTATGTCAACCACTTGTGGACCATACGCTTTTCAGTAGAATATAAACGTTTTAGGTCTTTATTATTATTTTTTTTAAAGTATATGTTTTGAACATTTTTTTATTTACTAATAATAAAACTCTGATATCTCAAAAACATGAAACATCCGAAAACTTATAAAATAAATTTTCAACTTGATAGGACACATATAACCAGTGCTGTGCTTAAATGGCTGAGCTACAAATTTACTGCTAAAAGTGAAAAATGGCCTTTCAATAAAAAGTCCTACCATAAAATACAGTAACATCCCGTTACAACGAACTTCAAGAGACCTCAAATTTTGTTCGTCGTAACAGGAGTTTCATTGTATTTTAATTCAAACAACGTAATTGACATTCAACCCGAACTGAAAACTTATTTGTTGAAACGGATATTTAGTTGCATTGGTATTTTTTTAACGGCATTGCAGTGTATACTGCTCTTCTATATGTATAGAACTTTTCGAAAAAAAACTTCCGTTTTGTTTATTCAAAACAACATAGATTATCGTAGCTATTTCCCTTTGCCCTCTGCTTTGAAAATGGATCAAACATCAGCCTTCATTCAAATAAACCATATTTATTCATCAAGAGCACACACAAACATTCAAAACCATCCATTCTGCAAATCCCTTCAATTTGATTCGCAGACAACTCAACTCAACAGTACGAGCCCAGAGCAGCGAGTGCATTAAAATGATGACGCACATAACCAGCGACAGGTGGGAGTGTTGCGTGAGATGACAAACGACGAGCGAATATCTGGCGATTGAGATGTCGCCTGCATTGTCCGGTCGCCGGCATGGGCCTTGGCGAAATTCTCCCCTCCTCAGCTTCCAGTTCGTTGGCTTTGCGTCGCACGTTTTCATCTCATGAATCTTCCTTCTGCGCTGGCGTTGAGCTCATCATTGCTTTGCAGGGCGTTAAATTCTTATTCGCGAATTAGAGGGGTTAATATGTTCAGTGTGTTGTGATAAAAATAGTTTATTATTGTCGGCCTACAGCAGTAACTCCTGTTTTCTGTGAGTAATTTTCATGTGGTCCGCGAACAGCTGGATAATCTATGTCATTTTTGGGGCACTTTTACGCAGTGCCCTTTTTTCAAAACGAATTATAACCGGAGAGCCAACAGTCATTACAGATTGATGCTGCTCCCTAGCGAATATTCTCACAAGTTTTTGAGCATCAGTCGAACTTCGGTCTAGCATTCATAAAGAATAATCTGTTTTCTACCAAGTCGAGTAAATTTTGAGTTGAACGTTTTGAAGCTCATTGTGAATAAATAATACTTAATTAAGAAAGAACGAATATATAAAAAAATAACAGAATTTTATCCTTTTTTGAGAATTGTATTTGTATGAGCTGAGATGTTATTGAATTTTTTTACACGGTAAAAATAAATCCAAACTTGACTACGAGGCAAGTTTACGCAATGACGTCTGAGCACCGTTACGAACGTTCTTGAAGTGTTTTACTTCTCAATGTATCCTGACTTTTTTTTCGTCCCGAACTATCTCAACATTTTTTAGTATTTTCAGACAATTTAGTTTTCAAAATCACCATTTAATTATTAATTGCCTTACAAATTCGTATCTTATAGCTTACACTCATGTAGTGCTGTCATTATGCCCATTCAGCTTTTACTTTATACACTATTCAGTCTGTAATAAATATGCTTCGTTTTAACGATGGTGAGGCATTATGCTCAAAACACTAAGAGAACCACGTTTGGTGCCAAAATAAATATGCGTAAACGTGCCCCGTGTCTGGGGCAAGTTTACGCAACTGACTTAGACTCAAAAATAAATGTTTTTTTAACGGTTAAAAACACAAACTGAGCAACAACTGAATATACCAATATTGACTCCATTAACTGCTTTATGAAATCGCATTGACTAAAATTTCCTAAGTTAAAACATAAAATTTAGAAAATTCATTGAAAAAAATCCTCGTAAATACGCCCCGGTCTACCCTTTACAATTAATTGTTGTGAAAGTATTATTTCAATCATATGTGATCCAATCGGGATTCGGAAGGGTACAAAATGGTCCTCAGTAGTGAAAAGGTTGAGAACCACTGGCTGCAGTAATACAGTTGTACAAAACCGAAATTATAACATACGATTGTTTATGATGTATTGTATGTCCGAGTTGTAGGTAGTTTAATAAGTAATGCCAAAACTTAAGAAAATGACGTCATTTTGAAGAAAAGAAATAAATTTAGAGAAATAAAAGATATCTACTGTATTTCATTGAAATTAACAAGTTTTGTTTTAATTTATTACACACACTAACGTCTATATTTTCCTTTAATTATTTTATGTTAGAAGAGTGAACTATTTTGTATATTTAAGGAGCATTTTTTTCCAACGGTACCTAAATGAACACATGTGCTGCTACCTAAAAATCAAGTTTAATGGTTCATAAGAGAATTAAAGATTTTTTTTGACAGAAGAAACTATTTTACAGTTTACAGTTTCATGGAATATTATGCACCAAAACAAACCTTGAGCTCTCCTAATAATTTAAAAAGATAAATTAAGTCAGGATAAACAAGGGTTCTGAAATCTGGTACTACAATGAGCATGTCTAGACACCCTTAAATTTCCGCTTTGCATTTTCTTTGTCTTTTTCTGCGGAAAAGTGGTCGCCTGAAACGTAAAACATAACGAAGGTAATGAAAACGAACAAAGCAAATTGTAATTATCTTTTTCATTGCATAGAATTTTTTAAGAAAAATAAACCTGATCCGAATTTGAAAAAAAGAATTATAAAAGAAAAAGAGTTGGAAAAAGAAAACAAATATTCAACCCTACTCTGAAAGTTACATAATTGAAAAATGCTTCTCGTACTATGTTATGATCTTAACGCATTTAAGAGTCATTTCTAGTGGTTTATATAATCACAAACAGTAACAGACAAAATGCAATTTGTATCTGGTCCAGAATCTTTCTCTTCTCTTGCCGCGTGAATCATCATTTGACAAAATTGCTTTTGTGATTGCAAATTTACAAACCACTTCCTTATGCCTTCTTACGCAGGTATGCATAACCTCAAAAATCCCTCCCCTTCTTTTAGACTGCGAGATCTTCTATGGATAGATGCGTAAAAATAGCGAAAGTTACACCTCTCAAGGAGTACGTCAGCACTCAGGCGAATTCCAGGGAGGGAAATTTACAGCAGTCTTCCCCACACTTTCCTGTTTTTCACTTCAAATCCCGTCAACTCCCGGAGGACCTTCATTACAAGGAGTTGCATTGCCAACCCCCGCTCTCTAAAAGTGTACTAAAAAGCGCTGGATAACCGCACAAAATCGTGCGACAGGCAATCTGTACTTACTACGGATTTTTCGATCTTTTCTGCCCCCCACCCCCTCAACTGAATCCCAAGAGTATCTTGAGGGGTGGTTGGCGCACCTGTGGAGAGAGATTCATGACGAAAGAACGATCGTCTGCGCTTCTGGGATGGCTGGTTGGTTGGTTGCGGCTCTCGCATTACGGATATTACGCCGGGGCGAAGTGAAGTGAACTAAGAAGGGGACTAAATGGTCCATAACAAGGCAGATGTCACCGATCCAAGCTAGATGAGAAAACAAGAGGGAATTGCTTTTTTCAATATTTTTATTTTTAGGAGATTTCTGTGAGCGCGGATTCTGCATTCAGTGTCACAAACCGAAAAAAAAAAGTGTTTTTTTACTCATTACTTAATTTTAGTTGTCATAGTTACATCATTCTGAATTGCAGAAAGAAACTAATTGATAACTTGTTGTGACGTGACAAAATTACACTTTTGCCCCCCTATAAGGTAAAGTACTTTAAAGCTGACACCCAAAAATCAATTCCAGAAGCAGGCGTTTTTTAATAAAGCAGATATTTAAGGTATAATACTAGTTTTTCTAAAATAATTCAGAATGAGTTTTTCTTTCTTCTTAAGAATATCTAAAACTGATCCTATCTGTGTTTTATGCGTAGATAATTTCATACTCGGGCAGAAATATGATTTTTAGCTTTGTTTAGTTTTAGAAACATTAGAATTAATTTCTTACTCGTAGTTACAAAATTGGAATCACCCACTTTTCTATATTCTTTATTAGAAACACAAATCTCTAGTTCCAATTTTAAAGATTCAACTTATGCTCACTTCCTACAATCGCTCGTTTCCTTTCTTTGCTCTGTGATGATCGTTTTTTAAAGAGTAACTTGTGCGGGACTAAATGCATTTATCCCAATGTTCTGTCCACTTCTTAAAAACTTGCGAACGTTAAGTTTGTGAGAGCTTTTTCAAAACCACCTCCGCAGACTTTAAACATGCTTTGTTGCTTTCAAAATGTTTGCATCGTAATCAAGGGCGCCCATATGCATATGGGGATATGGGGAAAGGCAAGTGGGAGCTCAAGCCCCCCCCCCCCTTTGAAATTAGAACTTCCTCGCTTTTAGTACTTTTTTCTTTGCAAAATTGTAAAAACATTTCTTTTCCAGCAATTAGTCGAGTAAGTTATTAAAACTATCAACTTTTAAAGATTCTAATCTGTACTGAAATCGGTCTCTATGGGGAAAATATCATGCTAAACCATGGGGAAAATATCTGAGCCCACCTTAAAATTTTGCATATGGGCGCCCTTGATCGTAATGGTTTTTTAAGTTAAGGAAACAGCCAGAAATCACTGGCGTAAAATAATCGCTGCGTAAAATAATTTTAATATCAAAGATCTCCAATGCTGATTTTTTCAGATGATGACAAACTTTAATCGCATAACTTTGTTCCAACGACGCTTCCATTTTGACAACTGGCTGCGTCTTGTAGGCGCCCGACAACAGACTTCAATTCAATCACGTAATACTCAGGAACATGAATCTGTACGCGTTATAGCTTGACCATGAAAAGAAGGCGGATGACCTTGAAGCAAAAACATCATTTGTATTAGGTTGTTTGTTATTATTTTGGAATAGTCAGGATTAGCGAGAACATGCCTCTTACTATTCGGTGCTTTCTGGCAGATTCTACCTATTACAAAATGATACAAATGATGTTCCGCTTCAAGGTCATCCGTCTTCTTTTCGTGGTCAAGCTTTAACTATCGGTAGCTCTTGTAATACAGACAACATACATTTGTCATGCCGCAGAAATTAACAATCCGATGAGTGGTTTCGTGGCAGTAAAATTAATCTTATTACCTACTGAACAGCCTACGTAAGATCTCCATCACGCCATTCTTATTTTTAGACAATACTAAAGCTGTATTTTCGTTCAAAAGTTTAAAATCATGGGCAGAACTTATTTAAAGCATTTCTAACTATCTTTAAAGAAATAATTTTAAATTCTGCTCTCAAGAGGTCCTCAGCTCTTTAAGGGTTCTGTTTCACTTTTTATTTTAAGATTCTGTCTCTCCCAGACTAACTGTGGTTGAGTCTTAAATTTCTACTAAATTCAATAAACGTGCTCCGGTAATCAAAAATTTTAATGAGCAACTAATTACTTCTTTCTAAAAATAGCAGTTTAAAAAACTAAAAAAACACGCTTTTGTAGCAATATGAACTAAAAAGTATAAAATAATTTTTGGATGTTTATTATGATAAAATAATTGATCAAGCAATTAACTTTAATGTAAAAAAACCCGCGGGGTGTTGTCTGTTTACATTTTTGCAAGAACAACAAATGGGAGAAATATAAGACAACTGATATGTGCTACACGGGCGTGTTTTTCTAGTTTTTTAAACTATACTTTTATTTTCTCATTTCAGTTTGTTTTACGAAAAAATATTTATTTTAGCATAATTCGCGATTTTCTATAATAATGAAATTCTCTCCCACCTCCCCAAAAGCAACTAAAGGACTTAGGCAACATTTGAAACGGGGATCTTTTGAACTCCAAAAAGAATGATACTCTTTAAGGTGTAAACAGTCGAGCTCGAAAAACGTTCAACTGCACCGATAAATTGCCTTTCGAATAATGGTCTAATACAACGAATCCGTATCAGTCATCAATATATGTGTGTGGAAATCATGTTTATATTACTTTAAAAATTTGAGATACATTTTAATAAAAGCACTGTTCAACAGTGATCGTGATCAATGATAAATTTTCAATTGAAAGCTTAGCCATATTTTGGCATGAAATTAGTTTAAACAGAATTATAATTCACGTTCTTATTTCCTTGGAACATTGGAACAAATTTTGTTTGTTGCAGAAAAATCAGGGGCTTCTATCGATATTTAATTCTAATTTTTGCGAGCACTTTTCGTCCTCATATTAGTAGATTAATGCAAAAATATTTTAAAAATTGGAATAAAGGGTCATTCCATAGTGACTAACGTAACATTCGCAGCTGATTTTCAAACTCTTTTTACTTACACCGGGAGTAAAAATAAATGTGTTTTGGTTTAATATGCAGATTTAAAATGTACAAGGTGACTATTTTTCATTTCTACTAAGAATTTGAAGCAAAATAAGCTCTGACAGGTGTTTTTTCACCAAAAAAGGCATCGTGACTAACGTAACATTTTTGCAACCCTGAGAAACAATGCTTATGTTACGAGACAAATTTTTTCTGAAACTTACGCAGGCATTTAAAATTGGCCGATATATTTGTAAGGGGTAAACAATCTATTTTCAAAAATGTACAACAGATTTGTTACAGATGAATCTTTTTTGGCCCTTAATGGTACTTTTACGAAAAACTGTGTGTGACTAACGTAACGTGACTAACGTAACCATCGAATAACAAGCAATGAATGCATATAAAAATACTTTTTATAATTAATTTCTTGCTCTTATATTATTTTTACACGTTTTAGAAACCTTCTTTGTGTTGCATTGTGGTTCTTTCCTTACTTTTTTTATATATTAGTGTAAGAAATTGAATGGAAGGATTCTGTTCAATTAACTCAATTTAAATGCGCGAAAAAAATAAACGAATTAAAAAAACTGCTTTTACAAACTGAATAACATCATTCTTGGGATAATTGAATCCTAAATATCTCTCTTTTAAAAAATTAACTTTATGCAAGTTGATAGTGTCACCGAATTCTAGTATTCTGCCGATATACTATTTATCGTCATAAGTAAGTCCGTAGTACTTTTCAATGGCATATTGTTTTTTAAGGTTTACTGATTCGTCGAACGAATAAAAATTGTGCATATTTTTGAAAATGTAATATTGAAAAAAAAAATATTCGAACGTTTTTGCAAAATGCATTTTAATTTCAGATGTCACCGCAAATGTTTGAGTTTCTAAATGATCATTCTTGCATTTTCTGAAATATATAGCAGCATCGCTTACTGTCACTGTATAATGTAACATCTTCAAATGTTTTCCAACGAGCAACCATTACTTCAGTTTAATAATAGGTGGAGATGTATTTTCTAAAAAATAGAGACGTTCTCCTTTGTTAAGACTGTATTTCTAATTAATTCTTAATCTTGGATTCTTGTGTTGAATGCACATTCAGCAGAGCACTCATTTTGCTTTACTCACCTTTTTCCTTTTTAAATAATTCTTTAAATTGGAAGTATCTTCATAAAGATCTTTAAAAAAGTATTTTTCTAAATAAACAGAAGGTATACAATGTAATATTACTGGTATTTTTCACCCTTTACATTTTTAATCAATATAGAATGCCTACATATTCAAAATTGTTCATGAAAATGTACATTAAATTAAGTAAGTTTTAAATATTAGCAGTATTTTTAAAAATGTTACGTTAGTCACAGCTCAAATGTTACGTTAGTCACACTAATTATTTTATATCTACTGATACTAAAATAAATATTTTGCACTTTTTAATTAGATATGACACAGATGTAAGAAAATAAAAATTGCTGTTCGGTTCAATCATCTGGTTTAGTTTTTAAGCAGAAAATAGTACATTTTCAACGTAACGTAAATATTTTCGGTGAAATAACCAAACTAATTAAAATACTTCTCTTATAATGTATGCAAAAAGAACAGTCAATTTTATTGGCCCAACATCTAATCATTTAGAATAAACATAGTTCTTTTCAAAATTGCTAACATTTTTACATTACACAAGAAAACGTAGACGAATGTTTTTTGCACATGCTAAACCTTTTCTACAACCTCGCACGTTTAGAGCCAGAAGAAAAACACAGAACGAAATTTTTGTAAACTGTTACTGGATTTATGTACTAGAAAGTATGCTGAATGAAAAGATAGCTCACAGTTAAGGCTTTGTGGAAAAAAAATTTCTGAGGTTGAGGTTGACATTTCTATGGAATGACCCTAAACTACTAATAATTAACAGTTGATTGGGTCTGAGGTCGCATGCTATTTCAAAAGAATCCGATTGCAGAAAGTGGGCAAAATTTGAGTGGGCAATATTCCGTTTCAAGATACATACATACAAGTGAAGTTAATAAAAGCGTTTAGCTGTAAGTTACTAATCCTAAGTTCATGCTAAGGCAGAATTACATGCAATATACCAGACCGCCCGGTTATCATACCCAGAGACTGCAGTTTTGCTCTTATCAGAACTCATCAGCCTGGATTAGTGAATAAGAACCGAGCCGGAGGCAGATGTCTTCTCATTGAAGATGAGAGTGCCAACAAACTGGTAGATAAAGTAAATTTAGCTCACAAGCGAGTGTCTGCAGCTTGGTGCGATTCGACTCGTGAATCCGAGGAAAAGCTTGGGTATTTAGCAGTAAGTTATTCATGAGTGGCAAAGCTGTTATAGCTTATTTCCCGTAAAAGTAAAAGAAAGAAGAAAAAAGCATAAAAGAAGGCTTAATGCATCTTAAAACGATCGCGAAAGACAAAAAAAAAAGGGGGGGCAAAATAAATAAAAATTTTAATAAATGTCGAAAAATTAAAAATTGGAAAGTAGGATATTGAGATGGGGAAATGTGTGTCTGCCTATCTGTTTGCCTGCCCGTCTTAGCGAAGACACCTCATTCCGTACTTCACTTTTTGATTCGAACAATTTTTGTTCAATTTCGAACAGTTCAAAAAAAAAAAAAAAAAAAAAAAAACTTAATATAAGCACCTACGAGGAAATTAAGGCAAAAATAAATTCCGAACTTAAAGCAGATTTGATTCAAACAAACTTTGCTGGAAAAAGCTCTTGATGAAGAATATGTGTAGAAAATATCTTTTTGGTTTGAACAATTCTTCTTTCAGTTTTGAATTTTAACATTAGCACCAACCAGGAAATTAAGGTCAATATAGATCCTGAACTCAAAAGCGGATTTGCTTCAAACAAACTTTGTTGGAAAAATCTTTTGATGAGAAACATGTTTAGTGCAGATTTTTTTAAAATTATTATTTTTTTAAGCTTTTAAGGGTATTGTGTGTGTTTGAACAATTCAAAAAAAAAAAAAAAAAAAAAGTCGCTAAAAACAACGCGAAAAAAAGTTTTTGGCATCAAAAGTTGAAAACATTGTGTAGATTCTGAATATATTCTCAGATTTTGGTTTATAAGGAAAGAGAAAAAAAAGTTATTAATAAAAATCTAAATACCATATTTCGTAGACTTAAGATTGGTGCATGTCAGATATAAATATGACTGGATGAAAATGAAATGAATTAAAGCGCAAACTTTTTTTTGCCAGTTCTTCGCAGTCGGTGGGAAAATGACTCCCGGCTCCGACTTCTAGAACTTAAAGACCTTCGACTTCGTTTCCGACACCCCAAAATCAGTCCGACCTTGTTGACTCTCCACAGCGCTGGCAGAAATACTCGGAAGCAAAATGACCGGCAAAGACAATTGGAACTTCATGAGCTTCTCCTGACTTCGACTCCTTTACCGAAAAATGAGTCCAACTCCGACACCCCAAATTTGAGTCAGACTCTGCAGCCCCGGTTTTTGCTGGGAATCATGAATTTTTGAGACGATTTACTCATATTTTCATTCTAAAATTGCAATTTTTTATTTTATTTTTGGCAACGGTAATTCGAAGTTCTTTATTTTTGTCAGAAAGAGAGAGAGAGAGCTTTGAAGGGCGACGATTTTGACGAAAATTATTTATTTAAGAGGGCGTTTTATTAGTTATTTATTTATTTTCTAAAGTTTACTTTGTTTTTAAATTCTTTTTTTTTATTTTAATTTTTTGAAACGGAGGAAAAATAAATTCCGTGGTGCTTCATATTTACTCAAAAGTATTTTTTACTCCATGAAATAGAAGGGAAAGTGGGGCAAAATGAAATGATAAAATTATTGCTTTGTTTTTTGTTCCACCTATCTGGCTTTTAAATTTCTCATTTTATTATTTGCATCAACGTAGTTGAATTTAGTTTGTATCATTTCTCCCCTTTTAATATGAAGGTACCACGGGAACAGTGAGACACGATTTTATGAGTCTCACTGTTCCCTCATTGCAACATGTAAGTTAGGTTGATGCCATTTTAAAACAAAAACTAAAACATCGTTCTACTGTTGAAATGATGCTTCAAATGGTGCATAGATTTTAGTTCAATATGGTCAACTTATGATGGAGTAGTTAATTTTCTTTTATCAGATTTGAAAGCAACCTCTTTAATGTAATAACGTTCGCCAGGATGCCAACTTGACTTCTGTGAGATTTGCCAGCCTGGAAATATCCAAATAGAAGATTAATTGCTGTTATCTCAACACTCCTCCCCGTTTGATGATTTGACCGATTCAGTACTCGATCTTTTCCTGAATTATCCTGATTTTTAAATCTTTAAAACTGTTCATGTAGTTTGCATGCAGGTTAAAAAAAAGATGGAAAAAGATATAGTTTTAATTTATTCTATTCCTACGGAATTATTCATCTCTACATTTAAAGATACAAAAATCTGATACAGCCGCATGAATGTAATTTAAACTTTAGTAGTTGATGAACACGTTCCTTTTATAAACAAAATTAATTAAGTTCAAATAATTTACAATTTAGTAATAAACCTTTATAAGTTTTCAAATCTTTGCTATGTAGAATTTATTACGAAAGTGATGTTAGTTTTATTATTTTATACCTAGCCCAAGATCAGCCTCGACTTTTAAACACCATTGATGCTTGAAAAGCATATTTGCTGTCGAGGTTTTTATGGTATCTAAACAATTTTTTTGAAATTAAAAAGTAAACTTTTAAATCAAAACTGCATATTAGTAAGTCTAACTTGGTTTGTTTAAAACAACGCATTTTATTGCAATTCAAATTCGTAAGTTGGTTCTCTACAATTATCTCTCAAACTCATTGTTCTTTTTTTACCATATCGCACCCGCAGCTAAAGTAACACAACTCAAAAAAACATACGATTTTTTTTCTAATACTATAAAACGTGCAAAACATTTCATTTAATTTTGTATAGTTTTTATAGTCTGAATCGCTGAGTATATGGTGCGTACGTTTAAAGTTCAAATTTTTTTTTCTCTAAATAATGGAATTGTTATAACGGGTCGCTATTGATTATATCGTATAGAAGCCACCACGCTCTAATTATGTAATCTAACTTGAATAGTTTTATGGCAAGAAAGAGCATTGAATTTTAAATCAATAATTAATACACTTTTTCACATTTTTGAGATGTTTATGTTTACACTTCTGTTGCTGGAGTGCGATAGTTAAATTGGATGTTTGTGAATCAAATTTACGATAGTAATTAAAAAAGGTAATGAAATAAAAAGCAACAATGCATTTAGGTTGAACTTATAATTTGATTTCTCATAGATCTAGGTAAGTTATTCTTTTTTTATTTATAATTATGTTGAGCATAAAGAAATAGTCATACATTTATAAACAACACATTTTATTTTTTGGCATAATTATTGCATCTAGAACTTTATTGGCACATTATAACTATGTTCTTATAAGTTTATCTTAGCTATCCACATTTATTCTCAACAGTTTTGGTTGTTAACGTTTACCCACAAGTTTGTCATATTGGTTCTTGAGTCATGCTTTACTCTATTTTCAATACATGTAGTCTTTTTCTGGATAAGTTGTCATTCTATATCACAATTGAGATAACCAAAGCATGTTAACAAATTGAATATTCTTTAAAAATTTATGATCATTTAATTTCATTTTTGCATTCTAATAGTAAAAAAACTGAAATATAATGATTTATTGAACCTTGCTTTTTATTTTCCCTGTGAAAGCACTGAAAATTGAAGAATCGTAAGAAATAACATGATTAAATAAGAAAAACTGCAAAACTTTGGATAAAATATTTGGAAGTTTCATGCATTTTATTGTATTAAATAGACTACGTCAGGTTTTCTGCGAGCATAAATTTTCAAATGTCTTTCATAATAATAAAAAGTTCAACCTCTACTTTGAGAGAAATAATTAGTTTCAACTTAATATCTTAGATTTTTAACCATCATATTCCTTTTGATTAAGCAAAACAGTGGAAAATGCATAACAGCCTCAAATTTTGCAAATATCCACGTCTTTTGATTTGAAATTTTTAACAGACGTCTTCTGAGTTCTTTGCTTTTCAATTGTAGTCATAATTCTTGTCAAGTAATTAGTAAATTTGAAATTGTTGTGCAAATCCTAGCACTTTGTGAAAGTACAAAAATTCCGGCATTAGCACTATTTTATCGGCAATCCGTGGAGAAATAGTGTACAAAGTTGAACTACTGTTTGATTCACTGAGTTCTGATTTTCTCTGTTGCTTGTAGATTATTTAAATTTCGTTTTTCTCCACTTCACTTCTGAAAGCACAAAAATTCCGGCATTAACTCTTTGATTGGCAATCCGTGAAGATATAATGTACAAAGCTGAATTATTACTTGATCCACTGAGTTCTGTTTTTCTCAGTTAAACCAGCTGGTAAATGATTTGAATATCATTTTTTCTCCACTTTACTTCAGATGAAATGCTTTATTCGAACTACCATAGTAGTTTTTCGTTTGTGTGGACAACTAACAAGTGCAACATTGATTTCTCGTTTCATAACTTTGTCGTCGTCAGAAATTTGACTTCACCTTCAATTTTACAGTTGCTGCAAAGCATCGTTGGTGCGAACAAGTTCAATGTCACTTTCACCGTATATCACACCGTTTTGAAACATTTTTTTTTCTCTCCAGTCATTCTAGTAAAAACATTACAAACCGAGAGCTGCAGCGTGTTTCTGGGCCTTTAACCGTAAGTCTGCAATGCTGGAATTTTTGTTATTTAGTCTCTCTGCCGCCATCAGAGCAGATAAACTGAAAGGATGTGTGGGTGTTGGGTAGAACAAGAAACTGTGATGCGGTGGTGGAGCAGTTGCTGAAGTTGCACCGGAAGCAGCCGATCCACCAGTTGTTGTGTTAGCAACCGCAGCAGCAGCAGCTGCGGCTGCGTAGTGTTGGGCAGCAGCGAGGAAAGCTGGGTCGGCATATGGAAGATAGTGGGCACCTGGAACTAAGTACCGCTCCTGGGGCAACCTCGCCATCGCGCTAGACACATTGATGTACGGTGCGATTCGGGAGGATTCGATTGGTGTGCTGGTGGACATCATCAAATCAGACGAGAGGGAACTGGGACCTACTGAGGAAGAATAGAACGGAATTTAAAGACAAGCAATAGGTTTAGAAAAACGTGTAGCTGCAAACAAAATAATATTAAAATGCATCAGGAATTTCATCTTTCATTTAAAAAAAAATCCACTCACTTCAAAACATATTCTTTTGAGCCAAAAAAAAAAAATCTTTTGTATCATAAGTACAAGAAACGAAAGACGTTTTCGCCATAAATAAGTCGCCTACAATTAAATCAGCTCGGTGAAATTTCGCCAATTTCTCTCCAAACGCATAGAACTTCATGTTAACTGCTGGTTAAGCAAGAAGAATAACTAAAAGTGGCATGTAATAGAAAAAAAAAACTGAGGCACTCATGTTACTGCCAATAATTTTTGACACATGATTACACTGTGAAAAAATTTTTTGCATTTCGTTCTCTTGAACAATTATTAAAATTAAGAGCATGTTTGGAATAAAAACGAAATAATTTTTTTATGATTAACAATAAAAAAAATGTGTTAAGTCAGAAGAAAATAAGAAAAGGAATCGGACAAAAGTATTTTCGCTGCAGAAAACGAATTTAAAAAAAAATACATTTTCACTTCAATATCTCGTGGCATATTTTGGTTTAATTATAACATTTAATCAGCGAAGCACAGATCCTATTCATTGATAGCATTTGGATACAGAAAGTTTTATTTATTCAGTTTTTGCATGTTGAAAAAAGGTCTATTTTGTTCCGCAGGAGAACTTTTTATGGTTACATTGAAGTTTTAGTTCGTACTGTACAAATGCTCAATTTTATTTAGGTCCAGGAATTGAGATGATCAATCCAAAGCTGTTATTTCTTTTTTTTCCCCTCTGTTTAAATCATGATTTATATCAACGGCGGTGTGTTACACTCTAATAAGTCTATTCCTTCGATATAAAGACTCGCTGCAACTTCAAAATTGCAAATTTGCTGCTAAGTGTTGGTGACCTTTTGGGAAATCTTTTCAATTATTTTTATATATGTTTAAATTTGGAGAAAAAAAACTACTCATTAGCTCTTGATGTATGATGAAATACATTTTAGATCTGAATTTATATTGTGCATTGGTTTCCCCAAAATAAAATGCACATGGAATAACTTTTTCGAGTTCGCAATTTATTTTAAAAGTATTTATAGTTCTGCATTACAACTATACATACAAAAGTATATACAGTTGTAAGTCTTCTTCCCAGGTAGCACACGTAACGTTTAAACATTTTAAAATGGTCGTCACAACGTTAACAACCATTTGAAAACGTTTATGAAACGAAATGTTCTACCTAGATTATTGGACTTCATTCTTTTGTACTGAAGAAGGCGCTATCTGAAACATTGAAGCAGGTATTCACATTTCCCATTGCAAATATGCGCCAAATACTCTTCTTCATAAAATGCATAATTTTCGTAAAGATTGTATCTTATGGTTGAAATTTAAGAAAATGGAATTTCGTCATATTCAAAAATGAACATACCAAACTATCTTTTTAAGAATGCGCCGAGGAATCGAATGTAACGGATCCTTCCTTTTTCGATCACCACATTCAGCGCGACTCTAACACTGATGGATGATAACCGAATCGAACGGACAGCAAAAGAGCAGAGCCACCCACTGATGTCCGTCTGTCTGTCCAGTTCGCAAATCGAAGCTGGCCGAAAGGAACAAAATCTTCTCTCCCTCGCACAATCTAATTTGGGCAACTCGGACTAGTGCGTGCTACTCTGCAAAATTCCCTAGTTAAATGGGACATTGACAGAGATGTTTATGTAACTAGTATTGGCAGCCATATCCCTGGTTCCGCTTTAAGTTAAGATAAATCGGCGGGACCGCTTGCTTTAACTTCCCCTTTTGTTCTTGTTTCTCCCTTCTTAGGGGAGTGTCCGTCTGTCCGGATTTATATGCGACTGAGCCCAGTGGAGCCACCGGAAAGACCCATTTTATCTTCGTTTTTGCTCCAGACTCTTTTTTTTCCAATACAAATGTCGCGTCGTAAGACGTCAGTGTATGTGTAATTGTTAGAAGCATGCACGGAAGCTTTCCATCTTTGTTCCTGATGATGCTGGATCAGAAAAAAGGGAACGTAGAAAAATCTAAGTTTAGCAGCAGAAGTTGTTTCGATATAAATAAGCAAATAAATACAAAAAAAAAAAAAAAAAAATTAAAAAAATATATATATATATGACTAAACATCTGATAAAATATTGTATGAAAAAGTTTTTGTAAATTTATATAAGTAAAATGTAACATTGTTAGAAGCGTGCACGGAAGCTTTCCATCTCCGTTTCGGATGATGCTGGATCAGAAAACAAAGGGAACGTAGAAAAATCTAAGCTGAGCTAAAAGCAAAAGAATAATTTCGAAATAACTATAGAAAACAAACAAATAACGGTAAATAAAAAATAATTTGAATTTTGACATCTGGAATTCAATTTATGTTTTTCGCAATCACGAGTTTGTTTGTGCATGTAGGTGTGTGTTTGTGTATGTGTGCAGGCGTGTGTGAAGGAGTGTGTGTAGGTGTAGGTGTGTGAGTGTGTAGGTATGTGAGTTTTTAGGTGTGTGTATGTATGCGTGTGTGTGTAGGATATGGACGCAACCTGGAGACGGTTTTCGCAAGAGGAGCAGCATCGTGAGGCCGGTCGACGGTGGTGCTGCAGAGGGAGGCGGGGGAAAATAAAATCATAGGGATTCAAAGCAGTCAAGTGAGAACAATAAGCAATGTGATTGCTCAATAAAAAATAGGAATAACCAGATATATATATATATATATATATATATATATATATATATATATATATGTATGTATGTATGTATGTATGTATGCGTGTTTAAAGTTTATGTAAATGTGTAAAAGTAAAATGTGTAATTGTTAGAAGCATGCACGGAAGCTTTCCATCTTTGCCTAAATATCTGATAGAATATTTTGTAAAAAAGTTCATGTAAATTTATAAAAGTAGAATATAAAATTTGTTAGAAGCGCGCACGGAAGTTTTCAAAATCTATTCCGGATGATGTTGAATCAGAAAAAAGGAACGTAGAAAAATCTAATTTAAGCTTATAGCAGAAGTTTGTTTTAAAATAAATACAGAAAAGTAAACAAATAAAAAAATGCATGTGACTAAATATCCGATAAAATATTTATGCGTATTGTATGAACGTGAAATGGGAAATTGCTAGAAGCGTACACGAAAGCTTTCCATCTCTGGTCCGGATGATGCTGGAGCAGAAAAAGGGGAATGTAGAAAAATCTAAGCTAAGCTAAAAGCAAAAGAACAATTGCGAAATAACTATAGAAAAATAAACAAATGATGGTAATAAAAAATAGGTATAACAAAATTACTCTTATTTTTAAGTTAATGCAAATGTGTAAAAGTAGAATGTGAAATTGTTAGAAGCGTGCACAGAAGCTTTCCACCTTTGTTTCTGATGATGCTGGATTAAAAAAAGGAAAAGTAAAAATGTCGAAGTTAAGCTAACAGCGGAAGTATTGTTTCGAAATAAATGCAGAAAAATAAACAATTTAAGAATACATATGTCTAAATATCTGATAGAATATTTTGTAAAAAGGTTCATGTAAATTAATGAAAGTAGAATGTAAATTTGTTAGAAGCGTGCGCGGAAGTTTTCAATCTCTATTCCGGATGATGCTGGATCAGAAAAAAACGGGAGCGCAGAAAAATCTAAGAAAAGCTATGAGCAAAATAATTATTTAGAATTAAACATATAATAATGATAATATTAATAATGCGTGTAACTAAATATCTAATTTTTTTCTTTAAGTAATGTAAATCTCATCAAAATCAACCCTGTTGTAAAAAATTTCCCGCCAAGAAAACCTTTAACTTTTCCGCACAAAAAAGAAAACCTGCATCCTAAACCCAAAAACCCTCAGTCATAAAAAGTTATGATATCTAGTTTGCCCGCCAAGTATCTGCCAAACTATCATCCTCCCTCTTCTCCTTTTTCATCACAGCTACTTCTATTAGAACCTCCTCCCACCTTCAACTCCTCAGAAATATGGATAGATCTTTTAAATTCTTTATCTTGTTTGTCGGGAAGCTTTTTGCTCACCAAGCGACCACTTCACTTTGAAAAGCTTCCCGCCAAACAAGATAAACAAGATTTTTGGACAAGACTATTCAATTTTTATCTCTTTCAATTTTTTTATTTATGAGACTTTGATTTTTAGAAAAACCCTCTTTTTTTCATGAATGCTTGATCATAAAATGGACAATAACTCACCACCAAATACAGATAGAAAGAGTTGGTAAACAGCATTTTAAATTACATTGGTTGCTGTTTAATATGATACGCAAAAAAAAAAAAAATTGTAAAAATTTTCATTTTTAAAAATTTGAATTTATATTTAAATTTTTTAGAAAACATACAAAGAATTTTTTTCTAAAAAACTCCCTTTTTTGTGTGTGTATTTTATTTTTATTTGTGCGAAATTTCGAGTTGGGATCTCAATGGGATCATATTTTTATGAATTTTTGAATAAAATTTGACTTAAGAAATAACGGGATTCTCTTACTGGGTGATGATCAAATAAGTAGTAAGTAAACATGACTATGCTTGAAATGAACTGGCATTAACTTCTAGATTAGTAAGCGTCCCCTCCCCCCCCCCCCCTCAGAACCACTTTAATTTTTTTATTTACTTTTTTTTTCTTTCTTTTTTTTAAGTTTTCAAAATGTAAAAAATAAAATAAGATAAAATAAAACAAAATGAATGGTAAACTTTTTAGAATGTGGTAAATGCTTTTCTTTAAAACAATACGAAGTATATCCCCTTCTCCCCCCCCCCTCACCGCCACCCAAACATACGATTAACATTATACTAGTATCACGTCTTACCTGGTGATTTGAATTGAGAATTATTTTTACCCCATATGTTTTCTTTTTTTTTTAGACCAAGTGTTTCTTTTTAGGTCATAACTTCACAATGTGTACTTGATTAATTCAATATCTGATAAGGAAAGCTATGATTCATCATAGCAAAATAGTGTTTCCCCCATGTTGTTTTATGGTTTTTTCCATTCTTTTCACACAAAACTGCAAATAAATCAAAGTATCAGATCATATGTCTGTCCACACATAACTGTCTTTCTACAACATCGGGACTGCAGATGTTTTTTCTATTCTTTACTGCTTGTTTTCTTCTTAATTTCTGCTGTATAGGAGAGAAATGCAACGAGCTCTATCTATACATACATTAAAAGTAGTTATAGATCAAACAAACTTTTCTCTTTTAAACAAAGCATTCCATGTTGTTAAGCTTCATTAGAAAAAAAAAAAAGAAACTGCAAATCAGTGGTTCTATTCAGTGATGCTCCCATCAGGTATACTCCCAGTAATCCATTATGCACAATATGTGTACGCATCTTATGAATAATCTGTCTAAAAAATGTTTGAGAGCATGGAGTATACCCCTAATTCTATCTGCCTGTTAAAGTTTTCTCAACTTTTAGTGTTTGTGATTGCCCCCCCCCCCCCACATTTATGAGCCTCAGTCATTTCTGATGTTCGGCCGCGTTTCTTATGATTAATATTATGGCCGCGTTTCTTTCTCTTACGTACCAGCTTTTTTTTTCGTTTTTTTTTTAATTTTGAAAAGTTTTGAAAAAAAAAAGATAAAAGTGGTGATGTGGCGGGGGGGGGGGGGGAGTTTACAATTTACAAGTAAATCCCAACTCATATCAAGCATAGTAAAGTTTACTTAGTACTAACTAGACCATCACCTAGCAAGAAAACCCCATATTTAACTAAATGGGAACTGAAAAACCTCGTTATTTCTTAAGTCAAATTTTATTCAAGAATTCAAAAAATATGATCCCATTGAGATCCCAGCTTGAAATTTTGCACAAATAAAGATAAAATACACAATTTTCGGAAATGATTTTAAAAAATTCATTATATGCTTTTTAAGAAATTTAATTTTCTAAAAATCAAAGTCTCATAAATAAAATAATAAAAGAGATAAAAATCTAAAAATTTGGACTTTTGATTACCTTGAAGGGTACAATAGATGAGCTAAATTTAAAAAAAAAAAGTACAGAAATGCGATGAAAAAACCATGAATCACTTGACATGGAATAACCCAAAAATGAATCTATAGTGATATTATAAAGAGAGAGGGCGGATTTTTGTGTGTTTATATGTTCGAGGTAATCTCTTAAACCACTGCACCTATTTGAAAAATTCCTTCACTATATGAAAAGTGCTTTCTTATTGAGTGACATACGCTATAATTCGAAAAAATCCGATAAATAGTTTTTTCTTTATTCCAATTTAGGCCCAAATTTCAGATAAATTCCCGAATATGGGAGTGAAAAATTACTTGCACATATTAATATTGTATATTGTTGAAAAGGGTAGAATTTTCCACATTCTAAACAATTTGTTTCAATGCTCTAACTTAATTACGGCGGGAGAAATTTGCGTTTTTAGCTCGAACTTTTCTGGGCTTAGCTGAAATTTAGACACTACTTTCTTCATTAAATCTATCAATAAAAAGTAAAGGAATTGTCCCACAGTTTTCTCTTTGACACTATTGGAAAAAGCGACATTTTTTACTCCAGATCTCTCTCGACTTTTGGTCGAAAAACTTAGCTTCCATCTTCAAAGGAAAAAAAAAGTTACAAGCGCTTTTAAATCAAATTCGAAAAATGTTATTTTGATTCAGGTTGTCAACCATTTTATTTTTGCGTTTCCATGGTTACGCTTTTTGAATCCATTGTTTCTTTCCTTATTTTGCATTTAATTTCTTAAACTTATTTTATTTCGTGTTTCCATGGTTACGCTTTTAACCCCTTCAGACCTGGTGTCCGGTATACCGGACATACACTTTAAACAGCTGCTAATCATTTAATAATTGATTTAATTAGTTGATTTTTTTGTAGTTGACTCTTTACATTCTTTTTATTATAATCTATAAAATAATTTTTCGTTTCGGGATTGACAACACTGACATATAAGGATTGAGAGATAGAGAGTGGCTCATTTTTCCAACCATGGATTTTCATCTGAAAAGCGAGGTTTTTTTCCTGATTTTTTAAAAAATATATAATCTTTAATTAATCGTTTCAAACGCTTATATTATGTTTTATATTTGTTTGTAGAACATTTTATAATGAAGTTTGTTCGGTATTTTATCGTTTTTGTATATGAAATATTGGTTTCAAAAATATAAGTCCGGCATATTGGACGTGCCATAACTCTTTTAATTTTTCTCCTACAAACTCAAAATTTTGTCTGTAAGGTACCCTTTACCATAGTACACTGTGTACCAATCAACATTTTTGGTCTAATATTCATAATTCCGTCTGAAGGGGTTAAAATCCATCTTTCGCATTTTAATTTCTTAAAAAGTATTTTAATATTTGTCGTCATTGTTTGGAAGGATAATTTTTCATGGTGCTTTTTTTCTTTTATTTAAGTCTGATTGTTGAATATATGTCACTTGACACAACTTTTATTCTCAAGGTAGACCGGGCAAAGCCGGGCGACGCAGCTCTTAATATATAAAGATTTGAAAGCTACTGTTAATGTGATTTTATACTTTTTCGTTTATTTGGAGAAACATTTATTATTGCCAAAGAAAAAACATCCGCTTCACTCGCAAAAGGGCTGGTTTCTGGTAGCGTGGTCGCTTGGCGCGCTAGGCGCTGAGTAGTTCGGTCTAGGATTATTGTTTTAAAGCAACCGTAAATGTAATTCATTGCTTTGGCGATTTTTTTTTTGAAGGCAAAGAACTTTTGATTTGTTTTTATCTAAGTGAAATGTACGACATTTTCTTCTTTTTTCTGACAATGATTTTTGAATGATCCACTGGATGGTTTTTTTTTTTTCCGTTAGACGGATGAATCATAATAGCCTAGTTGCTGGGCGAGTTTGGCGACAAACAATAGAGTTGCGGAACTATTTTTACATCTGAAAGATATTACTTAATGTCTTTTTTTGTATATTTGGTGAAATATTTTAAATTGCAGTAAAAAACGCTTCACTCGCTAAATAGAGTTTTAAAGCAACTGTAAATCCAATTTAATCATTTGACGAAAAGTTTTAAATTTAAAAAAAAAACTTTAATAGTTTTTTTTTTTCAAAAAGTGTGTACGCATTTTATACAAAGAAAAATGATCATTTCACATCAGAGAGGGAGGGAGCGTCAACTTTTTTTATTCAACGGACTTCCATTAAATTTTTAGCAAGGGCATCGCTGTGCGGGTACTGCTAGTAAAAAAAAAGTTTGACTAAATATTTGATAAAACACTTTTTAAAACGGTTTGTGTTAGTGTAAAATGTGACATTGTTATAAGCATGAACAGAAGCTTTCCATCTTATTTCCTGATGATGCTGGACCAGAAAAAAGAAACGTGGAAGAATCTAAGTTAAGCTAAGGGCAGAAGAATCATTTCGAAATAAATAATATTTAAGTAAACAAATATACAAAAATAAACAAATTAAAGAAAAGAAATACACTTGACTAAATATCTGATAAAATCCTTTTTTTTTTTTAAGTTAATGTAAATGTGTAAAAGTAAAATGTGAAATTGTTAGTAGCGTGCACGGAAGCTTTCCATCTTTGTTCCTGATGATGGTAGATCAGGAAAAAGAGGGAACGAAGGCAGAAAAATCATTTTGAAATAAATAAGTAAGTAAATATAGAAAAGTGAACAAAATTGAAAAAGAAAAAAAAAAACAAGCGACTAAATATCTGATAAAATATTTTTTAAAAAGTTTAGGTAAATGTGTGAAAGTAAAATATGAGATTGTTAGCAGCGTGCTCGGAAGATTTCTATCTTTGTTCCTAATGATGATAGATCAGAAAAAAGGGAACGTAGGAAAACCTAAGTTAAGCTAGCAGCAGCAGTGTTCCAAAATAAAAAAGCAAATAAATAAAAATAAATAACTTGAAGTCGTTTCAGACTAATTAAAGTTTTCGCAATAAAGAACTGCTGTTAGGTGATTTGGAGAAAGAGGGGCTAAGCAGGACAAATGAATTTTTTCCTGTTATTCAAATATGCTTAAAAATTAGAGAAGTATGCCATCTCTTAATTAACCTGGCTATAGGGCGGTAACTTACTGAATATACCATGCCTTGCCTTCAATCTTCGAGTTGAACCGAACCATTGCTTCGGTCAGTCGTCTGGCCAGTGCTAAGTCTAAATTAGCTACCAGTTGGTTTGGCACTCTTGGCTCCCTCAAGAAGTTTTCCGCCTCCAGCTCAGTCACTTCCTATGCCTGGCTGATGAGTGCTAGTAAGCACGAAACTGCAGTATTCTGCTGGAATGACTGAGCTGGCGTTGTATTTCATGCATTAAATATTATTTTGCTAATAAATCAACTCTCAAACGTGCTTTATCATAGTAACTACTGTTACGTCATGTCGTTTAAGAACTGTTTTTATCACTGTGCACTACCGATATCGTACTTAAAAATTATCGTACTTAAAAATTATAATAGTATGCTGCCATAATACAGCTAGCTTTTATGTGCCTTTCTCAATGTTCAACTGTACCATGCCCTGTCCTACTGTGCCTCAGTCACAAGGGGTGCAATTTGACCACCTTTTGGAAATTATATCATGTTTTTTTAATTGCCTTTTACCGAGAAAAACTTAAAATATGGTTCATCTTTTCATCACGAAATCACCTCAGCATTTCACTAATATCATGGCATTTGTATTAGCACCTTAAATGTTGGAATATTTATCACCAATACCAGAGTTGAAAATAAATTTTTGCTAGATTTAACCAATTTCATGTTTGTTAACTCTAGCTTACAAACTTTAGTCTCAACAATCTAAATATTGCGATTGCAAACTACATCATTTCATGCCAAAATAAAAATGTTTTATGTGCATTTTAAAAGAAATGTAAATTGTCACCAATATTAATGAAATATTTATCGATTTTCCATTACATGGCACTTGAGTAAGGCAATAAACATAAGGTAATAAGAATGGACATATTTATTAAAAAAAAAGGAATAAGAGATTTGATGCTCCAAATCCGGACAAAACCAAAGTGCTAACAATTTATTTTACAAATATGTGATAGTATGTAACACGTAATAAAACAATGTACGAAATATTTGACAGCCTTTTATACATGTAATAAGTAAGAGCAAGCAAAATGTGACCTTCTAAAGCAGAGCGAAAAGTAAAACAGCAGCGTTTTTATCAGAAGGTCTGATGGAAAATGGATCGTGAAAAATAACGTATGCTCCTTGTAATGCTTTTTAAAGCACACGCTACGCTGACTGCTTATGGATGCTTGCTTTTATTTTTCCTACAAGACATACTTTGCTTTTGCATATATGTATCTGCCGCAAATGCTTTGCATTAAACGTTTTCTTTTAGACTCCTTCGCGAAGAAGAAAATTCAAAGGAACTAATGTGGCCTTTTGGTGTGTTTCGGGGTCCTTCAGGCAAAACCGATGTAAGTCACACTAGTAGATGGATTTCTCGGATAAATTATTCTCTTATCCTGCATCCGGTTTAAGATGATTACCTGGGTCTATCAAGAGTAATTTGCAGTTAGTTTTTAATGTCAATAAATGTTAATATTAAACTTATTTTTCATTGATGGCAAATTGTTTTGCTAGTAATGGAATTATCTATCATTGGCCCAAGTCCAAGCACAATGTAAATTAGAAAAGATTTCTTGTTCATTTTCCCGCTAAATAGTGGATTTAATTCCCCCCAAAAATTTAATCATTATATCAGAAAAGTCATTTTTAACGCAATTAAATAAAGTAAAACAAAAACTTAAGTTTTAACTTAATTTTTTCACCCCTTTGTTGACTGGCTCGTCGTCTTTTCGGAAGACCGCAATTGGAAGGAAAATTTACAATTTGAAGCACAAGTTTTTCAATACATTCAATTTTTAGATTTAGGTACTTTTCCGTTGTCGTTGTTGTGATAGCATTTTCCTTGATGGTTAATGGTTCAACAGCTTCGACGAACATTAATGCGCTGGTTGAATATCTCGTGGTTTCTTTTCAGTGCGAAGCATCCTAAGAAAAATATGTCTTCAATTGAGGCAGTGAGAAGCAAAGGGATGTAAGTGGAAAAACTAAAAATTTGGAGATAACCGGTACACATGGAAAGTGAACCTCTCCTCTGTCTGGGGGCAAGAGATTGTACTAGTAGCCCTGGTATTTGCTGCTATACAGCATGATTTAGAAAAAAATTTCAATGAAAGCCTACCGAGGACTAGTCATTATAACGCTTTTTTTCTCAAAACTTGAAAATGTCCTCTTGCATTCCTTTGCTTCTCACTGCCTCAATTGTGAACTAGCACCTGGCTCTCGTTGGTACATTAAATAGGTGAAAAATAGGAAAACTCCAACTAGGCAACTCGGTAAGGGAAAGTAACGTGTAGGAAAAAAAATAATTTGAATTTCGACATCTTGAATTCAAATTATGCTTTTCGCAATCACGAGTGTGTGTGTGTATGTAGGCGTGTTTGTGTGTGTGCGGGGAGGTATGTTTGTTTGTGTGTGGTGGTATGCTTAGGTGTGTGTATGTTTAGGCATGTGTGTTTGTGTGTGCGTGTAGTTGTGTGTTTGTGTGGAGGGAGTATGTATATGTGTGGGTAGTTGTGTGTAGGTTTGTGTGTATGTGTAGGTGTTTGTATGTATGCATGTGTGTATGTGTGTGTGTAGGTTTATGTGTGTGTGTATGTATGCGTGTGTGTGTGTAGGTTTATGTGTGTGTGTGTGTGTATGTATGCGTGTGCGTGTAGGATATGGAGACGGTTTTTGCTATAGCAGCCGGTCGGTCGACGGTGGTGCTGCAGAGATAGGCGAGGGGGGGGGGGGGGAAATAAAATCATAGGACTTCAAAACTGCCAAGTGAGAACAATAAGCAATCGTGATTGCTCAAAAAAAAAAAAAAAAAAAATCTCCTCACATCCGGGGGCACCCCAAACTTAAATTTTTAGGCGAGCAGAATTTTTCCATTCACCGAATGAGTCTCTGACAAACTGAATGATGAAATATGAGCAGAGCATGCGCACATGCCTAAACATATTTAGAGACAGAATACATCAGAATGCAGATCCTTTTTCCATAATTAGGTATGAAAAAAGGGGCAACATTGTCTCCAAGTTTAGCGAATAAGGATATCTTTCTGAGGTCACAGTAACCTCCATCAAAGTGCTCATGCTCACCTCATCGTTTCTCAAAGCAGCGCTTTGTAAGGCCAGAATTGAATCCTTGGTCTTCCAATTCCTAGTTACTACTGGGTCACGAGTACGTTTTTTTTTTTTAATGTCAACTTCTTTACTATTATAAAATGGTTAGCACATCTTTAGCAGTGTATACACCAGTATGGTAACTTCTTTAAAATTTATTTAAAGAGTTGGAATTTGCTTTAATTTACTAGTCATAGTGTAAGTTTGTTTTAATGCAGTCATTTCTTTTGGAGTTGGGACTGAAATGCTAACTAATGACATGGGCCTAAGTAAGAGGTGGATATCAAGATAGAAATCCAATTATATCTCAAATAAATAAATAAATAAATAGTCATACATTTAATTCTTAATGAAAGGCACATATTTTTAACTAATTGCAATTTTGATCAACTCTGTAATGCTTTCTTTTCTTCTTTTTTAAGAATATCTACTCTTTTTAAAGAGAATCGAAAACCTTTAACTTAAGTGGCTTTTACTACGTTTCGACTGGAAAACAAAATTGTAGAAGAATGTTCCGCAAAAAGAGTTAACAGGGTGCAATTTTTTTGCAAAGGCAAATATTTAGGTAATAGTTGTTTGAATTTATAGAGAATTGTGAGTCAGTTGTTTGAAAGACTGACATGTTGATAAAAATAGTATGTATCAATTTGTGGAATCAGTACAACTAGGTCACCACAAATTTGACAATCTACTTTTTTATCGAAAAGTTTTGTTTAGAAGATATAAATACTTTTAAGTTAAATTTTTGGAAAGAATGATAAAATTACATTTAAATAACTTTTAATTAAGTCTTCACATTTTCCAGAAATAGTGAAAAATCAATTTGTTGAGTGTTCCTCGGGAAAACTGCTGCTAGATTAGCTGCTAGTTGTAGTATTCACCCCACGTATTCCTTAGCGGAAAAGCAGAACTGAAACGAAGTCTACCATTTCAAATAAGTAAAAATAATAACAATAATAATAAATAAAAACATAAATAAATAATAAGTTTATTGCAAAAAATCAGTGCTGCAGTTGTGCTGTTGAAATATTGGTAAAAGAAAAAAAAACTTTGGCCTCTGGTGATTTTATTGAGCAACGTCTAATAAATTTGGCACATGTAAATACCTCTATAAAAGAGGAAGTTTTATAAATTTGTTTGTCTTCTCAGGTTATTGCCAATTAAAATGCAGAACACGCACAATGCAAGGAAGGCACAAATTGTGAAATCATAATTTCAATTTTCATTACAATGTTTGCCTTATTTACGTAATTAACTTCATATGAGATAAAATAATGATTTTTAGTTACTAATCGAGTTATTTGATGCAACGGAAAAACCCATATCGAAAAGTTGTGCAGGTTAAAAATGTTTCCTGTTTTTTTTTCTCCAATTTATTTATCGATATTTTTAATTGTTGGATGGCACCACAACTTAGACGTTCTAATCAAGATGAACTAGTTTACGTGGTTCGTGGAATAAAGGTCAATCGCTTAAAAAGTCCCGCAAAAAGGTGCCATAACTCTTGATTAAGAAAACTGCTTTATAATATTGATGTTTTATCTATCTACGTGACCTTTTCTATGAATATCTTTAATATGCGTCATCAAGGTAAAGGTCAGCCTATTAGTATGACGTTCTAAACTGAATGTTTGTAACTCATCTACTGAAGCGAAAAAAAAACGTTAATTATACAAAACCTTTAAAATTCAATAAATATAAGAATAAATTCTTAATTTAAAGAAATATCTAACCCTTCAAACTAAATGATCGCGAATTAATGAAGTCTTAACTTATATGAATATATTAACTATACATTCTGCGTTTTTATTGTTATTTACAACTATTCTGAGTATTATCGTGAGCATTCATGTCGGGCCCAAAAAAATTAATGACATTCATGGCCCCTAATCTTAATATATAAAAATCTTCTGTGCGGACGTTTGTCACCATAAGGCTTTTAAACGGCTGAACCGATTTTGATCAAATTTTTTGTGTGTAATTAAGTTGTGGCAAGCATGGTTTCGAAGCGCGATGGATCGAATCGGAAACGTTTTTGTTAATTAATTAATTAATTAAAACATTAGATGGTTATAGCTCCAAAATGATTAATATTTTTTTAACCTATTGTTGAGCGAGAACTGAAATAAATATTTAACCCGTTGCCAAAGGACAATAAGAAAGCCAGCTCTGCTTTTTGTAATGAAATATCCTACTGTGATATGTCAATTGAGAATAGATAAAACGTAAAGAGAGAGAGAGAGTGAGTGATGCCTTCATTTCTCTTGAAAGCAACGATTTTAGGTCCCGTGATATATTTTAAAGTAAAGTACTGGAAGGTTCACGCAAAACGTGTGTTCTGTCGTCGTAGTTGAACCATGTGACAGGATCAGTGCTTTAGGTTTTCCTAACTAAATGATCAGAAAGTACCGTACCTAGCAACATTTGTTTCTCGGCTGGAATACATCTGAGTTTTGGCACCAATGTTAAGAATGCTTTAAGGATTATGGATTATCTAACTAATCAGTACATTATTAAAGGAAAAGATGATGGAATTTAAAGGCGAAACAAATTCTATTTTTGTCCAGATAAATTACAACAGGGTAGTTCTGAACACAAAAGATCAGTGCAGTGGAAGACCTTTATCTTTGGTGGAAAGAACAAATTAGGCAATATATGAAGTTTTAAAAGTTTTCGTTCAAAAGATCGGACCGCTGATCGGTAGGAGAGGCTTCGCTCACTGATCGGCTGGATTACAGTAACGTGGTGGCTTGGCGTCTTTGGTTATAAACAATAGAGTTGCGTAATCATTTCTTTACATTTTAAAGCTACTGTTAATGAAATTTATTGTATTTTTTATTTATTTGGTGAAATATTTCTTATTGCAAAGGATTGTTTTTCGTTTTTAAAGACTGTTGAGTCATTTTAGTTGAAGAGTACAGTGTATTTGGCTCAATGTATAGGTTATTTTGTGTTATTCGTTCTTTTATTAATTCGAACGTCCAGAACTGTTTATTAGTCTGGATTAATAAGGTGTTGCCTGCCACCTTGTCCGGTGGTCAGGTAAGTCTGACTGCGATGCGATGGGGCACGAATCCTGGCTCAAGCATATGGATGTACTTTCTCTCTCCTGCCCTCATCCTTTCTTTGTGTGAATGTGTTGTTATGCTGCAATTGGTTGCCTACCATATAAAAGGGTCGTTATGGCATGTGTGTACTGTGGAAGTTGGACTTCACACCAAATGATGGCGCAGTTGGAAAAGTATAGCAGCGCACCACAAAGTGGCACAAGACAACAACAAAAATAACAAGAATGAGGTGTTGTTGTATTTCGTAGATTGCATTCGTGAGTGGTTGGTCAAAAAAAAAAAAGAAAAAAAAAGAGTATATATTGGAAAACGAAAGTTGTGGGAACGATGGATCGAGGTCTTACTGTATACTTAATCCAAAAACTTGAATGAACTTCTCTAAAGATTATTTCGCCATTATCACTTTGCCGTAGTAACGCACAGTCCGACTTACACCACTGTGGATCAAAGATTTGTTTCAAGACAGAAATGGCCTATGGTAGGCGTCGCATGTGTCTCCTCTCTTTACGAAAGAAATGCAATACGAACACTTGAGAGCCCCCTCACCCCTATTTTCTTCGAATAAATACCGAATAAAAAAAAGAAACACGCACCCGATTTACATGTTTCTTTGGGAGTATGCAAAAGAGGCGAGGGGGAGTCACGCGTTCCGTTTGGCATCTTTTAAGATAAAAAGGAAGAATGGCTGGTTGCCCAATAAACACTTTGGTTTTCAATAAAAAGCAATTCTGGGTGAAATAGGAATTCCCACCCCTTTTTTGCAAGGGAGAAAAAAAGGAAAGGAAGAAGACAACTTAAAACAAAAGGAAAAGAAATTTGCAAAACCAAAGAGCATAAAACGTTCTTTAAGATTGCTTTTAAAGCCATTGAAAAGGAATACTTACCCTGATTCGAATGCCGGAAAGCTTTATTCTGGCGTTTTTGTTTATTTGGGCGCTTTTTCTTCTGGCTATTTATTTGCGCATTGGCGTGTGAGAAATCTCACCCTGTGTCCTTTGCTGTGCATTTTTCGCCCCCTCTCCCGATTTCTATTTCCATTCAAGATATTTTTCGCAGATATTTCGTCCAGAAAGGTAGATGGCGATTGTTTTTGGCGCCGGCCTGAGATTGGACTATCGACTTTAAACAAGTCCGTTCAATTTATCAAGACAATAGCAACGAAATCAGCATTAAGTGTTTCTTACAAGGACATTGTGTCATGTAGGGGGTCTCCTTGTGTCTTTCGAATCTACATCTTTTCAGCAAATCAACTGATCGCAAAATGTTCCAGCGTTTTTGTGTCGTAGGCTGTATATTTTGGTACCTGCGCTGACATTACTCAAGATGTTAAAAAGTATTGTTTTTTTATTTTTTAGATTTTAGGTAAATTTATTAACAGTTTTGGGTATTTCCAGAAACGAAAAATTTAACGTTTTTTAGATTCCACATAAATTAGTAAAAACATTAAATATGTTTTAGGTTTCGAAACTGTTTTTTTTTTTTGAAAAAGTTTTTACACAATTGTAGCAAGGGCAAATTTTTCGAATTAAAAAAGTTGCATAATCGGATATCTTAACTCCTTCTGTTAAAAAAAAAATGTAAGCCGTAAGGTAAGTATAAAATGCCTCCCTGATCATTCGTCAAAAAAATTCTTTCGTTTTCAAAATTTTTTTTTTCTTTTTTTGTCTTTCATTTCGTGTTTTCTAATTCGCAACTCCAATAAAATATAAGGGGTGCTGCAGCCACTGTCTAATGGCGGATGAAAAAGGTAAAACAAAGAAATGCCGTAACTTATAACTTGCTTTGACGTTTTGTATATACAAGTAATTTTTCATCATGTTTGTGGGAAGCTTTCTTTTCTATTCTTCTGAAACTGCATTTCACTACAAACTGACTGAAGCCTGTAATTTACCCCAGAGAAAACACGTGGAATGGAATGTTTTACCTTTTTCGGTAGTATTGTTAATCACCGCAAGGTAGCGTATTCCACCTCTGGAGTTGCGAATAAGAGAATTGATTGCTGCTGAAAAGGTAAAATCACACAAAGCAGCGGTCAGTGTATTTGAATTGCAAAAGTAACTTACTTTTTTGCATTTGACTTTCGTGTTTCCGACACTTTGCTCTTCGATTCTGGAACCAAACCTAGAACGAAATGAAATTAAAATAAATCATCTTTGCAGTAAGAAAATTAGCAATGAAACGAGAAAAGATTTATCGTCTGCAAAAAAAAAAAAAAAAAAAAAAACCAGAATTATTCTATTAGCAACTCCAGCGCTCGAATACGCTACCTTGCGGTGATTTACAAAACTGCCGAAAAAACTAAAACATTTCCACATTGCGTTCCATGTGTGTCTCTTGACGTAAACACAGGCAGTTTGTTCTGAGTATTTATTAACGCAATCGATGTGTCATAGATTGCTTTCAGCTACAGAAATTGCTTCGTCCCTTAATAGTATTCTCGAGTTTCTCAAAATAATGTTAGTTTTCCTTATTTCCTTCTAAAAAGAAAGTTGATTGAGAAATGGTGAAAGCGAAAACTTTGGATTAAGAAACTTGGATAACGTTATACCAGGTAAAATTTTTTATTGTTTTGCTTGAATTCGTAAGAATATGGTTTTTTTTAAATCTTAAATTAATTTAACTAACCATATTTTAGAGCAGCATTTAGTTGGAATAGACAGAATGCAAAATATTTTCTTGAATATATTATCGTAGAACGAAATGAAAAATGTTTAACCGAGAAAGAATTTACTTTATTGCTTTTATTCTCAGCTGAAAGGTTTCGCCAAATTTGTTTAGGGTTATAGTTTTAGAATTGTGCGAGCTAATTACCCTTGGCGAGATTCCGCCCATGTTAGTTAAACCATTTTTTTTTATCATGAGTGGAATAAAATGGTAGAAAGATTAACAGAATTCGATAAGTAAAAAGAAATAATGTTAGATCAACTGAAAAGAAAACTACCACCATATATCCGTGAGAATTTTGTTGATGATTTGCATAGCATGACATAATTAAATCATAACTCAGAAATTATAAACATTCGAAACAGAAAAGTTTTAAATTTACCGATTCGAGAATTTGAGGAAAATCACTCAGCTACAAATGCAAATCAATAAGCTCTAGCCAAGCAAGTCAAAGAAGCATCATCTTCTTTTGATAATAATTCGTAATGTCGTATTAAATTTTCTATCATAAATTGTTATTCTTGTCAGGCCACAATTATTATTTCGTTTTATCAAGAATTGATAAATATCGAATTCAAAATCGTGGAAATGGCTGCTTAGAACTACGAACTGCGTAATTTGCATTAATTTCTAACGTTTAATAATGCTTCTTGAATTCTCATTTATTTCTACGTGGGCCAGAATATCAATAAGACTTTGAAAATTAATTTAAAAAGAATAAAGCGAAAAAATCATGCATACGAACAAAATTTACCAGGCTTATTAGCATTTTCTTCGTTACCACGTGCGTTTGTTTTACCTTTTTTCGCCCGCCATTAGAAAGTGGCTACAGTGCCCCCTATAGTTCGTTGGAGTTACGAATTTAGTTTCCCTTTTAAATAAAATTATTTTAAACTCTCAGACGATATTTTTCACAATGTATTGCTATGCTTCTGCTAACTATCAATGGGTCTTTTATTACTGGTTGCTCAATAAGTAGTCTGCACATTTCTAGTTTTTTTTATTGGTATGCACATGAAATGACATATCTGCATATTCTACGGTTACGTAAAGTAAACAAGAAAATCGTCCAGAACTAAGCGAACCAATTTTTCTCGTATATGAATACCAATTTTGCAACATTAGCTATCACTTGGTTTTGGATCCAGATTTTTTTTTTTTTTTCAAATATCCCGTTTCAGTAATTAAAACAACTGTCTCGAAGCAAATATATCCCTTGTATGGGAAAAGAAAGTTATAAAATTTTAAAGGATATCAAATTCATCAGTTTTATGCTTCAGGAGCAGTGCTGTAGTGCGGGAGGAGGTAGGCCCCCGATATATTTGGTTTTTCATTGTAAAAATAATGCAAATGTGATGTAAATAAGTTTCTAACCACCTTTTCTTTTAGTGAGTCTCCCCAAACCGAAAGGTGAGTTCCCTCAAACATTTTCCCCCTAATTACACCATTGATTAGGAGTTATGTTTTAGGGAATTCTAACAATGTTTTTACTAAAAAGTAAGTTTTAAACTCAAACACATTTTTTAAATGTACAATATACAGGGTCTGTTCAATAAGTAGAGGGACTGGTTCCGAAAATCAAAATTTATTGCAGGGTATCATTACAATTACTTAACCTTCAAAACATATTCCTCCTGCATCGATACACTTAGTTTGGCACGTCTGCCACTCGTCAAAAGCCCGCTGGAAGTCAGTTTCGGGAATACTGTTGAGAACCTTCGTCGTTACCTCTTGAACCGGCTCGACCGGCTCGATGGAGTCAAACTGATGTCCTTTGAGCTCCATTTTCATTGACGGAAACAAGAAAAGGTCTGCTGGAGGCAGATCTAGGCTGTATGATCTGTTAGGTGAAGTTTCCTCCCGCGAGAGTTTTTGTTCCTCGCTCAAGACTTTCGTCACCAGCTTCACTTTCCTCATCGCAAGATCCTTTACTACAATGTTGTGGACGGTTTCGATTGAAAGACTGGTATGATGGTTAAATGCCTGTCAGAGTCCAAAACTGTTTTCACTTTGGCCATCTTGAGCGGTTCAAGCAGTCGTCGGTCATCCGACGTGGTCATCGTCTTCGACGAGGTCCCAGCCTTCCTTAAACATTTTGTACCACTTAAAAACTCTTTTGCGGCTTAAGGCATCATCCCCCATAAGCCTGTTTAATGAGTTACAGGGTCTCGGACGCGGATTTCCTAAGTTTGATGCAAAATTTTACAGCGTTCCATGCTGGCGCGATGACATCATAAAAAATCACACGTCACAAAAGTCCACCTCCTGTCTCAACGCATGCCCGCAGACGCCTGAATTAAAGTGTGCCTGAAGGATGGAGGGGCCCCTCTACCGAAGCCAACCGGTCGGAGCGCCTTCTACCTCTCCGTTGAGGATATAGAGAACCAGTCCCGATACTTATCGAACAGACCCTGTATCTACGTAAAAGAAACAAGCTGTTGAATAGCAATGTGTGTAGTGTGTAATGAATAGTATCACAACAAAAGTCCAATCTACGAAAAATTTCAAATCTGAATATGTGTAAACGTAACTAGATAAAAATGACAAAGCGAATTTTTTTATAACAAATTACAGGTACTCCTGATTTTAAGCGACTAATATTGAAATTGCGATTTTATAGTCCACAAATTAAACTATTTTAGTTTTACTTGTCGTAAATAAAACAGAAAGAAATAATAATAATGCTAAAAATGTTGAATAGAAATAAGATTTACATTTCAATAATGACTCGCATCAAAAATAAAGTTAGCAGTTCTTTCTCTAGCGAAAAAACATACTATTTCAACTTTACAGTATTTGCAACTGGTATCAAAAACAAAGTTAGCACTTCCTTCTTTTGCGAAAAAAAATATGATCCGAAATTCATTTTGATCTTTGCTCATTTCATTTTTGTTCTATTTTTGAGAACAAAAAAATTATACGCAAAAGCAAATCCGCAGTACTTTCTCCCAGGGCTGTGGAGTCGGAGTCGGAGTCGAAGAGTCGGAGTCGGACTGATTTTGGCGTAAAGGAGTTGGAGTCGGAGTCGGTAGAAAATATGCCGACTCCGACTCCGGTCTACTTTTTTTTCTTTAATTTTCGCTGACTCTCCTGGCATTTTTTGGAAAACTGACTACCAGTTGATTCGATTACATGTATAAAAGCCTACTAATAAGAAAACAACTGTCATTAACAACCAGCTGGCTTGATTGTTCATCGAATTTTCTGTAATAGCCACCTACGATGTTCCCTAGTTTGCTTGTTTTTCAACATTCTTGAAATAATAGCAACTGTGAGCACGGTTTTCTTACCTAACATTTTATATTTTTTTAATCACTTTAGAACAACAATAATAAATTTTTTTAAAATCACTTTAAAACAACAATAATAACATTTTTTTTACTTCGACCTCAGTTATAAAATTGTAAAAGGAATGTACCCCTTGAGCAAGTTGGAGCCCGTAGTTCGAGAGGTATTTACGGTGTTCTGTAATTCAACTTAGTGTTGGCGTGCAAAGGCGCAAATCTAAAAGACATGATAAAATATATCTGTCTTTTCAATTTAAGGACAACATCTACAAGCTTGATTCTCAACAAAAGTATGAAATAGAACAAATATCTTGGTTACAACACTCAAATAATTGCAGTTAATCTTAAAATCTTCATTTCAAGATTAATTCTAAAGCAGCCAGTAAAATTAAAATTAAAAATTGAGGGACTAATTATAGGAAAAAGAAAAGCTATTTGTACAAAGCTGTATATTGCCGCATTTTCTGTAAAATTTTCTCCAAGCGTACATGTACCCCATATTTTCCCTCAATACAAGTATAGTGCCTTATTTTCGTTGAAATTTTATAGATGAAATATAATTTCAAATTTATTGGGGATTTTTTTTTTTTTTTTTTTTTCAGAATTAAAGTATGTGTATTGTTTTTATAAACTTTGAAATATACTTGAGGTGTCACCCACCAGATGGATCTCGGCCGGAGCGGACCGCCCTCGCTCTAGAAAGGTTTTTTGACTTAGCAAAAAAAGCGTTTTTGAAAATCACACGATTTGATCAACATCTATTCGTTAAACATTAATGGGGAGCAAGTTAAACCTTTTCAATTTTTTTTAACAATAGGATGATTATGTGATTTCAATTTTAAAATCGTAATTATTGGAACAATTTGATTTTAAAATTCAATTTCTGACGTTGTATGCTTCTTAATTTTACAAAAAAAAATACAGCGCTTAAATTTCATAAGAAACAAATTAATATTTCAATCTATGTATAGAGGTTTTCCTCCCTTCTCATGAGGGGGATAGGGGTTGAATTGAAAAATAAATAAATAAAAAAGCCGGAGTCGGAGTCGGAGTTGGAGTCGGAGTCGGGTGTTTCGAAACCCCGGAGTCGGAGTCGGGGTCGGAGTCGGCTATTTTCCTTCCGACTCCGCAGCCCTGCTTTCTCCCCCGTTTCTTGGTGAAAAAAATATCAAGTCTTGTGTTACTAGATTTTTTCATGTTAAAAGATTTGAATTCCTTTGATAAACGGTTATGTTAACTTTTTTGAATAGTTTAAGAGTTATGAAAACAAATAATGGAACTACGAATTGTTAGATAAAAAAATATAATTATTGAATAATTTTTAATAATTACATTTAATTGAAATAATTCAATAATTAGATATAAGTATTAAATTCTTATATTTATAGGGGTGCAAAATAAATGTTTAGAAATAACTTTTAGAGATATGTCTTTCTCGCATAGGAGGGCAATATTTATATTCCGCACGGTTTCGTTTCCAAACAAAAGCTGAGGCTCAGATTTGAGGGGGGCGGGAATATTTTCTGCTGACTAGAGTGCCCGAAAATAGTATATTCCGAAGCATTATAACTCCAATCAGCGCTGACCCTCCACCCCCTGTCGCCGCACAAAAACGGGCATGATTAATGCGCCGCCCGCCGGGAGCTGAGCGAGCGAAGCAACAACCTGCACCATACCCCTAATGAACAAAAGCAGAGAGGGAGATCGAAACTGTCCGGGAAGCGGTCACATAAGGGCATAACGCTATTCAATTAGACGCTCGTGGCCGGACTATCCGGGGATTTACATAATTCGCGTCAGTCGCCTCGTCCATCCATTCATTACCAAATTGCCGTTTAACAAGATTGAATTTATCAGCTATAAGTGGCTCGCCTTAATGCAATCACGCTGATGAAAGAACAGAGCGCGTTTAGTGCACCCCCCCCCCCCCCCTTCCTTTCTCAGGCGACTTCATCGAATGGATTGGAACTCTTTTTCCTGGAACACTCCCCCCTCACTTTTCCACATCAAAGGGGTCCCACGAGTCTTTTTCGTGTCATTACGAACCTCTGTCCAGATAAAGGAGTGATTAATAGCCCGACGAAGATTCATTAATAAAGTAGGCTCCTTTGAGTGTCTTTCAGGGGGTGTCTTCTCTCCCTCTCCATCCTTTCTCTGCCTCTCAGGATCCTCCGCGCTCTCGGTGCTCTTTTCTGGCGCCACGGATGCGCTGCTCATTGTCACGTGGTGATGATTTAGCATTTCTCGTCCAATAACAACACGGCATTTAGTAATTCATTGGAGGGGGGATAATGGCAGTAGGGGGACGAGGCGAAGATGCGGTCGCAATTTCATAACGGGTGTTTAAATCAAAATTTTAGAGTCCTCCGCCTTTGTAGTTGGGGAATTTAGACGCACAAATGCGTCAGTAAATTAACAGACCACCGGCTTCCGTTTTTGTCGTTTAAGTTATTGTCGATGTCGTAAATTGAGTTCGCAAAGAATTACGTTCGAAATTTTGCTGGAATTTCCCAATTTCGTCGCTAGTGTGCAGTTCCGAAAGGGAAGAATTAAGAGCTATTATGCAATTTAGTGACACATAATTCGGTCCATTTTGATAAAATGAGGTTTTTATTACACAGTATAAAGTTTTCGTTTCATATATGAGATTTATGTACTCATCTCTTAAAACGTCTTTGACATACTCGGCGGTATCTAAGTTTTTGGAAGATATAGAACCAATGTTACGATAAAGTCTTATACGTCATCAGTACGCGGTGAGTTACAGTCGCTCAAATTTACTGCGCAAACTACGGTTTAAAAAAACCTTGTAGAGTAATAAGATACGATTACATTAATTCATTCATTTTTCACTCAGAAGTATATATTCAAAACTTAGTTAATCAATTTAATGCAAAATGGAAGAAATTTTTATGGAAAAAGGCTTTTTTTTTTTTTTTTTGAACTCACTTTCCTGAAAACTTTTAAAAAGTTTTAATGCATTGTTAAAAATATCGTTGAAAATAACAAAAATGTTCAAAATGAATTAAATAAATAAATAAATAAAGCAAAATGTAAATTTTGCAAGTCAGGTTTGGAGATGGGGAAATATGCGTCTGTTAGTCTGTCGGTCCCGACTCCTCCCACTAACTTTTGAGATTAAATTGAACCCAAATATACATTACTACAGTACAAAGTAGGTGAATGAACAATCTCGGCTAAGCTTACTTCCCATCTGCGATCTAAATTAATTGGCGCAGAAAGCTGTGTTGCAAAACTGGAAATTTTGTAGTTGGGAAGTAATGCAGCGAATTATTAGGTGGTAACGTCAAGTAAAATGACATTTCGTCTTTTGAAAAAAAAAAAAAAAGCAAAAACAAATGTTGTTTAAGTGCTGCTCCAGAATTCATAATGCTTTCACGTTTTCTACTCAAGCATTGAACTTTTCTGCATGTCGCAAAAATTTAACCAATTATCTGGGGCATGGAAGTGCCTCCGCCAAGTCGAGTCAAATGAAAACATAACCGTATACCATTCATTTCTTGAAGCAATTCAGGGCATTTTTGACTCAATTGTAATGCCGTTGTGGGTAAAGTTAAAAGTTTTATTTTGTATAGTGACTAAGAGGACATGCGGTACCGGACTACATTTGCGAATTTTATTAAATTTATACCAAAAGTTTGCGAATTATTTTCCTCTCGAAGTTCTTGAATTTTGTCTCTGCCAGACGGTAGATCAAAAAATTGGAGGTATTTCTTGCAGTCACACAAGCTTTGAAATTTTTAAATTAGTTAGTATTTTTGAGTTGTAATGTGTAATGGAAAGAAAATTTGAAACATTCATATACACCTTTAAGATGATAAAACCCTTTTTCCATGGTCCAGTTAAAATAATTTCTTACAGTGAATACTAACGTGATCCAAAATCTGGTTCAACTCGAGATTGCGAACGGCAGACGAACAAATCAAACCACTTCGAGTGAAGAGATTTCGTCTATCATCGTAGAAGAAATCGTAAGTAAGTTAGTTTGGTAAAGTAGTTTCGTAATTTCTTTGATACGTGAAACCCTTTTTGCTGTCCACTCTTTTCGTGGATTTTTCCTTGAACAGCATGGTTTGGATGCAGCATTCTGGTAATTGTTTATTTGTTATGAAAATGAAGATTGCTTCAAATAATTTTTATTGACTTCAAAAAGCAATTTTAAAATGACTAAATAAATAAAAGAACTAAATCTTTTTTTAAATATTGTTTATCATTATACTCAAATAAAATTTTAAATTTAATTTAAATGGGATGAGTGGTAATTATTTTTATTACCGTAGGTAGAGTAAGTCGCTGTACATGCCCCGCCAGGTAAAACGTCCCAGTAACCGTATTCCACGCTTTCAGCAGCAGAGTACACCTGTGAAGACTTTTTAAAAGGTATTTCTATATGAAGTTTTAGGCATACACTACAGCAATTTTCAGACACTTTTTAAAGCTAACTACAACGTTATAGTTAAGAGTGACACTTCAGCGCCTGATCTAAGTTAGTACTTTTAAGAACGTTTGCTTGGTAACTAACGTATAGCATTCCAATAATCTGTTAAATTATCTGCTTTTACGATAAGAGAAAATCATAAAGAAATCTGTTATCAGTATATTGACTTGATGTTTGAACAAGAGGTGGTGGGGCGATTAACCTTGCCAAAAAGTTGAACAAAGAATCAGTTTGGGGGGGGGGGGGGGCAAATAACCTGATTACAGGTTAATTTGCCCCCACCGAAAACTCGATAGGGTAATGTGCCCCACATTTAATATTACTTACTTGTGTTAAAATAAATCCGAGAGTTACCTTTACAGGATGACAAGAAATAACTTTGACACACTCAATACATAATAATTTTAATGCTAATGAAAATATTACGACCAAACTTCAAAATTAATATGAATAAATTATATTGTCTAATATTTTTACAAATTTTAAAAATGGCTACCTTTAACCTTAATTCAGAGCTTTAAACGTGTCGCAAAATTTTCGGCTATGGGCCGCAACTCACTTACTGATATTTTATCACATTCCTTAAATAAGGATTTCTTTAGGGATAAAAAGTTTTATGGGGTACAGCACACATCCTGGTCTCCAAGACCTACTTGCATTGTCGAACGGCGTCAACGACCTCAATCCAATTGTTTGGGGTGAGATATGTGCTAGTGGGAAAACACCACTTGCTTTGTTGATCAAGGGATAAAGATTTATCAGTTAACATATCGCTCATTAATTATCGCTCATAACTCATTTTGGAAGAGGTAATCTTACTTTGGTTGCAAAAGTCTTTGGATACAAAAAATGGACCTTCCAATAGGATTCCGCACCCGCACACAGAGCTAAAGGCACTCAAGATTAGTGCAAGACACATTTTCCGGACTTCATTGGAGCTCAAGGATGGCTACCGTATTCCCCATATTTGAGTCCAATGGGATTATTCTGTTTTGGAGACAAAAATGTCTGCTAAACCTCATAAAACTTTGGCATCCCTGAAAAAATCCTTATGCAAGGAATGCGATAAAATATCAGCAAATGAGTTGCGGCCGATATAGCCAAAAATTTTGTGACACGTTTAAGGCTCTGTTATAATGCTGAAGGTAGCCATTTTAAAAATTTCTAAATTTATTAGACGAAATAATGTATTTATATTTATTTGGAAGTTTGGTCGTAATATTTTCATTAGCATTTAAAGTCATAATATATCATGTGTGTCCAAGTTATTTCTTGTCACCCTGTATTTACTTTCTCAGAAAACTGTAAGATAGCAGTGTATTATTCAAGCAGGTGTTTGTATTAAGAGGATTATTGAATATTTTTAGCCATACCAGTAAAAAAAAAGTATAAAATTTTCCTCGTAGGTTTTCAGTTTTTGAAATTTTGTGGGATTCGAAATGCGCATGGCATTGCATTTTTGCTTGAATTTTTTCCGTTCTATGAAACATAGCATCCGGCTAATTTATTTGTCAAAATCATTGCTTCAAATTATCGTATTTCCCAACCTGTGTGCCGCGACCCCAGGTGGGGTCGCGGCACACAGAGCGCCTTAAATATATTTAAATTAGTATTATTTAATTTGTGTGTTAAAGCAAAATAGAGCCGCAAAATCATTGGTGGAATGAATTTCTGTCTTGGCGATGAGATAAAATACAAGAAACCACATATTTCCGAGTTCGTGTAATTCGGCTTAGCTTACATCGGTGTATATAGCTGTATTAGTTTAAAAACTTTACAGAAGAAAAAAAAATAGCATCGTTTCAATTTTCCTTGTGGCGATAGTATTTGCATTTAAATTTATTAATTAAATTGTATTATTTAAATTTGTTTTTAAGAAGTTTTCATTCAGTTTTTTTTTATCAACAGCTGATTGTATTATGTTAATTTTTGTAACGTAATGAAATTTGATTTTGTATGACTCGTGTTTACCGCAACTGCATAGTAAATTAAAAAAGAAAAAAATTAAGTAAAAGAATTTTGAAAGTGTCGATTTATTTTTCTAATTTCATCAATTACTATGCGTTACAAACATTATTACACATAAATAAAATGCAGTAAGCATTTTATTTATACATAAATTTGTAATTATTCTGTTTCTCGTATTATGATTTGTGTTGATTTGAATTAATTTAATTAATTGTTAATACTTTTTGCTTATAATAACAAGTTTGCTTATTATAACAACTTTATCATAACTTGTTACTTCAAGTACGGCGTTTAATCTGATGTAGTAGGGCGAATTGCCTGACTAAAATTATATCTTTAATTTATGTTTTTCTTTATATTTTTATTAAAAAATTTAATTCGTAGTTTTTTGTCATGATAGTTTTTACATGCATCAGGACATTAACTAAGAGAGGCAGGAGATATTATCTTTTATTTTTCTTTCACACAAAATTTGAACAAAAAATTCTGCTTCTGTACTTTAATTTGACGAAAAATATTTTTAATAAACTAATAGAAAATATTTCATTCTATTTTTCTCTTTGCTCATGTATTTTTTAAAAATAAATGTTTCTCTTTTTTTTTTTTTTTTTTTGAAGGTACAAGTTTGCTGCCAAAAATAAGAATAATATTTCAGTGCAAGCTTTGTTATATAAAATACATTCTTCTATCTATAGTTCTACATTCTTTATCTATTAGTTCATAATTTTAAGAACTAATTTCCAATTTGATCATTTAAAAAAGTAAGTTATCTTGGCTATTTGTCCCACATTCCCCAAATTAAATATATTGTGCATAGCATTTATAACAACTGTCAGATACTTATATCAAACTTGCCACATGCATACGCTTTAAAAATCCTGTGTCCCACTAAGCATACTAGTTCTATTATGTCCCACTAAGCATACTAGTTCTATTAATACGTATTATTGCTATGTCAAAAATGTACACTAACTTGAGTTTTAATTATAGAAAAAATAATAAATAAATAAATTACCCTATGTTTCGGCATATACATTGAATATAAATTGCTGAGATTTGAAACCTGTCATTTCAACTTAATTTGTATAAAGTTAAATTACTTTTAAATCTACTAAGTTCACATATTAAAAGTTGAAATTTCAGGATGTAACGTGACAACTGTTGCTACTTTAATATTTATGCATTTGGAAAGCTCTTGTTCATCAGTATGGCACCCACATTTAATATGGGATCCCCTTTACAGAGCGTTTTTCTCTTTTTTCTTTTTTAATAGTCAGAGGATTTTTTTTTATCCGAAATGCTTCGTATTCAGTTCCAGGAATTATAAAACATAAAAACGTTATTTATCAACAGTTATACATTACTTGAGCACCATTATGTCAATCGTAACTATGATGAAGCAGAATAATGTCACCAGAATAAATGATTTTTGTTTTCCCACGCTGTAAAAACTTTGGTGTGACCTTACTCCGTAAAAAAAAAAGGTGGCAGCATCGCTTCCTCCAATCTTCTGGAGTAATTTAATTGATCTAACTGGTGTAAATTAACGCACCGCATTGAGAAGGTTACACCATAGCAATACTTTTTGTTGTAACGTATCACTAATTATGTGTAAGGTCAGGGCCGCGCCAAGCCTGATCGGCGCCGTCGTGCAAATGTCTTTTGAGCGCCTTTATGCAGTATCTTTCGGATAAAATATAGTTAACAAGGGTAAATTTTTGTATACAAATGTAGTATAGAAAAAAAAAATACGTTTGGCATTCAATTCATCAAAAGAAAAACAATCTGTAAATTTTTAATTTTGGAACATATTGTACGTTTTAACTTCATAACTCGAAGTTATTTCGAGTAAGAGAGGGGTAATTGAAATTGATTTTTGAACTCTGACTTTTTCTCTTGGAAACCTTCCACTGAGCTGCTGTTAAAAAAAGAGATGGCCAGTTTTAGTTAATCAAAGCATTTGGCGACAACAATTAAAAAAATATAACCTTGGAATTTAATTGAAATAATTATTACTTAATTTAGTCTAATAAGTACTTTAAAAGGAAACGGCAATTATGCAACTTAAATTTCTAATATTTGATATACTGTCCAGAAAGCAAGATGTCTATTTCCGGGCTTCGTCTTGATCAATATTTAGTTAGTTTCTGAAATAAATGTTTCAAAATGTAGAAAAATGGAAAAACTTGTGGGTTTTTTCAAATATGCCTGCCCGAAAAAAGACGGGCGAGTTTTTTCCAGCTTGGTCTGGTTTGACGAACCCTGCCGTTGATATGCTAATGCGTTAAAAAGAATATATGCTTAGAAAAAGAATGTATTTTATCACACACACACACACAAAGTAAACGACGCTCTAAGTATCCCTCTAATCTTTGATTGATGAATAAGTATTCTAAGTTTCATGCCTGTCAAAAAGTGACAAAAGAGTACTGAATAGATTTCTAAATTGAAGTAAAGGAAAAATCTGAAATTGAAATCATTTCCGGTAAAATCAAAAATTCTAAAGTACGGAACCGTTACAAAATACATTGAATTTAATACCTAAAACAAATACATTGTCCCTCCAAAGCTTTCTTTTTAAATTCAATACATAAAAGGAGTTAAATAAAAAAGGTGGGGGGGGGGGGGGAAGAGTCAAGTAATAATGGTCAAGTTACTTTTCGGAACTAAAAAGTTAACCTAAATTATTGCCTACAATAGGATTGCTTCCACCAGTGAAAAGTACTACTTTTAAGTCACTAAAGTTAACAGAATGAGCAAAAAAAAATAGTAACATGGCGCGAAAAAAATCTTTTACTTTCAAAACGTTTAATTTTGAATTAATTTTTTAAATCGTCCGATTTTTAAAACAAGGCGTGATATTTATGACGTCACGGGTGATGTAATTTGGCGCGTACTCCACTGGCGCGCTAAATGCTGACGCTGGTTGTCTACCGCGTTTTTAGTCAGTTGTTTTCAGTGTAAAATATTGCGCCTTTGAATAGCATGTTTAGACACAGCAAGTCAATAATTTCTCCTTTTAGATTCTCAGCGAGAACAAGTAATTGTTTTAATGGGCTGTATAATTTCACCGCCGCCATTAGATATAATGAAGAATTTGATTTACTTTTCTTGGTCAGGTCTTGTTTGAAAAATCGAACATTTAAAAAAATTAATTAGAAAATAACTGTTGGGAAAATGAGAGAATTTTCTGGGTCCATGTTATTATTATTATTATTATTATTATTATTATTTTTTTTTTTTTTTTTGCCGATTCTATCAATTGGTGATTAAAAGTATACTACTTTTGACTGAAGGAAACAACCCCATTGGTAGAGCTTGGCGCCTTTTTGGCGCTGGTGCCGTCGTGTGCCGCACGACCTTGCCCATAGGGACGGCGCGCTCCTGTGTAAGGTTACACCAGAATTCTCTGTAAGTTTTCAGAGAAATAGTCTGAAAGTTTACACATCAGCAGAAATCGGCATTAATCAGATTTTATTCAAAATTCGATGATTAAAATGATCCAAAGATATTAAATGATCAGGTAATAACTTCTTTTTATAAGTTCTAAATTTAAAGTATAAAAATGAAGTAAAAGGTTACAAAACTTGAAATTACCAACCATATGCCCATAACTTCTTGCATATCATATATACTAACAAGTTATACAACAATCATTCATCTTTTGCAGCACGGTATAAAAAAAAAATTATTATACAAAAACAACAGAATAGAAAAACTCTTTGGTTTTTTTGTATTATTTACAACTTTTCCCTTTCGTTTTATTTCAATAATTCGTTCATTCAATATTTATCAGGTTCATGCTTTCTCACACGCAATGTACACCAATCAACTTTAGACCGCTAAAAATGTATATCTATTACAGACAAGCCATTTTCAATTTTAGCAACAGAGAGAGGGGGGATGACGCCGCGGTGAGATTTTTATAACACAGAAAGAGAGAGAAAGGGAGAGGAAATGACATGCTGGTGAGATTTTTACAACACAGAGAGAGGAAGTGACATCTTGTTGAGATTTTTGCAACAGAGAGAAAGAGAGGGGGGGAGATTAAACGGAAACCCTGGTGAGATTTTTACATCAGAGAGAGAGAGAGAGGAAATGACATCCTGTTGAGATTTTTGCAACAGAGAGAGAGAAAATGACATACTGGTGAGATTTTGATTTGAGATCCCTGGTGGAATCGAACCCACAACGTCAATCTTACAGCTCAGAGCACAAAGCAAGGGGCTTCCTCCGCTTTGCCGCGGAGGCCTGCGTTGATTTCGTTTGTAAAAGAGTTTATCAATTCTGCATTAATACTGATCTTTAAGCATGCGCTCTTCTGAACTCTGCATCAGTTTTTTTTTTTTTTTTTTTTTTTTTTTTTCAGCGTGAAAAATTTCCTTGAACAAATAGTTTTCTTAAATTCAGCATGACTTACTCCAGAAATAGTGTAACGTTGCACCCATTGACAATGGTAACCTTACGCATTTTCTTTTAAAGTGCAGGCTGATCGTCAAATGTAATACATGGAGTTTTTGATCCCTCTTCAAAAGCAGTTCTCAAAGAAAGCTCTTTTTCTTTCTTTTAATCGATTTCAAATAGCTGTGGATACCCTTTTTGGTTGTTCAGGTATTATAGTTTTTGGTTATTTAATGAGTAAGTTGCTTCTTCAGATTGGTCTTTTCCTTCTCGTTGATATCTTTACATCCATAAGTTCACTTCTGATGCGAGGAAAAATGGGTTCCTTGTAACACTGAAATACGTCAGTTTTCTGCAAATTTGTGCCTAATTTAAGTTGTTTTATTTTCTTTAACTTTTACTTTAAAGGTAGTTGTTCAGTTCAGCCAAAAACTATAATTTTCGATCGATTGAAGTTGAAGGGTCTTTTTTCTTTTGATGGTTTTATAACACGTGATAGTATTTATTTACAAGTCACTGTGATCTTCCAAAAATTTACTTATTCGACAAACTTTGACGATTCGGAAAATTTGTAGACAGCATCGCTAAATTGCGATTTTCAACAAAAGAAAAACAAAACAAAAATGCTTTGTTCTGACTTTATAAGTCGATAAAATTCGGAGTTCTAGACAGCAAGTGGAAATTCCCTCCCCCCCTCTCCTCCTCCCAAAAATTTTAATGCTGATATTTTTATCTTGCTAACATATTTTTAAAAAATAGGTAAATAATTCTCAGCAACTTCGACATCTAGGTCAAGTCAAAATGCTCCTCACGTTCCTAGAATTTTTTATTATCTTCTATCCCGAAATCCAAATGTCCGGAACACATCTCAACATTGCACAAACTGTCGCTCGTTCTATTTTTATGTCTCAGCGATTTGTTTCAGATTAAATTTCAATTGAAATTTCCACCTATTTAGACCTCACCTTGAGTTCTCTGAAATTATAGTTATTTCGAACTACTCAATCGTGAGAGGCGGAGCGTTTGATTTCTCCGCCTTACTACGGTACGATTGGCTGCAATCACATCCAATGAAGTTGCGCGGAAAGATCTTTTGGAAAGGTGATCGACAGCGCTGGGAAAACGCTGCGCCTTTCGGTTTTAGCAGAACATGTGATAAGTGATCATTACAAGGAATAAAACTAAGTGCTTGGGAGAAAGAAAGGCTGAGATCCATCTTCAGAGCAAACAACAATTTATAGGAATTTAATAGATTTTGTCGATCAAATTGTTTAATATTGTTTGTATTCTATTGCCTTTTGAGTTTTAGTTAAAAATAGAGAAAAATAAGAGAAAAAAAAACCGAGCGGTTGAAAGACTGTCACAAATTAAATAAATAATAGCAATAACATTTTTTTTTTAAATGAATTTTTTTCCGAGAAATTCTAGTTTTCGTAATCATTTTTGTCATTTTTTATAACACTGTTTCATACATTTTTTGAAATGTTTTTGTCTTGTTCTTTCCAAATTTCTTTCTATTTTTTTTAGTTGGTTACTCCATATTTCTAAAACTTTTAATTATACATAGGTTTTAATTTGTTTACATCTTTTTGTTCACACTAAATATTTCACAAAAAGAACAGCATAAATTGCAACATTTTGAAAATCAGTAAAGGCATGAAGCAAAAACCAAAAAGAAAAAGAAACGACTATGCAGTGAAAAATATACGCAGTTGAAGTTTTAAGTATAAAACACTGTAAAAAAATATTGTAATATTAGGAAAAAAAAAGAAAAACTTGGAAACAAACAAAATTATGTTGATACGAAAGAAAGCAAGGATTTTACGGGGGGGGGGGGGGGTTACGATAATTTTTTGCATAATATGTGTTTTCAATTTTTTTTATACGTGTTTCTAATCAGTTCCCCCCAATCCAGGGCCCAATTTCCTAATAGGCAGAGTAGGCAGTTGCCGAAAGCGGCAAAATTTTCAGGGGCTGCTAATTTTGCTTTAGTCACACATTTTTTAATTTTTTTTGTTCTTGAAAGTAAAATTTTAGCATTCTTTCAATTCCACATAGACAATTCTTTCTTGTCATTCAATAATGATTACTTTTACACACCTTATTAAAATCAAATGTTTTTCAATCATGGTAATTGATCAGCGTAAAAAAGTAAGTGAAGACGAAAAGAGGGTGTCGATTTCAGAAAGTGTCGTTGCGTTTATCCAAAAGTAGCAACGAGATTGGAATTTGACCAAGATTTTAGTGCTATATTTAAATTAATTCAGTACTGGTTTCTTGAGTGATTGACGTTTATTTTCTTTATAGCATTATTAATATTTAAAAAATGCTTTCTGTTAATATTAAATTTCGGACGCAAATAAAAATGAGTGACGAGCGAAAAGGGCTGAATGATTTTAAATAAAGGAAACATGCTGAATTGAAGACCGAAGAACAAAAAAGAGTCATCAAAAATTTTTTAAACGTATGTTTTTTTGCTTCAAATGTACAGTTTTCAAAAGCGGAAACTTTAGACGTTTTGCAAAAGTAATCCAGTTACAATTTACTAATGAAATACATTGAACAGTGGGGAGTGGTAAAATCACAAGAGAGTTAACGTAATAACAGAGTAAATTATTCAAATCGTTGATCCGTAGATGGAAAAAAAAAAAAAAAACAGCATAAAGATGCTGCTATAAATAAAGATGACAACTGATAAAATGGTTAACGCACAAGACACTAAACTTCAGTGCTTATCAAAGATTCAACGATATAAATATTAAATAATTAAGCTAGGTTTGATTTCAAAACACAGGTTTTGATCAAAAGAGCACTGATACGTAACTTAAAAAAAAAAGTAACAGAATTCATTCGGAATTTAATCGCGTTTTTTTTTTCTTTTTTATTCTTCTAAATTCCAAATGTTCTTTTTGAGCAAACGATAACAAATAATGAAAAAACAAAGAAGTTAGTTGTGTTTTTTTTTTTTTTTTTTCTGAAAATAAAGATGCTGTCTTATGGGAAACATACTAATATACTTCTGCATTCTAGAAAAATCTCGGTTACTCTTTATCTCCCCATTTTCTATAATTATATTTTCCCTCATATAAGTCAAGCTCAAATCTGAATGGGGATTCTCCATGAACCCCCGATGTACAAAATTAAATAATATAAACAGAGGAGTATCGAACTAAAATTTTTGGGGATAGGAAAATTCTAATTTTTACCGAATGATAAAACACAAGTGTACACGCATATTATACATACGTACATAACATCTAATGAGAAGGATCGTTAGGTATCATTAAAAAACAATATTTAGACTCTAAAACAAGAAAAAAGAATATGTTACAATGCAATCTCTAAATTTTCTAAATCGTGAGCAAAATTTGCGAATAAGGAGTTTTTTGGGAGATTGTTGTGAACTCCCCCCGGGGTACTCCTGAATTTGAAACGTCATCATTTCTTCATAAGCTTTACAGTTTAAATTTCGGGAACATTTTTTTGCGTGGTTTTGAGTTCTTGCTTTTTTTAGGGAGGGAGAGGGGCGGCAGATTTCAAATCTGCCTAGGGGCGGCATGGAGCTAAATTCGGCCCTGCCTCAATCTGCTCTCAAATGTGTTTCTAAGTTTAAATGTAACATATCCGGAGCTGATGGGTACATTTAGAACAGATTCGGAGCACATTTCAACATTCTTACTTTCTTTTTAACGGAATAAATTCGGGACTCATTTTAGCGCACATTCAGGTAACTGGAGCACTTTTTCTGAATCAGGGCCGCGCCGGTGCAAGGTCGTGCGTCCCACGACGGCACCAGAGTTGAAAAGGCGCCGAGCTCTGTTAGGGTCAACTTACGATGTTGGGGTAAAACTTTAATTTCTTTTAAAAAGAAGTCTTTTTAATTAAAAATTTTCAATAGTTACTGCTAATTTGTCTGCTACCCTCCCCCCCTCCATCCTATTTCTTTTCGTTTTACTTATTATTTTTCTTTTTTCTAGTTTGTCTAAAATTAAGAAAGTCTTAAAAGTGCCACTCCTCCGAATCTCCACCCCCCCCTCCTCTAAAATCATTACGAAGCTTCTCAAATTTTGATTCCAGATCTTCGATTTCACAAAATTTCCAGGGAAGGCCCCCGATTACCAAAAAACATCGCTTAAAACTGCTTTCGAAAATCAACTAAAATTGCGTTTTTTGAGCTTTAATTTCGAAAGATTGCTGGCCCTAATGTTACCAAATATGGTCTTACAATCACTTTTTTTTTTTTTTTTTGGACTTAATTTCAGAAAATATTCGAGCAAGAAGCTCCGAACCGCTTTCCTTTAATATTGCAGAAATTTGGTTTTTTTGAACATGACTTAAGAAAAGTTTAAGTGGAATAGCCTGTGAACCTCTCCTTCTAATATCATAGAATACTGCTTTCGTTTTTAGGACTTAAATTTTGAAAAAAAATTCCAGGGGAGAGCTCCACACTCCTTTTCCCCGTAAAAATTTTCAATGTTACTGCAATTGCTTTTTTGGGAGTTAAATTTTGAAAAAAATGAGGGGAGAGGAGAAATTGATTTCTATCTATAAAAAAAAGATCGGGGAGAGTTTATCTTTTATTCTAACTTCAATAAATATGGCCTAGTAGTGTTTTAAGGCTTCAACTTCTACAATTTTCCGTGGAGCTTCTCGTACCTTTTTCCTCCACCAAAGATTGTCTAAAATTACGTTTTTAAAACTTCAAGTTTCAAAATTTTCCGAGGAGAATCCCCGGACCTCTCTTTTTAAAAGATTTTTTTTCTTTTTTTACAATGTGCGCCCCTTAAACTATTTTCTATTTGCGCCACTGCTCTTGTTGTCATGTTTTGACAGGCATAATAGTTTTATCAATTATTCATCACTTAGAAATTAAACAGATATTCAAAGTGGCATTAACTGGGTGTTCAAAATATTTTCTTTTCCCAAAACGCATTATTAGCATATCAGAGGAGCTGCTGAACTCGAAATAATTTCGAGATATGAAGTAAAAACGAACACCATTTTCAAATTTAAACATTTAAGCATTATTTTTTGAATAAATTAAATTCCAAACGTATCCTTTTCCATTTTATGTTTGTCTACAAAACCTCACTCCAAGTGTTTACTATATTTTCCCTGAAAACCAGTGTATAAAGGCTCTCAAAAGACATTTGCACGACCGCGCCGATCAGGCATGGCGCGGTCCTGTTCGGAAGTAAAGTGTTCCAGACGCGTTTCCAATGTGGAGGTGAAAAGAGGGCAGATGTGAACAATTTTTTCCAATTCTTTATTTTTCCTAAAATATCATCAGATAAAAATGTCTTCAATTATTCATGTGTGCGTTTTTAAAGGTGCGCATGTGAACAAGCCTGGGGGACATATGAACATGATTAAAAAATACAGGACAAGCATCGCATTTCAATTAAACACTCTTTAATGAAACATATACGCACATACAATTAATTACATAGGAGGGTTTGTAACCCATACTGTGTCAATTTAAATTGTACAATAACTGTCATTAAGACAATTTTTTTTCCCCAAATATATAACCCGGCTCACTTAAGTTAGATTCGTAGCATGGGTTTGATTAATATAGACAGACAAAAAAAAAAAAAAAAATCTTTTAAGATTATATAGTACAAAGAATATTTATTATGTAAAGATTATTCTAATTATGCATTGCTTTTGAGCTTCAGACAGAGTATGAAAATGTGTTTTAAAAATTTTTTAGCTTCAGCTTTTAAATAAATGAAAATTTTTTGCCTTTTTATTTTCTGCAAGTATTATATAACTGGAAACTGTTGAGCAACTATTTAATAACAAATAATTCAACTATTTAGTAGCAAATAATGAAAAAATAAATAAAATTAAAAGTAATAAAATAAATAAATAAATATTTAAGGGTCATTCCATAGTGACTAACGTAACATTCGCAGCTGATTTTCTAACAGTTTTTTTATTTTTTTCAACCAGGAGTAAAAAGAATTTTTTTTTGGTTTAATATACATATTTGAAAGGTATAAGATCACTATTTTTCATTTCTACCAAGAATTTGAAGCAAAATAATAGCTGATAGTCACAATGCCTTTTTGGGTGAAAAAAATACCTAACGTAACATTTTTGCAACCCTGTGAAACAATGCTCATGTTGCGAGGCATTTTTTTTTTTTTTTTTTGAAAGTTACGCAGACATTTAAAATTGGCTGATATATTTATAAAAGGTAAACAGGCTCTTTTAAAAATATACCACAGATTTATTACAGCTGAATCTTTTTTGGCCCTTCAGTTAAAGGTACTTTTACGAAAGACTGTGTGTGACTAATGTAACCATCGAATAACCAGCAATGCATACATATAAAAAAACCTTTTTGTAATTAATCACTTGCTCATACATTACTTTTACACTTTTTAGGAACCTTTTTGATGTTGCATTTATGGTTCTTCATTTACTTTTTATCTATACATTAGTGTGAGAAGTGGAATGGAATCATTCATTTTAAACAATTTGAATGTGACAAAAAGAAACGAAAAAAGAAAACTACTTTTTATTAACTGAATAACATCCATTTTGGGCTAACTAAATCCTAAATATCTCTCTTTTAAAAAGTTAACTTTATACAAGTTGATAGCTTCACCAAATTTTGGTATTCTGCTAACATATCGTCATACGAAACTCCGTAGTACTTTTCACCAACATATTATTCTTCAAGGTTTAATGATTCATTGAACGAATAGTGTTGTACATCCTGAATTAAAATGTAATATTGAAAAAAAAAAAATGCTCAAACCTTTTTGTAGAATGCGTTTTAATTCCAGATATTGGCGCAAATGTTTGAATTTCTGAATTATCTTTCATGCATTTCCTGTAATATGTAGCAGCTGCGTTAATTGTCACTGTATTATGTATCATATTCAAATGCTTAACAACGAGCTGCCAGAACTTCATTTTAATAATAAGTGGAGATATTTTCTAAACCATAGAAACATTCTCTTTTGTTAAGATTGTCTTCCAATTTTCTTAATTCTTTAGCTTGGATTATTGTGTTGAATGCATGCTCAGCGGATAACTCATTTTGCTTTACTCACCCTTCTTTTTAAAAAATAATTATTCTTCTTTAAATTTGAAATATTTCTTTTTAAAGAAGACTTTTAAAAAAGCCTTTTTTTTTAATAGACAGAAGGTCTATATTGTAACACTACTGGTAATTTTCATCCTAAATAATTTTAATCAATGTAGAATGTTACTTATTCACAATTCTTCATGAAAATGTACTTTAAGTTAAATAAGTTTCAAGTATTAGCAGACATTTTTGAAATGTTACGTTAGTCACAGCTCAAATGATACGTTAGTCACACTAATTATTTTATACCTACTGTCTCTAAAATAAATATTTTGCACTTTTTTTAGTAGATATGAGACAGATGTAAGAAAATAAAAAGTGTTGATAGGTACAATTATCGGGTTTAGTTTTTTAATCAGATAATAGTACATTTTAGTGACCAACGGGGGTAACGCAAATATTTTCAGTGAAACAACCAAATTTGTTAAAATACGTATCTTATAATATTTGTAAAAAGAACAGTCAATTTTTTATTGGGCCAATATCTAATATCTTTTAGAATAAACATATTTCTTTTAAAGATTTGCAAAAAATTTTACATTACGCAAGAAAACCTAGACGCATGTTTTCTGCGTATGCTAAGCCTTTTCTACAACGTCGCACGTTTAGAACCAGAAGAAAAACACCGAATGAAATATTTGCTAACTATTACTGGATTTGTGTTCTAGAAAGTTTGCTGAATGAAATGATAGGTCGCAAGTAGGACTTTGTGGGAAAAAAAAATTCTGAGGCTGAGGTTGACATTTCTATGGAATGATCCTTAATAATAATGATGATGAGCGTAGAAAAATAATAATTATAAATATTTATGCATTTTTAAGCATTTATTCTACACTAATATTAGTATAACTGAAATGATATGAAAACTGATTACACGTGTTCACACGTGCCCCATCATCTACCTTAAAATTTGAACATTATCATAAATTTACTTGAAACTTCATACAATGAATGGTTTGCAATACTAAAGTTTATCTTATTAATTAGTTTAAAATATATTTTCACATGAAGAAGACAATGATAGAATTATATACAACACCTGCTAAAACAAAGAAGTTGTTGCCATACACTGTTAAAACTACAGGTTGCGTTCGGCACCTTTCAGGGGTGAAACGCTTGTTCACCAGCGGCACCCAATACGGAGCCGAAATCGCACCTCTTATTAGGGTGAAAAACGGGCACCTTTTAAAAGACAGACAGCGGCGGTGAAAAGAAGGAACCTTTAGAGAGATAAATTGCACCGTTACTGATTTCTACAGTAGATCGTCTTCCCTCCCTCCCCCGTATTGTGTGCATTTTTGAATATTATTGTGTTTATTGTTTGTGTTTATGATATACAAAGTCTTGGTACGTTTTTCACATTGAATTGATTTTGGGTTAAAATTTGTCATTTAAGGCATTTGATCACATTTCAGACTTTCCAACATAATTTAGAAGCGTTCATGACTTCAATTCCTCTATCCGAGTTCTAACTCTCATAAAAACCCTTGAATTGCTCTGTAGTTTTAAATGGATATTGACATTTACTACAGCATAATACCAAAAATTAAGAATGTAGGCATCTATGGATAATTTACGGACACATTCAAATTTTTCAGTTATATTACAATCACGGAAAAATCAAATCGTTTCATAAATTGCAGGCGTTTCATAAACGTTCAAAATATTTTAATCAAGAGTAACATATTGATACGTATACATATATGGTTCGACATTTGAATGTCCTATTTGAACATAAGTAATGTAAAAAAGCACTTTTTTTTCTTTTTTAAATAGGAACTTTTTTGATATTAAAATCAGAACAAATTTTTGGCATCCCACATAATAAAAAAGCAATGGAAACAGAAATTAGAAAAAAAATAATAAACGCGTCTAGACAATGCATTCGTTTTTTTTTTTTTTTTTGAAATAACACAAACGAAATATTTTTACGTACTATGAGTCATGGCATGAAACACACAGAGAGATTTCTTTTCCAAGCGTCTTTTTTTTTCTTCCTTTGCTACGTCTACGCAGCTGTTTTATTGAGAAGATAAAGACGTTTAGTGTATCTGCTGTAGCAGTTAAGTTACACCGCTAAATTTTCATAACGGTTACTTATTAATTATTTCGTATTGCTAACAATAAACATTTTGGGGAAAATCCGTGAGATCGCTGACGCGACAAGGAAGTAACAGCATATATTAGTACACATGATAGAAAAAGCCATACATCACTATGTTAAAACGGTTAACTATAAACAAGAAGTAGTACTCAGTTTACTTTGTTGAAACTCGACTCTGAAAACACTAAAAGCCTGTTGGAAAGCCTTAAATGTTATACCATGATTAAATGACTGTACTTACGCAAGGTTTTGAAGGTTTGTCCCAGAAATGTTGAATTTTAATCCAGTTTAGTTCTCAATTCAATGTGAAAATTTAATGCACCAACAACTACGTTGCTGCATCGTCGTCCGCCATTAAAGTGGCTGAATTGAACTTGTGCCGGACCGCACAGCGCATGTGCCAGCGAGGCACCTTTGCGGAGGAAAAGAGTCGCTATTGGCTACTGCGTGAGCTGATGGCTCTTCATTACCTTCTTTCATCTACTGAGGTGCTAAAAGATATCGGAACAATATTTCCTAGCCTCTGTGACTCTCTATGGCTCCGTCTATGCACCCTAAGGCGGAAAATCGCACCTATATGGCTCCTCCGGTTTTAACAGTGTAGAAACATAAACTAGTTTATTTCCCTAAAAGATTGGCTAAGAGGTAGGACTGGTACTGCTATTGCTTGAAAATTTTTCAAGATTTTTTACTTGTCACTTGTAATTATCTTAATAAAAAATAACGTGTTCATATGTGTCCCCCTTTCCCGTATTGGGAATTTGTAGTATGACAGTATGAAATTTTTCATCATCTGCGCGCATGTATTTGTGTATTGACAAAATATTATTTTTACATCACCGAGAACGTATAGTGGCGCTACAGTGAAAAGAAATATATGTATATATAAAATATATACATATGCATACACGCAGTGGCGTTCCCAAAATTTAATTGGGGGGGGGGCAGGGGTGCATACTGTTATATTCTCTATTTACTCTTCAAGAATTATTATTATTTTAATTAAATTTAAAAAAAATGCAAAAATGAATTTAAAAAATGAGAAAGGTACCATAACCGCTAATTTTCCTGCTTGCCAGAAGCAGTGAAATCCAACTTGAAAAAAAAAAAAAAAAAAAAAAAAAAAAAAAAAAAAAAAAGATCGTTTACTTCATGGAAACAAAATGGTTACAGTTAAAAACAGACACGTATTTGTATATTTTTGCTTCTTTTGACTTTTGCAATGAATACATAAATATGGAATTTTTAAAAATGTACATACTACTGCCATTTTAAGGTATTTTTAGATTTTTTAAATGAAGAAAATATTTTTTCTAACATTTTTGTCTTTTATAAGGAAATAAAAATTGGACGACCCATGCATGGAAAGCCATTCCGTGGAAATGAATGAATACTGCACCAGGTAATCTATAAGAAAAAAACAAAGGTTGCTGTCAGAGATATTGAATTAGAGCTAAACGCGTCCTAAAACGGACGCGTTTAGTGTCTGAGCGACTGAGATTTTTGAAGCAAATCTATAATGTCAATCTTTAGAACAGTTATTCGTTTCTTCTTCGAGATTGGGTCACTGAAGGAAAAAAAAAGTGAAAAGTTCGATTTTTGAAGAGATTTGACTATATATAGGGCGTTTCTAAACTCTTGCGCCGATAAAGAAAATTCATTGGGGAAAAAAAACTGCTTCAAATTCAGCACATTTCTTTTTTTATTTTGACCCCTGGTCGTTTTTTTACCTTTTTTTTATTCGACTGCTTGTGCACGACGCAAGGGAGGGTAATGTGTTTATGAGTATGTATGTATGTTTGTTCCTATGTGGCGTTGTACAAGCTAAACACCTTGACCGATTTTGATAAATCTTACGTCAATCGATTTGTCTTAACCTTGGGAATGTCACTAAACACATGACAGTAATCAAAATTCCCCATATCAATAATCAGTAGCCATTTTGTCGTTTCGGGATCGTGTCGCATGCTGCCTGCGTGCGATACAGCGAGCGACAAATGAGGGGTAGCGTTTTCACTGCTTGAATTTTTTGTTTACGAAGTCTACGAATTCGATTTTAATCTTTAATATGTTACATTTATTTTTGCCTTGATTCAAGGGAGTAAGTTTCGCGACGTGTACTTTCTTGATGGACTTTTTTCATTTTGCAAGAAAGATTTGAATGCCGGGGGGGGGGGGACATTTCCGATTTCGCGTCATCATAAGTTTTATGCATGCTGTTTATATAGCTGTGATGTGGTTGAAATAAGTTTGCGCATGTAGCTTTAAGCCGAGTTAAAATGATCAGTAATTTATACCACTGCAAGTTACTTAATAAACCTCACGATATAATAATCTCTGTCAATGAAATGACAAGATTTCGAAATTTACCGTCTTTTATCATAATAACTAAGTCATTCTTCAATTAAGCTCTTCTCTGAGTGGTGGGAGCTAGTCAGGCTATTGTATAGCCTTTACTTCCATCTACTCAATCAGGGATTCTCAATTCGACAGAGAGAAATATATTTCTGTTGGTAATTTCTTTTTATTTTATATGTGAAATGCATATTTGTAAAATATATGTATGTGTATGTATGTATTTGTGTATATATATGTGTGTATATGTGTGTGTGTATATATATATATATTTCCCTGATTGAAATAAAATGAATTGAATTGAATTGAACTCAATGAATATTGACTAAAAAGTCTAAAATAAAAATAATTATTAAATAAAAACAAAAAACCCGACTGCGTAATAACCAAATATATATATATATATATATATATAGCCCAGTAGTTTTGAATTTTATTAAGTACTACTGAATAATTACACCATTGAAATAGTTTTATAATCGATACACACATAAGACAAATCATACATTCAAAAGCATAATAGAAGGATCAACAGTCGAGGCCCATTCCTTTTTAAATCAAGGAACCCCGTAAAATTTGAATGAGCCCCAACTGTTGATCCTTCTATTCTGCTTTTGAATTTACGATTTTTCTTATGTGCGTATCGATTATAAAACTATTTCAATGGTGTAATTATTCAGTAGTACTTAATAAATTCTAAACTACTGGGCATATATATATATATATATATATATATATATATATATATGGTTTTTACACAGTTGGGGTTTTTTTTTTTTTTTTTATTTAATTTTTTCTTCATTTTATATTTTTTTCTGTGCAGCTTTCGAAATTCTGAAAAGATGTAGAAGATTTTCACCTTCTGAGGCGTGAGGGTTTGATCATAACAGTTCATACATTAATATTGATAATTTGTTGAAAACGCAGGTTCGGGGAAGTTAGTAAATCTCAAAACTCATTTTATCGCGCCTCTGGGAGATTTTTCGTTTCATAGACGCCATTTTCAGTTTTCCCGTGTTAGCGCCGCCGACATTTTTGTAACCAATATTGTACATTTCCAATATTGGTGGGAAAAACTACCGTAGTTACAAAAGTATTGGGCCCCCTTCAGACTCCGTCCTGGGACAATGGGTGTCTCCCCCCCCCCCTCCGCTCTGTGCGCACTCCTGCGTACATCTTAATTATTACTTTTTTTTTCAAATATTTTTTTTAAATCTGTGCAAGACTTTATAAACACCCAGTACCACTTAATTATGAGAGAAGAGAAAGTTGGTACAGGACGAAAATTCAAGTAACTTCTTAATAACTTCTACAGAAGTTCAAAGGATATTTTCATCTTCATGATAATGAAGTTAAAAGGCATGCGATTTTTTTTAACAAAAATAATGTGCATACCATTTTCTGTGTGAATAATTCATATAACGTGTTTATTGCCTTAATAACGGGGCAAAAAACAGAAAAATCAGTCATTTTATGATCGGATTTAATAACTTTTCTCTACTTTTAGTAAAAAAAAACATTACATATCCTTTTAGTTTTCAGCGCATATTTTAGGTATTTTCAGCGCATATTTTAGGTATTTTTAGTATTTAGCATATTCCCATTGTTTTTAGGTCATTCTCCGGGCTACAAGTATAATTTCAAAAATTATCCTTGCAATTTTGAATTTCGAAAACAAAACTTGGGAGGTGAATATGACTCTTTACTCCCCTCCCCCCGGGTATGCCACTGCATACACAAAATGTGTAGAGAGGACGGTATAAGTTTATAGCTGCACAAAAGAATGAAGTAAAACTTGAAATGTAGATTTGTACATCCAGGAAAGTGTAGTGGCACTATACAGTATAAAGATATTTATGCGAATAAATGCACTGACTTTAAAATAAAAAGGTACCTTTTTATTTTAAAACGTTTGCAAGTAAAAAGAATAAGTCTGCATCCTCTTAAAAATCATAGACACTTTACTAATACTTATGCACACTTACTCGCCTATCTTTGTCAATAAAACAAAGACGCATTCGGAAAGCTCAAAACGGAATTTAAAAGCACTTTAGTTCTTAAATCTGCTTTAGGCATTCAACATTTGTGTTTGAAAAAACTATTCATATTTCTTAAAAAAACTAGACGTGCATAATACCAGCTTATTAACGTCTTGTAAATACATAAAATGAAGAAATTGTTAGAAATTAGGAACATTAAATGTACATAATTAAGGTCATGCTTTAAACACATTAAATGCCGAAGCATTGGGCATTTTTTGAATTTCATAGCGGAAGTATACAAAGGCTTTCTAATTTATTCAGAACTTTTTTTAACAATTAACATCTTCCCAAGAGGCTGAAAGAAAAGAAAAATCGAGCCCAAGAGGGGGAAAATGTGGGGAAAAACACAGCACACTTTCCACTTCCTTATTAGCGGCGCAAGTAAAAGCGGCAAGCTTTCTAAATATTAAATAGCTTTCGCTAATTAATGACCGCGACATTGGCGAGCGGCGAAAAGTTTAACACGAACAATTAATTCCAATTTGGCGAGAATTCTGAAGTTCTTAAGCACCCGTCATATTCAGTCATTAATAACGCGAAAACGCTAAAACCGCTTTCTTAAACATTAGAAGCAATTCAATTAAAGGCACTTTTGCTAACTGGTGAAGGTCTCTTTTGCACAGAAGCAGGCTCCGCTCCCTTTATTTTCTTTCCCGTCTTCTGTTGTTGTTGTTTTTTTTAAATATCACTTAAAGAGAGGGAAGGGGCGGTTTGTTTTGGCCCTCTAAGTGGAACTAGTTATACACGCTCCGCTTCTAATAAGCTTAATAGCTTCATAATGAGACGAGGTATACACATACAGCAGCTTAAGAAGGGAGCTTACTAATTAAGATATTTTAATTTAATGTTCCTTCATATCGTATTACATGGGGAGGGAGCCGGCCCGTGAAACGAGGACGATAATTTCGGCGAGATAAAGCTCCGTGCCAAGAAAGAGCAAAAATGAATGCCGGAGAAAAAGAAAATGGCACAAAAGTTATTAACGATCTCTATCTGTTAAGACATGTTGAGACAATGGACCAAAGTGAGGAGGGACTTTTTTTAAAATCCTCTAATGGGGATTCGGATGAGGCGATAATACAATTTTTCGTTTTGTGTAATTGAGCCAAAGCCTTGCTATAATTATGTGAGGATAATAGGAAGATAATTATGCGCGGGCGACATCTAAATAGTTCATGCGATGGTACAGGATTTCTCTTTTCGATGTTCGGATATGCAAAAAAGAACTTCACATCGTACGATAGTTGTATTTTCAAATTTAAATGTTAGTATTTAAATTCAGTAAAATGTGGTTCGTATTCCTTACTTAGTTTTTTTTTAAAGTTCTTTCAGAGTTTATTTTTGATAAATAAATTTTATATTGAAATTTTATCGCTCGCTATCAAAGCTCTAAATAAATCAGCGTAGCACTGTACTGTATTTCTATACCACTACAGACCTAGAGCCCCTATAAGTACTCAGGCCGACTTATCCGCCATTTTGGATCAAAAGGTGTTCTGACGTGCTTCTGCGCTTGGCGCGTTATCGCCCTTTTCAGCTCAGCTTCGTACTCGCGTACAGGGGCGTAGCTAAGGGGGGGGGGGTTTTGGGGACAAACCCCCCCCCCCCCCCCGAAAAGTTAGTTTCAAAAAAAAAAGAGAAAAAGAAGAGAGAAGAGAAAGAAAAAAAAAGAAGAAAAGGGAAAAATTCCAAGCGATTATTAATACATATATATTATATATGTATATACATATATATATATATTATATATGTATATATATATATATATATATATTATATATGTATATGTATATATATATATATATATATATATATATATATATATATATATATATATATATATATATATGTATATATATATATATATATATGTATATGTATATATATATTATATATATATATGTATATATATATATATATGTATATATATATATAAGAAGTAACCCCCCCCCCCCCCGAAAGTCGGGTCTAGCTACGCCACTGCTCGCGTAATGCATTTTTTTTTTTCCTTCTCGCAAATACGTAATGAGATTTGAATTTGGAATGAACTAATTATGTGAATACGAGAACGCAGATACGCAACATAAAAATACAAGTACGCAGGAAATAAAAATAATTGTGTACATGCAAAAAAAAAAAAGAGAGTAATATATTTTTTTAATTATAATTTAAAAGTATTAATTTATTTATTTAATGTTTGCCTAGATTTGGTTTAGTATTGTTTGTCCAAAAATCATGGATGAAAATGGATTTTAAATTTTATTTCAAAAAGGAATTTTCATTAAAAAAAGTTCAAAATTTACTTTTTTACCAAGTTAATTTCATGCAAACAAAAATGAAATATTTTAATAAAAAAAATAAATAAAAATTCCTTTTTGTAGATTTAGGAGATAAAAATAATTTTAGATTTAGAATCTAAAATTTTTAGAGAAAAAAATTGTATTGCTGAAAGAAATAAACTTTAATTAAAAGAAGTATTGACAAAACTTTTGAAACACCTTGCAATAAAAAATAAATAAATTATAACATAGTTGAGTCATTATTGTCAGAGAATTATGTTATGAATAAAATCTTGAAGAATCAACTAGTATGTTTTTTACGAGGATGTTAAAACAGAATTTTATAAAAACCAAACCAGTAATCAATGCTTTGAATAAATACAAACACAATTCATGTAAGATTTATTAAGAATCACAGCACAAAATATACCTATGCATTGGCTCTCTAATTTTGTTATTATAAATTGAACATAAATTTTTGAATAATCACAGGGAGCTTCCGCTCAATATGTAAAGGTATGAAGATGCACCGAAACATTCAAACAACTAATTAAAAAAATAAAAGTGCACATCATATACAGGGTTTCCCAAAAGTAATGAGCCTTTTTTCAAAAAAATAGATGTTTTGATCAAACATCTAATACAACTTAACACTCTTAAAAATAGTCTTCTCCTTCTTCTATACACGTTTATCAACATGTTTTCCATGCATCCTATTTTTGTTGTTGAAAAAAAAATCTGATTTTTTAGCTTTTAAAGCCACGTTAACTACTTTCTGCAATCCTTTAAAGTATGATGCCAAATTCGTCGCCATAAGTTAAGAACCATTCATTTACAGAGAATGAATTTTTATGTCAACATTTCCATTATAGAAAAATGATTAAGAAGTTCTTCTTTCGAAATAAAAAGGAGCAGAAACAACATTTATCAAATATAGGGAACGAACATTATCAGGAATGAGAGAAAAACAAAACAAACAGATCGTAAAAATGGAGCAATTTCAGTTGGCGAGCTATTACAGCTTCGCTAGTTAGTATTGTGGTCAAAAGCATTTTAAAACTATTTGATTAAGATTAGAAATCAAATAGTTCAATCATTACTTCTATTACTTATAATATATGAGTGCATAAACTTTCTAATTCCTTTAACAGTATTATAATTTAAAAGAAAATAAACTAGCCCAATTTCTGGCAACCTTTTATTCTTTGCATCTTAGATTTTTATAATTAAATTAGAAATTAATCAGAAATGAACTGAAACTCTCAAACTAATGTTCAAAATTTGTCATTTAACCATACTGAAAATAAATACTTATGAGTTTATGATATAAAGGATTACTCATTTCGCACAATCGAGCTCCAGGTCCATCAGGTTTCCAGTCAGCACGTCGGCAATTAATAATCCACTTTTTTCTTCCATCTGCCTGATTCGGGAATTTAAATAAGCGGAATCCTTTCTGTGTACTGTTTTTACAATTAACTGCGGCACAACCAACCATTTTTATGTCTTTGATACAGCCACTAATAGCATTGTTTTACAAGCTTGCTCCACGGTAATGGATCAACGGCAGACGACTTTTGATCCAAGATGGTGGATGCGTCGGCTCCTTGCTATAGAGGCCTTATACAGACCATAAGTCAAATTTTGTTTCGGGGATCGTTTTACCAAACACATTTCTCGTAAAATCTATATGATCAATAAATTTGAATATTATAGATAGGCCGACGCATCAGCTTAAGTTTAGCCATTTTGGATCGGAATTTTCATTGTTGCGGAACTAGGGTTACCACAGCAAATTTTGTATTTCGCCAATTTTGCCGTAAATAACATTTTCTTTAATAAACAATGCCAATAATTGCTTTGCAATGAGCAATCACCAAACGTGATAACTTGCCAGAAAAGACAACCACTCAAACACGCGCCCCAATCCAAAATGGCTGATCTTAAGCTGATGCGCCGGCTCGTATATATACAGTGGCTCCCAAAAGTCTTCGTACACACAACTTTCAACGAAATAGGCCCGTTTCACTTGGTTAGAAGTAATATTTCGGAATAGGTATTTAATTATGAGATCTATGATCAATTTTTAACAAAACTGCATGAAAAGTTTTTAAAAAATATTAAAACTTAATTTTTTAAAAATCAAAAACCAAAAAGTGCCGGAAATTTTATCTCACAAAAGTCTTCGTACACTTTATAAAATGTCTATATATTATTGAATAATCTAATTTTGATTAAATTATTAAGTAGTAGAATATCATACACTATTCACAGAACCTTTTAAACGTCTGGGAATAGATTTCATTCTTTTCCTTTTTTTTTTTTTTTTTTTTTTTTTTTTGCGTAATTTCTGAGGAAGTGTTCAACCACACTTCGAGTCTTACTGTTTCTAGATCTATTTTCGTTTTAAAGCCTTATTTTCGTTATCTAACCTCCAAATATCTATAAATACGTTACATTAAGTTAAAATCTGCAGTTTGAGGGGGTATTTTCTAAACTTTAGGACAAATTTTGAGCCACTAGACGCAAACATTGCAAACCGTGTGCTTCTTATCGTTATTTTGATAAAAAACAAAGTTGTTTCCAATAACCAAATTTTTGGCTAAGAGTTCAAAATTGGTTTTTAAAGTATTTAAAGGAACAGCATGATTCATTATTTCATCAAAAAATTACAAACTACCAAGTCCTGATACTGATATGCACCCTCACACTGGAACACCTCCACCGTCCTGATTAACTGATCCAAATAAGTTCTGAAGATTAAGTTCCTAACTTTTTCTTCTATTTACAATTATACAACAGCTTAATCAAAAATGTTGAATTAATTTTTATCTGTAAGTAAGACGTGATTCTAAAACTTTTTAACTTATTTATCATTGATTTTGCGACGAAAGCGTAAGCTTTCTGTTTTTCGCACTACCAAGAAAATTTCTGCGGGAAAAGGTCCCAATTAATCCAGCTAAT